>NC_028637.1:69168822-69263931 GCF_001406875.1 Solanum pennellii | reverse complement strand
TATATATATATATATATATATATATATATATATGTATGTATATATATATATGTATGTATATATATATGAAGTAAAGTTTCTAGCATATTATATCTATGAAACGTTTTAAATTTTCCGCTAAATTTACTATGTCAATGCGATGAATGATAATTATGGGCTTGAATAAGACCTCCGCGAGGTCAAGTACGCCATGTTACTTCTAGGGGTTGCTCCTCGTATGTGACATTACATAGTGAGGTACACATAAACCTCTCACATATCATATATGGAGTTGACATAGACTCTTCACTTAATGAAGCTTACATAGGCTTCTAGTTTAGGCAACATAACCAATACATAAGATTTAGTCTAATAATATTATCTCACATTAAACCATACAAACGGAGTATAACATTGGACATGGCATTAAAATTTTAATACGCCAGAATAGGCTTACATAAAGTCTCTCAAACGATAAAGGAATGATATAGTGTCTTAGACCTAACAACAACATAGCTAGAATAGGAAACGGTAACATCCTTTAACATTGAGGACCTACAAAAACTTGGAGAAATATGTCCAAGTCTTCTTCAATTAGCCTCAAGTACTTGAACGGCCGAAACCTACATTGTTTAGTAAAAGGGAAAGAATATGGGTCAGTACAACCATTTGTACTAAGTATGCAAACCTATGCAAGTAAAACCATTGAAATCATTCTTGAAAGGACATTTATTCAAACCATGCTAAGTCACTTTGAAAAGTCTTTATGGAGAATTAAAAACATATAATAGCCTTTAGACAAAACAACACTTAAGACAAGTTCATATTCAACAAAAGACCAATACCATAATAGGTCAAGCCTACATAGCATCATAAGTAAGTTGTAACATCTGGATTTACCCCCCTAGACATAACTGGCGTCGTCTTCCTCTTTCAGGACTAAGACTAGCCTCTTGGTTTACATCATTACATTCATTGGTCAAATATCCGGAAAATTTAAAACTTTTAATTACTTCTACTTCGAAGCTTACATAGACCTCTACATACACATAATATATATCTGTATCGAATATACATAAACCCTTTTCATATAGGAAGATTACATAGCCTTCTACTTTTATTGCACACAAAAATAATTATATAAAATAGAAGATAGTCTTTAAAGATTATCTAGTCTCATACCATCTAAGTAGATTACAAAATTGGGCATAGCCAATACATCAATGTAAGAGAGTCACATATAGGATTTATACAATCCATACTCAAATGAAAGGAGATAGAACATAAGAGTCTTAAAACTGAAATAACATCATAAGCTCAATATTGGCATCGCCCTAGGAAAGGGAGGATCTACCCACTTGGATGAATGAGAAACTCCAAGCCTTTTTCAAAGTCATCTCAAAGAGCCTTCAACGATCGTAACCTAAATTGTTTGGGAAAAGGGGAGAAAATGGGGTTAGAACGCCACTTGTACTAAGTATGAGACATATGCAAATATTAGATCAAATCATGCTAAAAAGGACATTTTACCAAAACATGTTACTTTACTATTTGAAAGCCTTATGCATCATCAAAGGGAAACATACAAATCAAAAAGGCATATTCAACAACTCAAAGCAAATAACATGCTTGTCAACATATTTTAATTCACAATAAAATACAACCCTATCATCAAGTAATTACATCACAATCATGGATAAGAGTAAATGACATTCTAATAAAGCAAGACTACTACTCATAAATCCTTTTCAATCCAACAACTCAAATAACCAAGAAAAGCTCCATAACCTTACTCAATCAAGTGACCCAACAAGAACCATGACTAATATTCAACTTCACATAACATAACCTTTAAGGATATATAACCTCATACTTTGAGCAACATAGACCAATTACACGTTCATAAGAATTTCAATCACCATAAAATATCATTACATGTAAAGTAATCATATTATCATCTTTTGCATTATTTATCATATACATACATAATATAAACCTTATAAATCTCCCATCAAGGCAAACTAGTGCAAGTCATAGATAGAGACCCATACCCCTACCTAAGCTAAGTCAAACCTCTAAAGTCACCCTAGTTAGTTTATACTTGATTGCTTCATTTTAGTGTAGGGGACACTTGCCTTAACCGACATAGACCACCAGAGCTAAGTGTGGAATCAGGTTTCGTAAAACCTTACACTGATGGATAATGGTCTACCGACCAAAATAAAACCAAACATAAATGTAGATTTCTAGGTTGATCCACTAGCTAGTCTTCCTATGGGGGCAACATAGTTCAACAATTAAGAGAAAAGCATAGTCCCTCTACATACAACATGTTAATTGGGGAATCCTTTCATGGGAATCCATTGGATGAGTATCCCTCTTTAAGGAGTAAACACCACTTGTAGAACTATAGGTTGAATCTTCCTTTATGGAAAGTCATCACCTCCCACTGTCAAGTTCACTCGGTGCTAAGCTAAGTCCCTTTATTGAAATGTCTTTATCAATTACCATATCTTATTGTAGGTCATAGGGTCTATCCCTTGTATAATCATCATCTTCATAGCTCAATAAAAATTGCATGAGTATAGTCCTTTAAACACAATTGTATAAGTGAGGTTAGCACATTTTCATATTTGTTCATAATAAGGCACATTGGTAGTCGTCACCATCCTTATAACATTTACATCTTAATCAACCTCACAACCATATTGAAGAAATTTCAATTAAAAATAATACAAACCCTATAAATCCTAATAACAGGCATACTTCAATACAACATCTCACTCAATCATAAATTGAAGTAAATAATATGGATCATAAGACTTACTAAGTCTCCCACATAATACATCACCAAGGTCTTACCATCAACTCTTACTTAAACCCAATTAGTTCATAACATCATCATAATTCAATAACCAACATGATAACAAGGCTAGGAGAATCACTACATAAAAATTCAATACTAGATCATAGCTCAAGACAAGATACTTAGGTTAATTCATAAAGTACTTTATAACCTAGAATCACTTACTCAAGAACTAGCATGAAAGACTACAAATCACTCTAAATTTGTTCATGATTAGTATAACAACATCATTCAGTAGAAATTCAACTAATAACCAAGTCAATTGAATAAAATACAACCTAATTCATATCAAGATCAAACATAGGGTTGAGGGTTAAGGGTCATCATCCACAAACTATGAAAAACCATAAATATATATTATAATTAAGTTAGAATTCATGTTAAACTATTCATCTTATCCATAATAAACCATAAACTAAACAATTTATAATATCATTTTCGAGATGGAGAATAACCCATATGAAAACTCAACCTTTGATAATACTTCGAAGGAACCCTTTGAGAAAGAGGTATCAAATTTGAATTAGATCCCATACCTCCACATTGATGAATAATTGATGGTGAAATTGTCCATTTACATCCCCCAAATCTCTCCCCTAGCTTGTCTTCAATGGTGTTTTCTCATAGAGAGAGAAAGAAGAGAGAAGGAAGAGAGTTTTGTTTTGAGAGTTGTAATTAGACTAATGGGGTTGGGTCTTGCTATGGGGGTTTAATTGAATTATTTAGGCTTACCTAGTCACCTAAATGATGACCTAACCCCTTAATCAATTTTAACTTAATTAAAAACGTGCAGAAAATCATAGTGCCACCGTTGACACCATGATCGATGGATCGTGTGTCAGTTGAGGAACCAGGCCTTCTTTGAACTGCACATCCGTGGTTATGGTCAGAGACATGTGCAGGCGATGGCTCCAAAAAAATTTCTAATGTTGGTAAACGGTTGGCAACGACTTCTCTTAGATCCACACACGGATCGTGGATTGCATCTCGTGGGTGCACACTACCCAGACAGTGTTGACTCCAACATGCAAGGATCCTCCTCAAGGGCCCTTGGATGGTCCTTGGGGAGTCATACCCATTTGTTTCAACAATTAATAGACTTAAACACATATTAGCCACCCATCCACCAATTTTCATGGATTTCTGACTCCTAAAAGCTAGTGAAATAGGCTAAGGCACGCAGTACCTCCATGAACTAGTTTTCCGAACGTCATGGACGTTCTTGGACGTTTTGGTTTCTGAACTTCCTAAATGACCTATTTTCATTGAAATGAATCTTACAACAGTTTATAGACCTCATGACACTTCTATTAGGTTTTAAGACACGTCGTGGATTTTCTAAGTGTTACTTAAGTCCAACATAACCTTATAACAACAATTAATGTTCAAGAGTTCATATTAAAACAATATACATGACCCTTACTCACAACCCCTTCCAAATCCTATAAGTGCAATGTTTATGTGAAGTCCCGTAAACCCCACAAAACAAAGTAAACCAAACAAAGGATCATAATAATTTCTACATTTCATATATCTTCATATCATGCATATTTATAATCATGTACATGAAGTTAGACCAATAACATGTTCAATAATGAGAATAACATTATATAGGATCATTAACATGTAAAGTCATCATATATATTGTATTCATAACATAATACATAAGAAAAACCTCCTAGGACTTTCCTGAAGCTCAACTTATTCCATGTATAAGTCCAATACCCTTACCTACACTAAGTAGAACCTCTTAAGTACCCTAGTTAGTGTACATTACTTTATTCATTTTGATTTCAGGATATTTTTCCTTAACCGACATAGACCATGTGATCTAGACATGGTATCTGGTGTCATGAAACCCTACACTGAAAGAAGATGATCTACTTACCAAGGTAGTACCAAATTATGAAGATCCCATTCTAGGTGGATCCACTAGGTAGTACTCCTATGGGGATAACATACTTCAAGTACTAGGAGACATACTAGAGACCCTTTATATGCACATTTTTGTAATCTCTATCTCATGATTACAATAGTGAACCTACCTTCCAACATTGGGAAGGGACACATCTCACATCTAGTTTGCTCGGTGCTAAGCTAAAGTCTCTTTTTTGAAATGTCATTAAACCTTTCTTAATCATCATATCTTACTATAGGTCATAGGAGACTACCCGTTTTATATTCATATTTATTATCTCATTAGTTATTGCATTAGAACTTTCTTTAATAACATCCCTTCATTTGTGAGATCAACATATCACATTGATAACACAGTAAGTCACACATGTGAATCACATTCAACCTTGTATCTTCATACCCCTAACATGATCTCACAATTCACATAGTCAAGACATTTCATCACATTAATCATACCATCACCTTCCTAATCTAACCACACACAATATTTCAAGTGAATACCAATAATAAGAATAAACCATCATCACAAAGTCTTACAAATTTACCTTTATTATCCTCCTTCAAGATCATACCATCAATCAAACCATAATCATCGATCAATATACTTAACAATATCGTATAATAGCAATATATACAATAACTAAGTCAATTGTACCATTACTAATCAATTCAATCTCAATTCACAACCTAGGATTAAGGGAAAGGGTTCAATCAAGGTTTCTTCCATAGAACGATGTCAAGGACGAAGAGATACAACAATTAACAAATAATAGATCATAATATATCAATTATGACAAAATAAAACCAACAAAAATTTAATTTTAGAGACCAATTTCAGAATTAGAAGAAAACCATGTTTTAATCATTTAGAAATCAACTCTGAAGGCATCTTGGTGAAAGAGTTCCCAAGATGCATAGCTTCCATACATTGTTAATTCTTAGAGAATTTTAGAGGAAAACTTCAATCCAGATGCCCTAGTGAAGCTTGACCTTGGTCTTCAATGGTGCTCTTTGGGGAAATAGAGAGAAAGTAGAGAGAAGGTGGACATAATTTGATTTTGGGAATTGTTGAATGTTAGGTTAGTTTAATGTGGGTAATGCCTTTTATAGTCCCTCAACTAACTAAATTAAACACCCCCTAAACCTTAATAAACTACCTAAGTAACTAACTAATTAATTCCCTAACAAAAAAATTTAACAATGAAACATACCCTAGCCTATGAGACCACAACCTACGGTCCGTAGGTCCATCGACGGCTCCATACTGGCGAGGCATCGGTTGGATCAGAGAGGGGTCTTTTGTAACCTTTTGGAGATTTGGAAAAGGATGGACCTACGAATTTATCGACGGGTCGTTGACACATCGACGGCTCGTCGTTAGGTCAATCGTTTGGCCACCGTCAAACTAACAGCTTTTGGTCAAATGCAAGGGTCCTCACCAAGGACCCCTGGGGTGATCCTTGAGGAGTCGTGATTGGATTTTTCAACCCTTAACGCACCTAATACTTTTTTAACATCTTTATACCAATTTTCATTAAATTCCGACTCTCATAATCCCATGAAACATGCCATGGCACACTAATCTCTATTCTTCTAGTCTCTGGACGTCATGAACTCTTCTTGATGTTTGGAATCTAACACTTCCTAATTAGTTTAAATACATTATTTTAGGCCTATAAATTTGTTTCAAGTCTTAGCTATACATGTGACTCTAATGACTAAGTCATGGACTTTTTTAGTCTTGTATTATCCTTATCTTAGGAACATTCATCCCCAAATGATACTAAAATAATTTTATGGGGAAAGATAGAATCAATACTAGCATCCCAACCAACAATATAATCCACATGATTTACAACTCTAAGGAGTGTTTCATAACTCTCTTCAACACATAATCATGGCACCACATTTAGCCACTCAAATCACAAGTCACAACACATAATAGCTCGCCTATTCATAACACGTATTGAGGAGATACCTTCTCAACATCAACATCATGAGCTCCAAATGATAAAAATGAGTTACCATGCTTTTCTTCTCACAAAAACATCAAAATACCAAAAACCTCAAGAAGACAAAAACATGTATTTCACATAAGTGCAAGTCAACACAAAAGCCTTTTTCATGAAAACCCTTTTTGGACATAAACCTTTACAAAAATATGCACATAATTAGTGAAAAAGCCAAATTCATATGTAGTCATTATTTACATTATTAATAGAAAATACAAACCTTATTATGAAAAAGATGAGTATAGAGGGACTTCATGTCGGCGTCGGCCTTCTATTTTGCTCCCTCAATTACGTGGTTTCTCCATAAAAATTTACTGAGGCCACCACCTTATTCCTCAATTTAACTTCACGATCAAGGATTTCCCAGAACCTATTCATAGGAAAGGTCACATCCACACCTAACCCTTCTATTGGGAGATGGAAATCGAATCACCTAAGATCTTCTTAAGCATGGAAACATGAAATATTGGACGAACCGAAGCGACTTCACTAGGTAATTTCAATTAATAGGAAACCTTTTCGACTCATTGGACCAACTCATATGGACCCAAATACTAGTTAACTTTTCCTTCTTACCAGACCAGATCACCCCATTCATAGGTGAAATCTTCAAGTAAACCCAATCATCCTCTTCAAATTCAAGGTCACCTATTGTAGGCATTGGATTTTTGCCGAATATAGGCTATTTTATACCTATAACTTATAAACGAAACATTCTTAATAGCCTCATAGACTTATTGAGGACCACGTAGAGAAGACTCACCAACCTCAAAACACCCAACCATAGATCTACATCTTCTGCCATAGAGTGATTCAAATAGTGTCATAAAAATGCTCGAATGGTCATTATTATTATATGAGAACTCAGTCAACGGCAAGTCCCAACTTCCTTTGACGTTGATAACACAAGCTCTTAGCATATCTTCCAAGGTTTGGATGGTACCCTCCGCTTGATCATCCATATGAGGACGAAAGGTGGTGCTTAACTTTACTTGATTACCCAATCATTTATGGAATGAACTTTTAAAAACAAGAAGTGGATGGAACACCTGTGTCCGATATTATGGACAAAGGGACCCCATGAAGACTCACTATATCCTCAATGTAGATCCTAGCATAATCTCCTGTCGAGTAGGTAGAATTAACGAGCATAATGTTGGTAGACTTCGTCAGTCTATCCACAATAACCCATATTGAGTCATTTTTCCTACATATCCGAGGCAAACCACTACGAAGTCCATATTAATTGTCTTCCAACATCCAATCGGGAACTTGCATCTGTTGGAGTAAGCCACCCAGATTTTGATGCTCAGCCTTTACTTTTTATCAATTTGGACACCTAGTAACAAATTACGCTATGTCGCTTTTTAAACCATCCCACTAATAGACCTCCCTAAAATCACAATACATATTGGTGGAATCAGAATGAATAGAATATCGGGAATCATGAGCTTCCTCAGAAATTTGATTTTTCAAAGTATCAACATCTGGTACACACAACCTTTCTTGGTACCTAAGCACACCATCCTCCCTTGGGAGAATGACTTATTAAGCTTATCAAGAACTGATTTCTTCCATTCTTTCAAAGATGGATCAAGGTGTTATTTAGACTTCACCTCAACCATTAAAGAGGATCAGGAGTTATGATGGACCATAAAACCACCATTTGGAGAATCTTCTAGGCGAATGATGTACCATGGTTTCACGGTACTTTCAATGCTTTTTCCTTAAGTTAGTGTGTGTCTAGGGCCTTCTTGTAGTTACTTTTAATGTATTTTTATCTGTGGTTTGCAGGAAAGTTATCCAAAGGTGTATTGCAGAAATCAATTCTGAAGTGACCCACAAAGCCATCGACAGCACGTCATCCCATCGATGGACCGTAGGTGGTGATCGTCGACTGGAGTTTCAAGCATCTAGAAGCAACTCGTGGAATTTTGACTAGGTGTGGGGATAAAGACAGATCCACGATCCATCGACTGATTGACGTACCGTCCTGGTAAATCGTTGATGAGTTCAGAGACTACTCAAGTACCCGATGTTGAAGCAAAGTTTAAGTAAGGAGGGAGGCATCGACGGATCGTAAGTGAATAACCAGACCATCTGCTGGTCCATCGATTGGATCAAAGAAGATTCAACATGCAGGCTGAATAAAGATGTTATGTATGGACCGATGGAGGCAGTCCATGGTCCATCTTTGACTTATGGACCGTTAGTCGAGTCGTCAATTGAAGCCACATTTTTTGGAAAAACTTTCCCTAATTGCTTTCCTTTTATTTTAGGACAATAGTTTTATAAATAGGGTATAAAACCTCGTTTAAGGGGTTGGATCTTTTATTGTTGTTCATACCTTTGTTCTTGGAGATTTGACTTTGAAACTTGGGACATTAATTCAAGTTTCCGCAATCGATTCTCAAGTAAATTTTTTTGTTTCAAGTATAATTTCTGGATTTTCTTCAAACATGTAAAAGTAAGTTCATGATTTGTTATTTAACAAATATGAATTGTGTTCTTCTAAGCATGGATAACTAAATCCACTACTAGAGTTGTGGGAACCAGGGGTGATTAACAAAATGAATCGAGCTAATTAACAATTCTCAACTAGGTTACTGCATGCATCGATAATTCTTTCTTCTAGAAGTCTTTTTAACGAGTGCACGCGTTAGAACATTCCATATTGATATTCGCCGGACTAAGGGGATAGTTTAACGGAAAAAAGTATCGACATAGATTTGATATAGGCTAGTTTCGATTGGTGCAAATTAATAACTAATCGAAACATCGAATATGATGCTTAATATGAAGTAAAAAAGTAAGGGTTAGTAACTTAAACGCACGTAGCTGGATTAAGGTACGGGCTGAAATTCTCTCGATACCGGACAAGGATTTATATATAAATAACTTATCACTTTGCATGCCAAACCTTAGGAAATAAATGTTATAAGCTAGGATTATGGAGTTATGAGTCTGTGGGGAACACTTACACCCTAGTTTCTCTCATAACTTAATACATATCAACAATTTACTCTTGCTACTTGTTAGATATCATAACATTACAACACTTTTGTTTCACAAGAAAAACCCTCCCCCATTTAATTATTAGTTTTCGGAAAGGACTTTACTAAATAGAGCTAATCATACATTAAGTTTAAGTCTAAATCATTTTTCTCGTGGGATCGACCCCAATCTAATAGTTGGGTTCTTTACTTGATATGACGCTTATACTTATTTATGGAAGTATAATATAAGCATATCAAACATTGGCACCGTTGCCGGGGAAAGTGGTTTTTAGATTAACTTCAATATCAATTACTGAAGTTTAGTCGATAATTTCCTAATTTTACTTTTTTCTTTATTTTTGTCTCTTTCATGCCTAGCTTTTGTGTATGCGAAGTATACGGAGTCGAGGAGAACCAATACTTCCATTTGATCCAGAACTGAACTATGCACTCCGCAAAATAAACGATCCACACAATCCTGTTAATATTGATGATGGGATCATCCGTCAACTTCCTCTTCCAGTTGATGCTCACAACCAAGTGATTGTAGAGAACCCTGGTGATGGTTCTTTGAGGAGGCAACCTCCCGCCCCACTCAATCAATAGTATTATAGGGGAATGTTAACATCACTGATTTTTATAGGCCTCTTTTCCTACATTCTCTACCATAGGGTCATACATTCGTGGTAACTAGTAGATCGATGCATATGATCACCACTAGAGGTTTGTTTTCGAGGATACCATCTGAGGATTAACATGCTCACATCGCCAAAATGAGGTCGGTGTGTAAGATTTGTGTAGGGAGGCTAGACTTGGACATGGATGTCATCGGATTAAGGGTGTTCCCTCTCTCACTAACGGGAGACTCTGCAATTTGGTTTACTGAGTACCTCTATAATTTCATCTACACTTGAGAGAAGTTGAGGGATGTGTTCCAAGCTTGGTATTATGTAGTGTCTATAAATATTAACCACAAAGATAGAGTGAACAATTTTGTGGGACTGCCTGGGGAGTCGGTAAGTAGCTCTTGGGATAGGTTCACCTCATTTTTAAGAAGTGTCCTAAACCATAGCAGTTATGATTAGTCATTGAAAGAGTACTTTTATAGGTTTAAAGATGATAATAATAAGGCAATACTTGACACGATTTCGAGTGGTTCTTATGGTGAGTGCACATATGCAGAGATTGCGGAGAAGATTGAGAATATATCTCGCAGAAATAAGGCTTAGAGCACTAGAAAGTCGGACGGTGGGAGAAACACCTTTGTACTGCAGGCTATACACAACCCGGCCTCAAATGAGATTTGTGAGGAGATGTCTCAAATGGAACTGAGCTCGGGTTGGTATTTAAACATATCACTGGAGGTGTGGAGAAAGTAAACACGGTTAATTGTTTGATCAAACCACAACCGCCATCAGATGAATTAGGATTCTTATGCATTGAATGATTATACAGGGGGTTTCTGATCGAACGCCCAAGGCTCCAATCAGGCGAATTGTCACCAAGGTCAAGGAATCATGGTTGGAACTACGGGAATTACAAGCGGAAGGATCATTATGCTTGAGATGGAAACTACCACTGCAATAAAAACTTCAATCGGGGTAACTACTGTAACAGAAATGATTGGAGTGGGCCCTATGTTCCACCCAAAATCGGGAAGTTGCTCCTAAGTATGGTGAACGTAGTATGGCGCAACTTGAAGATATGCTGCAGAAGATGATCAGGGGGTTCGATGCTAGTGGTGAGCACAACAAAGATTTGAGAGGTGATTTGGATAATATTAGGCAAAAGGTGGATGCACATGCAATCTCAATCAAGCATCTTGAGTTGAAAATGGCCCAATTGTCTTCTACTATGAACCCACGTCAACAAGGCACTCTTCCTAGCAATACTGTCAAAAATCCACAAAATGATGGACAATTCATGGAAGTTACTACTCGTGGGGGTAACCAAACCATAGATCCACATATGCCATCTTGTGTAGAAGATGAGGTGAGAAAAGAGGATGAGGTGATGGAAGATAATGGTGAGTTGGTATATAGAGTGGTGAAAGAAGCAGAGATACCCCAAAAGGTAATGCTCGTTCCTAGACCACCACCACAATTTCTGCAAAGATTGGTAAATAAGACTGAGGATGGTAAATACCTGTTTTTTATTATTATGTTGAGACAACTTTCCATCAATGTCCCTTTGATAAAATCTCTTGAACAAAGGCCCAGTTATGCAATGTTTATGAAAGATATGGTTACTAAGAAGAGATAGGTAAGTTTTGAGGATGAGGACAAAGTGCAACATTGTAATGCTATTTCTACAAGGTCTCTTGTGCAAAAGAAAGAATATCCGGGCGCTTTAACTATTCCATGTACCATTGGATTGTTATACTTTGCTAAAGCACTATGTGATCTTGGTGCAAGCATAAATCTCATGCATTTTTATATTTACAAAAAGTTGGGTTTGGGTGAACAAAATCCCACTACGATGGGGTTATTAATGGCCGATCGAATGATGTAGAGGACTATTAGGATACTCCATGATATGTTGGTGAAGGTGGATTAATTTATATTTCTGGCCGAATTTGTGATTCTTGACTGTGAGGTGGATTTTAAAATTTTTATTATTCTTGGGAGTCCAATCGTTGCTACCGGTGACTTGGTTGACATGGAAAAAAGGCAGATGAAGCTTATGTTAAAAAATGTAGAAGCAACTTTCAACATTTCTAGGTCCATGAAGCAGAGTGGTGAGCTCCAAACGGTATCTGCTATATCCTATAGGGTTGAGAGTATGTCTGAGGTACAGATCGAAGAGTGCCTTGGTGTTGAGGCATTAGCGGCGGTGATCACGAATTTTTAGAGTGATGGTATTGAGGAGTATGGGTCATTGGTTGCGGCACATGATCGAGGTGACGTTTGCTTCAAACCAAAGAAATTTGAGTTAGATATGAAGCATCGCGAGTCTTCACCCAAGAAACTATATATTGAGAAATCCCCAAAATAAGAGGTCAAGGGTCTATCACCACATCTGAGGTATGTATTCTTGGGGAGAGATGACACTTTGCCGGTAATTATTGCATAGGATTTGAATGTAGAACAAATAGAGTGTTTGGTAGAACTTTTAAAGGTTAAAATAAGCCATTGGTTGGACTATTGCGGACATTATTGGGATCCCACCCGGTATTTGTTCACACAAAGTCAAACTCATGCCCGATCACAAGCCAAGTATTAAGCACCAAAGATGTTTGAATCCACCTATGCAAGAGGTAGTTAAGAAGGAGATTATTAATTGGTTAGATGTTGGATGCATATATCCTATCATAGATAGTAGTTTGGTACGCCCTATTCCGTGTGTGCCCAAAAAGGGGGAAATGATTGTTGTCTCTAATGAGAAGAATGCGCTTGTTCCAATGAGGCCGGTGATCGGAAGGAGAGTTTGTATGGATTACCGAAAGATGAATGCATGGATTGAGAAGGACCATTTTTCTATTCCCTTCATGGATTAGATGTTAGATAGGCTGGCCGGGAAAGGTTGGTATTGTTTTCTTGATGGTTATTCGAGTTATAATCAAATCTCCATTGCACCACAAGATCAAGAGAAAACCACCTTTACCTGCCCTTATAGGACATTCGCATTCAAGATGATGCCTTTTGGGTTGTGTAATGCACCTGCTAATTTTAGGAGATGTATGATGTTGATATTCTCCTTTATGGTGGAGGACACTATTGAGGTGTTTATGGATGATTTTTCAGTTGTTGGCGACTCTTTTGGCTGTTTTTTGAGTAACTTGGCCGAGGTTCACAAAAGATGTGAAGATTGCAATATTGTTCTAAATTGGGAAAAATGTAACTTCATGGGGAAAGAGGGTATTGTATTTGGTCATCACATCTCCGAGAAAGGAATAAAGGTTGATCGAGCCAATGTTGAGGTTATAGAGAGAATTCCTCCATCCATCTCTGTAAAAGGTGTTAGAAGTTTTTAGGGAATGCGGGCTTCTGCCGTAGGTTCATTAAGGATTTCTCAAAAATTGCGCATCCTCTGCGCAAGTTACTTGAGAAGGAATGTAACTTTTATTTTGATGAATCTTGTCTAATGGTGTTTGGAGAGTTAAAGGTGAAGTTTTGTGTCTGCGTCCATAATTATTTCCTCGGGTTAGAGTAAGCCATTTGAGGTGATGTGTGATGCTAGTAGGGTTGCTCTTGGTATGGTGTTGGGAAAGAGAAGAGATTAAATCCTTCACCTAATTTATTATGCGAGTAAGGTCTTAAATGAAGCACAAAAGAATTATACTTTGACTGAATAAGAGCTCCTTCCGGTGGTATTTGCTTTCGAAAAATTTCGCTCCTATTTGCTTGGGACGAGAGTCATAGTGCATACTAACCACTCCTTTTTGAGATATTTGATGGCAAAGAAAGATGCAAAGCCAAGGTTGAATAGATGATTTCTACAATTGCAAGAGTTTGATTTTGAGGTGAAAGATAGAAAAGGGAAAAAAATCAAGTTGCCAATCACTTGTCTAGATTAGAGGATAACGCTAAGCGAGAGTTGGGTGAAAAGGATGAAATTGGTGATACTTTCCCCGATGAGCATGTATTGGAAGCCTCTCAAGACTAGATTCCATGGTTCACTGATTTTGCAAATTATTATGCTAGTGATATAGTCCCATCTAACTTGTCCTTCCATCAGATGAAAAAGATAATGCATGACGTGGAAAAATTCTTTTGGGATGAGCCTTACTTATACCGGAATTGTGCTGATGGTCTTATTCGCCGTTGTATGCCGGAAGTTGAAATGTTGAGTGTTTTTTAGGCATGTCATTCCTCGCCAGTGGGTGGGCATCATATTGGTATCTGGACTGCCCATAAGATCTTGTAATGTGGGTACTATTGGCAATCATCCATCAAGATGCTCATGAGTTCGCTAAGTCATGTGATAGGTGCCAAAGAGATGGAGGTATTTCGAAGAGGCAAAAGCTCCCTTTAAATACAATTCTAGTGATATAGTTATTTAATGTATGGGGCATTGATTTTATGGGACCGTTTGTAATTTCTCATGGGATGAAATATATTCATGGGGAGGTGGATTATGTGTAAAAATGGGTGGAAACCATAGAAATTGCTAACAATGAAGGGAAGAGTGTCACCGGGTTCTTGAAAAACAACATCTTCTCTAGATTTGGCACACCTAGGGCCATTGTTAGTAATGGGGGTTCCCGCTTTTGCAACAAGTTATTCAAAGGGTTATTGTAGAAATATGGGGTTCTACTAATGTAGCCACTCCTTACCATCCGCAAACTAGTGGGCAAGTTGAGGTGTCCAACAGAGAAATTAAGCAAATCCTATCAAAAACGATAAATGCTAGTAGAACGGATTTGTCTAGGATGCTTGATGATGCTATTTGTTTTTACCGGATAGCATAAAAGACTCCCATAGGTCTGTCTCCATACCAACTTGTATATGGAAAGACATGTAACTTGCCGGTTGAGTTAGAGCACAAGGACATATGGCAATGCAGAAACTGAAGATGGATTGGAATGAAGCAGTGGAGCAGAGAAGTAATGGGTTGAATGAGCTTGATGTGTTTCGCCAAAAAGCATATGAAAGTTCAACCCTCTACAAAGAGAAGATGAAGATGTACCATGGCCTAAAAGATCGAGAAGCGCGAGTTTGTAGTTTGTAATTTAGTACTTTTATTTAACTATAGGCTGCGATTGTTTCCAGGACAACTCAATTCAAAATAGATTGGTCCATTCTTGATACTAAAGTGTTCCCATATGGAGCGGTTGAGTTGGAGAACAAGGAGGGTGCAAGGTTCACAATCAACGGGCATAGAATTAAGCTCTACATCAGGCATGCGGAGAGTGGCCATGAAGTAGTTGAGGCATATAACCTAGATGAAGTCTGAGTAATAAAGGGTCTTGCGTCGTGCCGCGACATTAAATCAAGCACTTCTTGGGAGGCAACACAATGTGTATCCTCTAGCCAACGATAGGTTTTCCTTTGCTTTGTAGGTATAGTCACATTATTTTGGTTAGTTTTGATTTATTCAATTTCATGTGTAATTTTCTTTTTTAGTTTTTAGTTTGTTGGCTAGAGAGTAGTTTAGGGTCCGTGTCAAAAAAGTGTCCAGAAAACACAAAAATAATGTCTTAATGGGTGCTAAATGTGCATGGACCAAACCACAGGAATTCTGCAGAAATTGGTCTTGTGCGCAGATCTACGGACCAATCGACAGATCGTCGATGGTTTCGTAGCTCTCATGTATGATTTTAAATTTAAGTCTAATGGCACAACTAACGGACCCATCGACAGACCGTCGATTCACTTACTGACCAACGACGGGGTACCGTTAGCTTACAAAATCATTGACCCAACCCGATCCAAACAGATATATAAGATTAAAATTGTTCATTTACCCTTCCACACCTTTAAAAATCCCCCCCAACTGTTTCTCTCCCTTATTCCCATAACTCCCCATTAAACTCCCACAATCACCCAGTTAAATTTCCTTTAGATTTCTAGTTCTCCCTAACTCTCAAAATCCCCAAAACCCTTGTCCCCCAGTTCTCCTCTATGTTCATTTTCTTCTCTGGTCGATGTTTGGAGGAGGAGTCGTAGGTTGTTATTGAAAATTCACCTACCCATTCACTACAGTACACCGTACAAGTATTTCATCTTCACTTTCTCAATTAATTATCGTTCATCTGCTTGTGTATTCAAATTTATTGTATGTGCCTCTTGACATAGGGACATAATTATTGATAAACTTGTTAAAATTGAGTTCCATGTCCCTTAGAATTATAGAAATTGAATGGGTAGTGGGTGAACTTTGTCTAAATGAACTATGCTTGTTGGTTGTTTTCTTGTTTTTCCGACTTATGTCTTGTTAGTCTCTTCGAATTCATGGTTGATATTTGCAAAATCGAATCCCTAGGAATGACGAATTAGTATTTTGCTTGACATTGCATGTTGGGTGTACTAGTTTGTGCTTGAAAGTGATCCTTTGTGGAAAAAAAACCAAGACCCAAATCTTGTCCTTGACCAATATAACGAGACCCCATCTAAGGACCATCAGTTGATTGACGGACCGTCGATTGGGTTCGTCGATGGTTCACCTTCAAAGTTTCTAACTGTCGAATGATGGAAGTGGACTACGGTCCGTCGATTGATCGACGGGCAATTCTGCACGTCCGTCATTTTTGTTTGAAACCTTGCTTTGTGAAATTTTCTAAAATTATTCTAAGTGTCAAACGACGGAAGTGGACTATGGTCTATCGATAGACCGACAGGCCGTTGTGCTCGTCAGTCATTTCTAATTGGACAGTTTTAAGGAAATATGATTTCTGTAATTTTCTAAGTATCCATAAAAGACACCATCGACGGACCGTCGTTTCAAGACTTTTATCGACGGGCCGTTGATAGTGCCGTCTTCTGAGTCTGCAGTTCTGCACTAACATATGTCCTATGTATCCAAATTTTGTTTGGCTTCTTCTGTGTGTGTAAGTTCATTACAATGAAACTAACAACTCCAATTTCAGGTACTAATGGCCCCTAAACTGGATATTGTCTATTCAAGGGACGGTCCAAGTTTGTGGCACAATCCCAGCGCCTAATTAGCTCATCGAAAGATAAGAGGGAACCTGAATACATGCCCCAAGGCACCCCAACCCCGATACCACTTGCTAGAGTCACTCTGGGACCCCCAAGAAGGTGGAGCCTGGTGTAATCACTGTCTCCCAGTCTAATGAGGAGCGCATACTAACCGACACACCATCTAGGTCTTCCTCGGGTTATGAGGGAACATCTAGCTTCGAGGAGGCCACCGATTCTAAGTTAACCCACTCTACAGGGCCGAATAAGGTCGCTGCCTCTTGTTCTGGATCACGGGGAGACCCTCTCCCAGATGTGCCTTCCAACCATGCCACGTATGATGAGGGCCAGAATTCAAAGTCTACTGCGATATCCCAGCATGAGGTCCCTGTGCCAGTCGCTCATGATCCCAATAGGTGGCGCGCAGATGGTTAGTACAAGGCATACAGGGATGCCAAGATGATGAATGAAAAGGGGGTTATGACTAGACTGCTGACAGTTGACTGTTGGGTTCTTATAGAGAGCCTCCACATTGTCCCTGTGGTACAAGATTTGTTTACCCGTTACCGACTGGAGAGGACGGCTAGAAGTGTGGGGCCTTACAGTGAGAAAAAGGTGCGAGAGTTCTACTCCTTTTACATAGTGGCTCTCCGAGGTTCTTTAGACTGGCGTGCTAACCCCGCCAAATAGGCACCTCACAAAGGTGTCTGTGTTCAAGGGTGCTGGTTGGATATCTCTTTTCCTGCCATCCACTGTTTTCTATATGGTAGGGACACTGACACCATGAGGGCCCCCCTCACCCCTGAGTTTGACTACCGGTGGGACGTGATAAAGGGTGGTCATTTTCATCGGAGTAGAGATTTGACAGAGTCCACCAAGAGGTGGATTGCACAGCGGCTTTCCATTGACGGTGACGGAGCAACTTGGATTTTGGACACCAGGGACTTTATGAAGAAGGCCAAACACATATTTGCGACCAAGTTTTTCTGGCTTTTAGTCTGTCACATCCTATCCCCACTGCAGATAATATTCTTACTTGGGATAGGATTGTATTGGTAGCAGCTTTGGTAGACTGGTTTGAGGTTGATTTTTCCAGGTTGCTGATCTCTATCATCCATGAGAGGTCCTTTAAGGCCTTTACCACTTACCTGTTTCCATGTCTGATCTTCCAGTTGTGCTGGGGTGCCCATTTGGCACAGAGATGTCCTCCATATTCCTACTGGTAAAGTTGTTATCAGTCTCATTCTGAATGAGGCCAATGTGGCGGCACCACGATGTGGCTCATATGGAGGTGCAGCCGCTAGGTGAGAACTTGGCGGATAAGGTTTAGTCTCTAGTCACGTTCCTTAGCCACGATACAATTTTTGGGCTGCTTGGCTTCCTTGAGAAGAAGAGCAGCAGAGTTTGCAGATACCTTTGTTGGTTTC
The DNA here is from genome assembly GCF_001406875.1 of Solanum pennellii. Classification (NCBI taxonomy): domain Eukaryota; kingdom Viridiplantae; phylum Streptophyta; class Magnoliopsida; order Solanales; family Solanaceae; genus Solanum; species Solanum pennellii. Next base: position 69,245,154 of record NC_028637.1, on the reverse strand, counting down.
ACTTCTTCCACTTTCTCTTGGACAGAGTCTTTCTTTACCCATTTGTTTCCTCTCTCTACATAGACCATTCTTTGAAACATCCGCGAGTCATAGGTGAAGTTTATCACCATACACTTGTACATGGAAAGATCAATGAGGTGATCCACATTTATTTGAGATATGAGCTATCCATATGGTAAACTTGTAGAGGGGTTTGTATCCTCAAAACTTCCCCACATATATTCTTTAAATTATTGTGCCCAGTTGATTCTATAATTTTTAAATAGGCAGTAAAGAACAAATACATCCCTATTTGAGATGTTGCTCAAAAAGCCTTTCCTAGGCAGCAAGGTAGTTGCAACAATATGGGCCAACATGCGATTTTCAACGTAGAGAGCCAGCGGACAAAAAGCGGACAGAGAGGACTAAGGTTCAGCAATAAAAGCTTTAGCCTCTTCTAGGATTACTTCAAAATCATCGATCCATGTACCATTCATGTGTGTAATAACACTAACAACATTGTACCAAAGGCGTCTCCAAACAGTGGTTCACTGATAACTAGATGGTTTCCCAAGACTAAAGTTTCTAACTTGCCACTATCACTTGATCTACGAAGATTAACATAAAAATCCAAACAGTTTCGTCGAAAACTTCAATACCATAAAGAGTAAAAAAAGTGATAATTTCTGAGCTTTAAGAAAGGGGCTCATAGAACAGTTTGAATCATCCAACTGGTTGAGATTAACCACATTTCTTGACACAACAAGGCAATTTTGGAACCTTTGATACATGTTCTTCTGATCTAGTCCCTAGAACAAATGTATATCGTCAGGAGAGAGAGTCTCGGAAAGCCTGGGTTTTGCTTTCTTAGATTTCGTTGCGCAAGAGGCAGATAGCTTACCCTTTACTTATACAGGAGAGGTTTTGCGTGATTCATCAAATGAATCAGGGGTTAGGGAGATAATATCAGGAGATAGGCAAGGGTTGTGGACCCATTTTTTATAGAGGACGGTGAGCGAGTCTTAGTCATGATAGAGGAGAAAAAGAGAGAGAAAAGGAAAGGAAGAAGTGGAGAAGTAAGAAGGCAAAGAGAGAAGAGGGAGGTTTTATGGGAGAATGGGAGAAAAGATTGTACAGAAAGAGACATTATAGGAACGAAAAGAAGATTAAGGAAAAGAAACTTGCAGAGCACGCTAAACAAGAAAAAATAAAGTGGTGTTTAATGTCAATGTGCTTAGCCTTTGAATGGTGCGCAGTATATTTTGATAGACTCATAGCACAAGTATTATCGCATTAAACCGGAATACGTTCAAAAAATGGATCATAATCATGTAATTGATGCATTATCCAAAGTAATTAAGTACCATTGATTCCAACAACAAGATATTTTTATTCTGTAGTAGATAGTGCTACAGAAGCTTACTTTTTTCTATGCCAGGAGATAATAGATTGTCCAAAAATTTTACCAAGTGTCGCTAGTGCTTTTCCTATTATTTTTGTCAACCACAAAATCGGCAAAAGAGTAGGCAATTAACTCAATGTGGGAGAATTGAGGATACCATAGGCTTATTTTGGTGGTTCCGATTAAGTAACAGATGATTATTTTCCCTACAGTGAGATGAAATTCCATGGGAGCTTCATGGAAACATGCACATTTACATAAAATGAACATGATGTATGGTCGACTTGCAGGAAGATATAATAGTGAGCTAATCATTCCCCGATACAATTTTTTAATCCACATCTTTTTGTGGTGCGTCTGTTTCAAGACACGTGAAGGGGATCATTGGAGTCCCAAAAGCATTTCCTTTGTCGAGTCCAAATTTTTTGATAAGTTCTTTGTTATATTTGGATTGACTAGTAAAGGTTCTGTTTGATGAATTCTTGATTAGAAGTCTATGTAAGAATGTGAGTTCTCCCATAAGACTCATTTAAAATTCTCCTTTCATAAGATTAACAAAATTCTCACGCAATGAGGAGTTAGATATACAAAAAATAATTTCATCAACATAAATCTGAACGACAGGAATATAAAAGCCACATCTCTAAATAAACAGAGTTGTATCCATTTTTCCTCTTTGAAAATTATTTTGGAGTGGAAATATGTTGAGGCTTTCATACAAAGCTTTTGGAGCTTGTTTGAGGCAATAAAATGCTTTTGAAAGTTTATAAAAAGAATTAATACAAGATCAATTTTCAATGTTCGGAGGTTGTGTAACAAACACTTCGTCATTTATAACCTCGTATAGAAACGCACTTTACATCCATTTGAAAAATTTTAAATTGTTTAAAAGATACATATGCAAGTAAGATATGAATGGATTCTAACCTTGCTACGAGAGAAAAAGTTTCATATTAGTCAATAACTTCTTGTTGAGGGTAGCCTTGAGCAACTAGGCAAGCTTTATTTCAAATAACCTGCCGTTTTCATCTAACTTATTTTGAAAGACCCATTTTATTCCTATTACGGAGCAATTTTTTGTCTTTCCATGAGTGTCCATTCCTGGTTTCTTTTAAATTGATCAAGTTCTTCTTACATTGACTTTACCCATGACTCATCTTCCATAGCTTCATTTATTCTGTTTTGCTCTATTTGAGATATTAGAGCAATTGAGGCTTGCTTTCTAACGGACGATCTTGTTTGTATTTTATCATCAGGTTTTCCAAGAATGTAAATCTCAGGATATTTTGAATTATGTCTCCACACCCTTGGAATATTTCCCTTATCAGTTGGTGTAGTTGACTCCTTTTCCACCGTATTCGTCTCACCAGTGTTTTATTCAATAGGGGTCCTTAAGATGTCTTCTGATGGTTGAGAAGTTTTTGATGCAGGTGCTTCATTTTAAATGACTTCATCAATAATAGATTCACTTTCCATGATAATAGGGTTACTGTAATCAAACACAACATGAGCAGATTCTTCAATGCTTAATGTTCATATATTGAAAACACGAATGGCCCTTCTCAAAGGTGCATAGCCTTGGGAAATACCTTCTTCCCTTCTCAAATCAAATTTTCCAAGATCATTCTTACTATTGTTGTGAATAAAGCATTTGTATTTAAAGGGATGAAAATAATTGATATTAGGTTTGTTTGATCTCCAAAGTTCATAAGGAGTCTTCTTTAGTATGGGCCTGATAAGGCACATGTTGAGAGTATGACAAGTTGTACTCACTGCCTCTGCCCAAAAATGGTCCGGAAGATTTTGATTAAGTAACATTGTTCTGGTTGGGTCTTACAGTGATCGACTTTTCCTTTCTACCACTCCATTTTGCGTTGGAGATCTGGGTAAAGGGAAATTTGGAGAGAAGCCATTTTCAGCACAGAATTCTTCGAAATATTTATTCTAAAATTCACCAACATGATCGTTGTGAATGGTTATAATGTAATAACCATCTTCTCTTTGGACTTTTCTACATAAAACTTCAAACTTATTAAAAGTTTCACTTTTATGAGATCGAAAAATTACCCATGTAAACCTAGAATAGTCATCAACAATTACAAATGCATATCGTTTACCTTTAATGCTTGCGGTCCGTGTGGGACCAAATAGATCCATGTGAAGGAGCTCGAGATGTTTGGAAGTACTTACAATGTCTTTTGTTTAAAGGATGAACGACTCTGTTTACCCAATTGGCATGATCATATATTTTAGTTTTTTCAAATTTAAATTTTTGCAAACCAATTACCAATTTGAGTCTTGATATCTTCTCAAGCGCATGCATGCTTGTGTCTCCAAGCTTTCGATGTCATAGCCATGGATCACTTGATAGTGCAGTAATTTTTAAGTGATGGAAAATCAAAATTATTTAAGATGTAGATATTATTTACTCTATCTCCATTAAGTATAAGATTTTTCCCGGGATGTTTGATGATGCAACTGATTGTATTGAATGTGACTTGAAATCCAGCATCACATAGTTGACTAATGTTGAGAAGATTGTGTTTGAGTCCTTCAACCAAATATACTTCCGCTAAATTACATGATGAACTAAATGTGATAGTTTCGACTCCAGTTACTTAGCCTTTATCATTATCGCCAAATATAACACATACTTTTATAGTTTTGAAATTTTCTTTCTTTGCACACATATGTCTTGAGCATCCACTATCAAGTACCTACATTCCTTTCCTCAAAGTTTTCTTGGATTTCTCCTGCAAGATGGGAAGTTTAGTTTCTTTTAGGTAGCAAAATATATTGGGTCCTTAATGATTACCAACTGTCGGTCTCCAAATGAACTTTCTAGAAGAATATTTTCTTCAATTAAAGGAATTATGACCCACTTCACCACAATTGAAACAAGCAACATTTGCAAAAGGATTAGGAGAATAATGATGAGTGATAGATCTAGTTGATGTGTTAGAGCTATGACTTGTGGAGTTTTTCATTAAATAGTTGCTTTATTTAATTGAACAAAATTATGGCTGCAACACTTTCAAATACTGTTCAAATGTATCTTTGTTTCCTCTAGCTCTTTAGTGAGCATGTCAACTTCAATCTTACTTGCTTCAAGAAGAAACTGTCAGTTCTTCTCTTTTTGAGCGAGTTTATTTTATTCATTAATAACATTTTGTAATTCATCACTAACCATATCTAAAGATTTTTGTAAGTTATCACATTCTGAACAATTATAGGGTCTTACCTCCCTAGTTTCTCATAGTGTCATGAAACAAAAGTTTGTCATTTCATGGTAGTCACCATCGGTTGTTTTCCTTGTTCCCATGCCCCGAGATCTTTGAATCTTCAATTCGTTGATTTCTTCTTCCTCTTTTTTGTTTTGGAAAATTCTTTTCGATGTGTCCTGGTTCTGTAATGTAGTATCATCAATCGTTATTTCTTTTGAAGTCCTTACCCTTAAATTCTTAATCAATGATTTATGAGGTCCATTCCTTTATCTTGATTTTTATTGGCTTCCTCTCCGGTTTCAAATGTCTCAGCAGTAAATACCACTGTTTCTTTTTGTCATCCTTGTTGTACCTGTTTATATGATTATGTTCATACGCAATTAAATTATCTCATAGATCATCATATATCATGTTCTGCAGATCCATCTTCAAGAATCGCAACCTTAGTTTCCCAAGCCTTGGGAAGACTTCTGATTGGATTACTGACTTGTAATTAGTTTTACCATACCATTCAAAGTGATTTTAGTTCGCAAACAATTTTACCGAATCCTGAGAACATAGATTCAACACATTCATCATCTGTCATTTTGAATAATTCGTATGCGTTTACGAGTTTGATGATTCGAGTTTCCTTTACTCTAGCAGCTCCTTCTCACGTTACTTAAAGCTTGTCCCACATTTTTTTTCACGGTTTTCGAGGTTGATATTTTGTGATATTCTAGTCCGCTTACTGCACAATACGACAAACTTATAGCGCTTGCATTAGTTTGAATTACTTCTTGTTGTTACTTAGTAAAATAAAATGATTCAAGGTCAAAGGGCTTTTTATTCCCATATTTCTCTGTTAGTATAGGAATTGGCTTTGGGCCTTTCTTAATGACTATTCATGCTTAATGGTCCTTTGAGGAGACAAAGATACTGAATCTATCTTTCTAGTGAGAGTAATGTTGCAGATTGAAGTAAGGTGGTCGACACGAATAGTGTCCATGCGCCAGGGATCTAGTATGTGCCATTTCATCTTGTCTAACGCGTGGTTAAACACTGAATCTTTGCGACTTGCTCTGATACAAATTTAAAAAAAGATGGGGTGTATTAAAATAAATGTTCAGTCCACTTCCTAAGTGTAGTAGTCGACTTCCCTGCAAATTTGTTCAACAGAATATAAGGAAGTAATATGTTGAAACGTAAATAAACATAGATAGTTTCATACTAGTTAGGATCACTAATGTGGTGCCTAGTCTAGTCCCTTGGTTTTCAAGGATTTCCTTACAATATTGATCAACTTCATTTACAGAATGAGTAGTCTTTCGATCTTGTCTGATGTGCAAATAAGATCCTCTAAACTTGATACTGCCTCTACTTGTATAACCTACTCTCAGAATTTTTCCTTCTCTTCTTCTTTTACAATTTTTCACGCACGTGTAGAAAGATTTATCAAATATGAAAGAAGATTCCAATAAGTTTAGGTGAAGTTGCGTACTTCACACTAATGTTTTAGAGGGTTTAAATAGAGAATGCCCTTTTTAAAAAAACCAAAAGTGTTTGAATCAAGCATCTTTGATTGTTATATTTGAATCTCTTTGTGATGATTTGATGAGTCATGTCCATATCAGATATGTGCATGACAAATCATGTCTTTCCTTTGATTGATGGCCTTGAGTCGTTATTTGATCTGCTTTCTTGAGTTGATTTCCTCTAATTGTTAACTTGATTGCTTGGTTCTATGATTGATTTGTGTTCCCCATTTTACTTGAGAGAACATCCTTTTCTTCATTTCTTTGATTGTTGCAAGCATATCTACTTTCCTTCTAAACTGGATCTCATCAAGACTCTGTGATTCCGGCATTCTGAATTGTGTACTTCCCTTTCCAACTAGATCTCTACTTCATCTTATGATTCCTGCAGTATGAATTATGTACTTTCCTTTCCAATTGGATCTCAACTTGATTCCATGATTCCTGCAATCTTGCATGATACCTAGCTTGTTTCTTTCCACCATCGTGTGATCAGTTAGGTAGTGTATTTGTCATTATTAAATATGTTGCTATAAATGAGGCCATTAATTTGGATGTGGGGTGAATTTGCCAGTTTACCCCTAGCCATACCAAGACATCTGCAGGAAAAGAAGCTCCCACGCCTAAGTGTAGAGCAACAACCTCCATCTATGGAGAGTAGACCAATGAACGGGGCATAATTTCGACACTCCCAAGGTGGTGTACTACCAGCTTTAGGGTCCTTCTCAAGGACCCTAAGGGTGGTCCTCGGCGAGTCGTGCCTGGAAGTTTAAACCCTAAATATGTCCATCTAAATGTTAAGAACCTTTCCTATCAATTTGAACTCAAAACACCACTTAAAACTCCTTGAAACATACTAAGGCACACTAGCACATACACACAACTAGTTACCGACGCCTTGGTCGTCCTTTGATGTTTTACCTCAAAACTCCTCAAACTACTTTCTAGTGCAATAATTAAACAGTTTTCGACCTTATAAGCTCATTACACACATGTTAGGCTCTATTTTCACCTAATTCATTAGGAGGTCCTTACAATATCCCCCACTTGGGAAACATTCAACCACGAATGACATATTCCTAAACACTTATTTAAAGGACCAACTCTAGACTAGCAGCTTAACGCATATGAATTATTCCTAGATGCACATAAAAAATCAAGGAAAGAAATCAATTCCATGCTAATCATAGCTACCCACAATCATATTAATACCTTATGAGAAATAACTCCACTATCCCCCACTTGGGACCACACATGGCTTTTAAATTCAAATTAACCATCACTAGGAAAACATCATAATCAATAAATCAAATCATAGTCATAAGATTTTATCGATATTTTTCCTAAATCATTAAAGAAATACATACCGTAAAGGGATATAAGGAGATCATTCTTGATCATCCGTGGATCGGAGAGCATAGAACCTATTCCTTTTTGGAAAACTAACTTCAACATTACTAGGAGCAACTTCCTTGCCTTCCCTCACATTAGCTTTTGACTTAGGGAAATCCTTCATAATGAGACCACTCTCACCACACGCATAGGAACCATCTCTACCGGCCAAACACCTACCCTCATGTCTCTTACCAGACCTAGAGCAAGTAGCCCATACATACTCATTTCTATTCCATTGAGGCCTAGGGTTAGACACCCTCTCATCCTAATACCTAGAAGAATTAGAATGACCATGTCCTAAAAACTTTTTTCGGTTCTTAGAACAACCATGTCCATCGGTCCCATCATTGTCCATCCTACTTCACTTTTTCTCCTTCTTAATATTGGAATCTTCTATTTGTTGAGAAAACACCATTAGTCGGGAGATATCCATATCATCAACAAGCATTCCCATATGACACTTTTCTTATGCTAGTTTGGACACCCCGTCATGAACCTACTCATCAACTCTCTATGGTTTACTACAAAGCTTGGAGCATACTTAGACTAAAGAGTAAACTTCAAAGCATACTCCTTAAAACTAAAATTGCCTTGCTTGAGTTTTATGAATTCCTCAAACTTATCCTCCCTTTATTCATTAGGAAATAACCTATCAAGGAAAGCTAACTTAAAAGTCTCCCACTCTATGGGACCCATCCTTACCGGCCTACAATCCTTCTATTATTTATACCAAACTGGTTCCACATCTTTCAATAGGTCAGTGGCTAGTTCCACTTTCTCCTAGAAGTTAATCCCATAATAACAAGAGTCATATAAACCTATTCTTTGAACCTATTTGGATCTTCCTCCACCTTGGAATCACTAAATTTTTTAGGGTTCATCTTCAAAAACTCCCTAATCCAATATGTACTCATCCCCCTATAGGGTTAACTATCACCTACCTATTGGCTTGAGACAATAAGTTCATAGAAGTCCTAAGCTTATCTAACGTGACATTCCCATTTGTGGATCATTGGGAACTTGAGGAGGAGCTTGGAATCCTTGGGGAGGAATGTTTTGATCCTCATTTCCACCACCTTCCCTTCTAGCATTATCCATAGTGTTAGCCATAATCAAGACAAAAGTATGGGCAAACATTTAAAAAGGGCCTACTAAATCCAATCTCTATGACACGACTTGAAGAGACAAAAAGTGGAACTTTTCGAAGCATCTCATATCCTCCTACTCACATATGTGTTGTGACTCACACCCATGAATAAGCTTTGATAAATGTGGTTTTGCGACATTGTAAGACCATTTCATAACCTTTTACTAAGATACCATGTTTTTCACAAATGGGGAGAACCCCTTAGAAGTGACACGACAAACTTGACCTCTCAGACGTCTTGTAAAAGCCCTTAGAAATTATTCATTGCACACATATATACATATAAATTAGCACCTACCTAAAACTTATTCTTCAATACATATTGTGGAAGTCATTTGAAAAAACAGAAGTCTTTATAACATGTCTCAAAAAACTATTTATGACTCCATGAGTACAAATTTCTTTAAGATGCATTCCACAAAATTCTAAACATTGTAAAGAACATAAAATGCAATATAGGGGTGGTGTCCTCTGATGGTGTGAGGACTCACCAAGTTTGACTTCTTGAAATCTTTGAATAACTACCCTTGAAAACAACTCAATCTCCTCAAGACCCTACATTGGATTAGAATGTACTAAAAACATGTGTTAGTACGAAATGTATCAAGAATGGAAACTATCATAGGAAACATATGATATCTCAAAGGGTTTAGTCAAACATAGACATAATCATAAGAGATAATAGCATAACATAATTATGCATACCATAAGCATAATAAATCATCATAAAGCATATGTAAGTTCATACTTAAGCCATTTTCCTTCTTATCGAATGATCTACTGCACAACCCACCTCCTAGTATACTTATGAAAGTCTAAGGTAGCTTCCCATACTACTACGAAAGCTTAGTACCTCTCTTTGGTCATTCTTGATAATAATCCACTCTAATGTGAGGCATCCCATTCTGCCTTACACACTAAGTATATCTTGAAGTCACCCTATCCTCTTTTATCAACTATAGGTGTCCCTAGTAGACCTACTTCACATTGACAAGGAACTATAATCTTAAGTCAATCATGTAATGTAAAGAAATAATAACCACTACCCAAGATAAATATGCATCTCATAGGGATCATATCATAGATAGCTTCAACTCATACTTGTGCCATGTATGGATGACATCCCATACTACAATTGATACTAAGTACTTATCTAGGCTAACCTAATCTAAGCAAACTCTTGTCTATTAAGTTTTACATACTAAAAAAATAGACCTACTATCATGGAGAGAATCATAACGTATAATATGAGCTAACAAGAACGGATACACAATACCAACCTAACCACCATACAACCAATCATGTATATGCAATCTTACCATAGGGGAGCATGAATCATTAACCCTATTCAACGACCCGCAAGTAAACACTAGAAATTAGAGCAGTGTTGAGTCATCACAATTAGTATTTGACCTCTCCGAGGTCTTATAAAAGCCCTTAAACATCTTTCAATACATAAAAATATATGAAAAGTATGAGGAATTACAATTTTTCACAAACATCATCTTGAAAATCTCTTTTATAGAAACATAGGAAATGCTAAGTCTCATTGTCGCCATCTTAGACACAAAAATATCTTGGTCACGGCCCATACATCAAAAATATACAAATATCTAAGTCTATTACAATGTCTTTCTAATAGAAAAGCTAAACATAGTTATGTCCTCTAATCTATTGAGAACATGTCGCAACTTTCTTGAAATATTGATAGTTTCAAAGCTTCACTTCAAATGACCTCTCTCAATTGTCACCTACACCTTTAGAGATAAAACACTTATGGAATTAGTACATTAGAATGCACTAAGTATGGAGTTATTCAATTGAAGTATGATAATAGAACATTTGTATAAAACTAGCTCTTTTATGCTCTTTTGAGGAAAACTTCAAAACATAAATATAAGAACCACATTTAACACAAACTTTACATGTTAGTCACATTTCAAGTAATCCAGATATAGCATTAACAACATTTCAAACCATGTAAGCATATGACCCTCCTACCAAAGGTTATCCTAAGATTTTCTTAAGTAAGACAAGAAGAGATCGTCCATGCACCCTCTCCAAACACACCTAAATATCTCATAAAGACTACCTAAGATAATATTATTCCCTTTTCAGCGCCCATACACCCTCTTCAAACCTACCTAAGAAACCCTCAAAGCTACCCTAGATAGAGACCCTTTTCTTCAACTCACATTAACTTTAGTCATAGTCATTCATTAAGTAAATTAAAAGATATTTTATCAATTAAGGACATCACATAATGGTCTTGGAAAATACTTAGGAAACCTACATCTTAGCACCTTCAAATCTTGCTCGTGCAATGTTTAGATAGTGTTCCATTCCACTACATAAATTGTGCAATACATATCCAATACTAGAATGTATCCCACATTATGAGAATAGGTATTAACCGACAAAGACCATACTAGCTAGGCATGGAATCCGGAATCGACCCTACTCCGATGGAGGGTGTTCTACTTGCCAAGGGTAGAACTAGGAAACATTCCATGTAGGCACATGGTTAAGTAATATCAATGGTTTCTTTGAACTCTAGTATTATTCTCAAGTAAAGCTACTGCGTAATCATACTCACTCGATGCTACCATGTTTACACAAAGTAAGTTAAATAACATAAGTGCATATGAAAAGGTATCATCTCTTAGTCATTACCGAACAATAATGCACATACCAAAAATGGGTAAACTAGGGCTTCCACACAGAGGTCAATAAGGATAGCTAAATGGCTTTCCTAGAGATAGTTTCACGCCGTTCCGTCCAACCTATCCCTAAGTCCACTATTTAGAATATTAAGGTATTTTTTGGACTCTAGTCTCCTTCCTAAGTATAGAGACTGCCCAAGTATAGCTTAACCTTCTTACTATATAGAAGGTTACACGTATTATTCATACATAGAAGGGCACTATCTTAGTTCTACCGATCCTAGACATTCATTCAAAATTCATCCATAAACATACAAGACCGCGGTTTATAAACCTACTAAGTAAAGATGTTCATATTCATATACTTAGCATGCATCAAGTAGAGAGACATAGTCTACCTATCAAGACACACACATCATCTTCATATCACTTATACAATAATGTGCAAGTATCATATAGGATTCATCATGTCAACCTATCAAGGTACACTAGTAACACAACTAGAGGCATCACCCTAATCTATCATGATCACATATAGTCAATTACGAGATCTCATTCTTTAATCTCACATGTTCAGACATACCACATAATCCTTTCCATTGATGATATACACGTCATGACATGATAACATTACAATTCTCATAATAATGCTGACAAGGCCATGTTCATAATAATGTTAACACATAAGCACCGCCACCATAACTGGAACATACCAATTAACATAATTCAATACCTATACTACACATCATAGAGCATGTTAGGACAACAAAACACCCTTTCAACATTGAGACGTCTAATCCATAGTCAATTCAACCAATCCATTACACAAAGGATCTTACCAATAACTATAGTCTCCAACTCAAACCAACAATCAATCTTGACATTGAATAAATGTAGTACAATATGAAATTCATCCAATTAGGACAGCCTATATACAATTGTTACATGATTCTGACATAATTGAAATGACCAAACTAAAATACATAAGAACTCAATATAATAGAGCTAGGATCACATCGCCCATAATATAACCAAAATAAGGATTTCATGATTTTCATGGGTTCATAAGGAATTTGATCTAAAATCATTCAACTAACATCAATTATATTATAAAATTGTTTCAAATTGTTTCATGCAAGACCCCATGACTAGATATTAAAATAGAAGAATTTATGTTTTTGATCATCATTGAAACCATTAGAAATTTGCTCCTTGAATAGAAGAGAGTTAAAGAATGAAGAACCATACCTCAGTATATAAGATTATCCCAAGAAATTGATGGAGAAAAACATGGAAAATCAGTCTTCTTCAGTAGAGCTTCAAACATTCATCAATAGAGGTTTTGGAGAAAGGAATGTAGAGGTTTTGTTTTGAGTTGAGGGTTTTGCTTTGATTAGTGATATAGGGGTTTTGAAAGGATTTAATGACCATAAATAATTAATTTCAAAATTACCCAAAATACCCCTGTTCTTATTGGACATTTTAACAAATTCATATTTGACTTAAAAATGACGCGACCAAAACTAGGAGGTCATTGCACGTCGTGGAAAATTATCAATTCTTGGTTCTGGAAAATTTCAAGATACAATGGTTTGTGATGTCCCCGCTTCGCAGGGCAAAATGTGCCTTTCTCAGTCGCGCAGCCACTACCAAATCATGGCTACGGCGGCATTTTGCTTGGCAATGTTTTAATCCTCTTGGGGAACCCTGAGGCTGGTTCTCGAGCGTCGTTCTCAGATGTTTCTACCCATTATATGTCCATATATGTATGGAACTACTAATAATCAATTTCACTCTCAAAAAATCCCCAAAAACTCCACTACAAAACACTACAATGCACTAGTTTAACATTGACTAGTTTCCAGACGTGTTGGTCGTTCTTGGAGGTTTGACCTCCAAACACTTCCAAACTTTATATACTGCGTAACACATATCATACTTTTATAAACATCATTTTAACATGAATTGTAGTAGACACTAGTGAATATGAGAACTACCTTTCATTTAGACAACATGACTTATACTACTTGTATCATGCATGTAAAGTTAGTGTGTGTGTACATTGGTCAACATAATCACATAATGGATATCTACAACACATTGAGGCATCCACCCTCTTAAACAATAATACTCTTTAAAATATAGACCACACATCACACATAGCATAGGAGACAAGTCAAACTTTATATTACACTTAAGACTCCTAACTTGTGCTATTCATGAATTCACATAGAGGTATATAGGTAAGGGATTATTAACCATTTTAACTCATCAATGGAATCACGTATACTTTATCCTAACATGGATATACACATGATTATACAATAGCCATAAAACCTATATCACAACTTGAATAGGAAAGTAGGCATAAGCTTCACACAGTATACTCATAACAACGTGTTCATATATTTGTCAACATGCCTTCAAGGACATGGTCAATCACATATATAATGATAATAAGTAAACACCGCCACCATAAGTGGAGCATACCACACAATTCCATACAAGGCTTCATCAACTACATTAATATAGAAAACTAGAGGGATAAGACATTCTTACCAATTTACCAATCTTGAATCATCTTTGATCAATACACCTTGTTTGTCAACCATTCATACATATGGCAGTATCTAAATGTACTTTAATCATAAAAGAAATTGTGTACAAGTCACTACAAAATCATACTATAACATAATACAAGGCTCCTCACATGTACTAGGAAGTAGAGAGTCCTAGATCATCAACTAACCTACCTAGTTTAGTTCATCAATCATCATGTACCAATAATATAAATTTATGGCAGTATTCAAATAGATACAAATCAAATCTAAATCATGCTTCATCTACCCTAGAATCAAGATCACATAATGTTCATTACAACATTCAAATTGTTGGTTAGAAAAGCCTAGATCAATTCATGCCAAGATTCATTTTCTTTGATCATCAGAAATTCATACCCACAATCGTTAATATCATCAATACAAGACATTAGTTAACGACAACTTAACCTAAACGAAATCCTACTACAATTGCCATAACGACTAGATCAGAGTGAACATACTAGTTTTGACACCATTAGAAAGTAGAAGAATCATAGGCTAACCAACATTTATAAACAAGAATAACTTATTCACAATGCATCTATAATATCCTATTAAGAAAGTAGATACAACCAGTCCTACACAATCCAATTCCCAATTAAATCATCAAAAGACAAACGTTACAGTGAGACATGGAAAACTAGGCTAAGAATATTCAAATATTCAAACATTGATACACATGGTCTCTTCAACATCAATTCAAGTAAGTAACAGTAGATATAACCACTTTAACGTTATAGAATCACAATTCAATCGATAACAAGTCAAGATCACAAAGCCCATGTGTAGGCTAAATCGATTTAAGAAAGGAACATTGGTTCATCATGCAATTGAATTAAAATCACGGTCAAACCAATGCATTAACATCAATTAATAATGATTTAATCATTAAAAACGTTTTGAGAAGGAACCCATGGCTAGATTGAAGAAGAGGTTTGATCATGAAACTTTCTTTGAAAACATTGAGATTAACTCTCCAATTGAAAGGTTACTTAGAGATGAAGGATAACCATACCTTTTTCTAGTTTAAAACCTATAAAAATTGATGATTCATCCATGGAAATCCAAGATCCAAGCTTTTCTTGATCTATACAAACAATGGTGGTTTCTAGGGAGAATATTTTGGAGGGAAAGGTTTAAGTCGTGTAGAGGGTATTCGGAATGGGATGTTCACGTGTTAGCTAACTAATAAACACCCAAAAGTAGATAAATAAATCCATTAGAGTCAGGTTAGGGCGTGAGGTGAATTTCTCATTCACCCCTTAAATTAAATAGTCCGCTAGACAGTAGCTACAAGCCACCATCGACGGACCCATCGACAGGCCGTTGGTCAATCGACAGGACGTCCTTTGTCTTTCGTCAAATGGTCCTTATACAAATTTTGGGTTGAGACCTTCCCAATATCAGTTTACATTGACGAAACCTAACCAACAACCGTTGGTTGACTAACCGACCGTCGTTTGGTGCGTCGATTGACACTGCCAAGGAAGTGTCTCAACCAGCCTTGGGTCCTTCTTCTGAGGTCTTTTGCGGGGCCCTTTAGAATTCATACCCAAACTTTTCCAATGAAAATACAAACCTTATAAAGTTCTAGACCTTCCACTTAAGATTCACCAAAAACAAACACCTGCAACTTGTCCAAACAGGCTAGGCCCCATCAAGACACACATTGAGCGTCTTAAGGCCTATCTTTCAAACGACTTGGAAGTTCTTGGTCGTTTGAACTCCAAGCTTCTTGAAACTCCATATACCATCTCTAAAAATAATTATATATCATTTTAAGACTTTATAATTTCATTACCTATAATATATATAAACACATAAAGACACATGAGTCATATAGGTTACTAGTCGTCGAACATTTTGGTCGTCCCTTGATGTTCGACTTCCAAATAACCTCAAACTTTACACACTGCCTATAAACCATATTATAATTCTTTTTAGGACCATAGGACCTTAATTAAAATATGTTAGGCTCTATACACCTTAACTCATTTTGGGGTCTTACAAGTTTTTAATTATTCCGCATGTTAGACCTATTATATGTTATGACGAATGCTAAGGGCTTGTTTATGTCCCCTCCAAGGACGACTTTGCTTGTTACGTCTCAAGATTTCTCCCCGGTCGTGACATTATCCATAAGGTCTTTATATGATTATGGTTATCTATGATTAGCATGACATTTATCTTTTGTTTGATTTCGGTATGTGCATTTAAAATTAATGCATATATGATGGGTTGCTAGTCTAGAGTTGGTCTTTTAAAGAAGTGTTTAAAAAGGTGTCGTTCGTAGATAAATGTTTTCCAAGTGAGGGATATTGTAAGGACCCCAAAATGAATTAGGTCAAAATAGAGCCTAACATGTGTTCCATTAGCTTATAAGGTCTAAAATGGTAAAATTATTTCACTAGAAAATAGTTTGATGAGTTTGGAGGTCAAACATCCAAGGATGACCATGAAGTATGGTAACTAGTAGTGTGTAGGGTCGAAACTTCCTGGCACGACTCACCAAGGATCACACTAAGGGTCATTGAGAAGACCGTAACGCTGGCGGTACACTATCTTGAAAGTATCCAAATGACGGCCTCCCAAATGACACCTCGTTCATTGGTCTACACTCCATTGATGGGGGCCATTTCTCCACATATATGCGTGGGAGATGAGCCCGCAAAAGATATGGTGTTTGTCTCAAAAGACAGATCCATAGGATGGAGCCATCATTCAATCGACAGCCCGTCGCTAGCAGGCGTCGATTGAGCTTGCGACTTTTCCTGCAGGTGTCTTCTAGTGGCTAGGGGTGAATTTCCACATCCAAATAAATTCATGGACGATTATTTTAGGTGGAATTAGTTATATTTAGTCTATTGAAAAAATAAAAGAATCATTTAGACTCTAGACTCCAAATCAAAACTTCTCCCTATCAAAAACTCTCTCTAGAACACCATAGAATAAGAACAGAAACTGGAGGCATCCTCTAGGACGAAATTCACCAAGGATTCAAGCTAGGTTAAGTCTCTTATATAAGTTATGTGAATCTTAATAATTCATGGATTCTTCCATTAATGGATCCTCCCTAGTTTCCCTCAATTGAGAATTCAAAAGACCATTATCTAGAGAGGGTTGTGATTGCATTGTAGGTAAGGTCTTATTGTGATCCCAATCTAGTTGGTAGCATTCAATTATGTTATTATGATGAGTATGTGATGTTTTCATGCGATTTTCATGGTTAATTGATGTATTTAATGATGAAGGTCGTAATGGTAGGTTTAGGCCATTAGAGGTAACATTAAAGATTCTAAGTTGATCTTCTTAATTCAATTGTATGGTATGCTAATTTATCATAATAGGATCTCCTAGATTTGAATTGACCTAGACTTAATTGATTTAGGTGCATCTTGACTTGTAAAGTTGGAACTAAACTTATTTCATCAAGTATGACTAGAATTACCTTCTAATGATGAAATTGTATGAAATAACTTATAATTGGACATGGATCATGATAAAATGAAGTTAGCTTTGATTATAGGGTTTTTATAGCATTGTTGTTAGGGCTTTAGGGGTGAATTTATTATGACGGCATTCTGATGAGTTGTTATCCTTCTCCTTTTTACTTAGACATGAGTAAGCGAGGGGAAGAAAGTTCTCTCACATAGATGAATCATAGGTAGACCTAAGAACCTAAAATGAATCAAGGCATGATAGACTAGAATATCTTAAAGTTTTATTGAATAGTCACTTCTTGCGTAATTGACTTGGTAAGATAAGACCAAGATGTGATAGATTGAGATGGTAGATTTCATCGAAGCTTCAGTTGAATTACTCATTCTAGCTTGAGGTGATGAATCTCATAGTGGCCTGGGATGGAGGAATCAATCCCTCCCATGTTTAGCTGGTATTGTGTTACAAAGATACTTGATTAATATAGCTTGACTTTGTTTGGCAAAAAGAATTTCATTTTAGATTAGTGGAATGGCCTATGATCTCCTAATTGTAGCTTTATTTGCATGAAATGTGTGTTTTAAGGAATAACTTGAGATAGATTTCTCAAGGTAGCTTAGGGTGTAACACCACAAAAATGAGCTAGGTAAAACTAGATCCGAACATGTATATCATGATGTTTTGAAGTCCTAAAATGGTTACTAATAGTTTTGGTGTACTATTGTGGGAAAGGGTATGGGTCTTTGCCTATGCATTGTACATGTGCACTTTGATAGAATAGTTCTAGTTTGGTTTCCATTTGTATGAACATGAATGTAAGAACATGTGTGACTAAAGGTGCTATGTGGAAGGTTTTCTCACATTTATGTATATACACATACATGAATGAGTATATAGTGAATAGAAGATCCTTTAAAGGTGTGCTCAAGTGTATACTAAACTAGATAGTGCTAATGCATATGCTATGTCAATGTGAAAGGATCTTCTCACATGATTTTGGTTGATAAACTTTTATCTATGACCTATGATTTAAGAATATAAGGAGATGACTCTCCTAAACCTATGTTTTATAAAGAATTGATAATAAAGGTTTTCAATAAAGGGAACTTAGCTTAGCACCAAGTGAACTTGAATATGAGTATGTGTCCCTTCCTAATGTGGCAAGGTAGGTCACCATAAATCTCATGAGGTGGATAACCACAATGCCTTAATAGGGATAAGTGGTGTTTCCATAAGTGAATAACCATAATTCCCCATCTTGGCATAAAGAGGGATTTCACATGTACCTCTAAGTTCCATAAACTATGTTAGTCGCATAGGATCTAGCAAGTAATATTACCTAAGATGCTAGTATGTTACTCATGTATTACCTTGGAATGTAAGATGCCCTTTTTTTGGTGTGAGGGGATGACACCAAATTCCATTTTTAGGACCCATGGTCTTAGTGTCGGTTAATGCTATAGTTTTCCTAAAATAAAATGGACAATGGAAGTAAATGAATGGGATCCTCACTAGGAGGACATAAGGTTAGTTACTTAGGATAGGTGGAAGTAATTAACCCATCTAGACATTGCAAAAGTAGCTTCTTAAAAAGTCGTAGGAAGGTGACCTCAATATGTTTATGTCCATATGCATGACTTTGTGGTATTTTGGTCTACTTGTTATGAAGATATTCATGGTATGAATCTATATGCACTATGTTTTTCTAAATGACTATATGATGAAGATCTTGTATTGACATGAATGAAGTTGTCTTCACTTACTTGTTGAGGTATGAAATGAATTTTAAGGCAGGTGGTCTCATGAAGGGCTTACTAAGAATGTAAGGGGTTATGGGGTTCAATATGTTCATTGCACTAGTATACTATGATTGGGGACTTGAAAAAGGTATAATAATGATGTATATGCAAAGAAGTAAATATATGTACAACTAGAAGTAGCTTATTGTAAAGCCAGTGTAGTCTTGATTTAAACATGTATTTGATATATTGTGCTTATATGATGTTATGTATTGGCTTAGGTAGGTTAATAAGTTTCCTTTTGGCCTTAAGGTGATGCATTGCACAAAGTATCACTAGATGGTTACTTGGAAGGGTAATGAATAAAAGAGGAGATAGTTCATTGTTAAGAGAAGATAGCTAACTGTAATGTGCCTTAAAAATGCATTAAATTCTATATGTGATTTTATGTAATTTTTGGCCTTTGAATATGTTTATACGAAGTATACGAATGATATAAAGGCTATGTTATAAAGGTTTTATAAAGATTTACTCAAAAAAGCATGAATTATGATTTCAAGAAAATGTCCCTTTTAAATGCATGTTTTTGCATGGTTGTCATACTTAGTGCATTCTTGTACTAATCCCATTCTTCTCTACTTTTTAGAAAAAGTGTAAGTTATGGATGCTTAAAGGATGTATATGATTGTGGAGCTTGATATGTGATTCTCATGCTCAAGGAAAGGGGTCCTTAAGTTCCGAGGATTCCTTATTCATGTGTTACTGTGAAGTTCTTAAATGTAGTATAGCTATGTCTTATGTCATAAGAGATGTGTCCCTAATGTACTCTAAAGTTGTTGAGTCTAAGATGGCAAAGAGATTTAGGGTCTAAATATGTATTATGAATTATGTTATATGTATATATTGGATATAACAATAAAAATTTAATACGACATAATAGGCTTACTTAAAGTGTCTCAAACGATGAAGGAATAATATAGTCTCTTAGACATAACAACAACATAGCTAGAATAGGAAACGGTAACATCCTCTAACATTGAGGACCTACAAAAACTTGGAGAAAGAAATCCAAGTCTTCAATTAGCCTCTAGTACTTGAACACACCGAACCTACATTATATAGTAAAAGGGAAAGAATATGGGTTGGTACAACCATTTTTACTAAGTATGGAAACCTATGCAAATGAAACAATTGAAATCATGCTTAAAAGGACATTTGTTCAAACCATGCTAAGTCTCTTTGAAAAGTCTTTATGGAGAATTATAAACATATACTAGCCATTAGGCAAAACATCACTTAAGTTCATATTCAACAAAAGACCAATACCATAATAAGTCAAGTCTATACAGTTATTAATCCCACAAGTTAAATCAACATGAATAACATCATATTCAGATCATATATACATAACTAAGTTGTCACATCGGGTTTACCTCCCTAGACATAACCTGCGTCGTCTTCCTCTTTCAAGACTAAGACTAGCCTCTTAGTTTACATCATTAAATTCATAGGTCAAAAATGCGGATAATTTAAAACTTTTTATTACTTCTACTTGGAGGCTTACATAGACCTCTACATACACATAATATATATCCGTATCAAATATACATAGACCCTTCGTATAGGAAGATTACATAGCCTTCTAATTTTGTTGCACATAAGTATAAATATATAAAATAGAAGATAGTCCTTAAATATTATCTCGTCTCATACCATCTACGAAGATTAGAAAGTTGGGTATCTCCCATACATCAATGTCATAACCAAAATCTAGACCCCAGACGAGACCGGCATCGTGGACCTCTCAGAGGTCGCAGACAATCCTATATACCTCATTCTTACTTCATCTAGGTTAATTTTAGCAGAAAATTTGAAACTTTTTGCTTCTTAACATGCTTACTAAACATTCTATTACATATATAATTGTTCACCATCAACCATCTAACATTAAGATCATCAAATGAAAGAAGCAGATTATTATAACGATAAAGATGTACTTGCAAAAATTGCACCCATAAAATGTCAGAGCAAAAACGGGAAAGAAACGCTAGTGGAACATACTCCACTAGCTCAAACCTACTACTAAGCTAGAATTTAAACGGGCACGAATCCTCGAAAGCATGAGGCCCTACCAAGTCTGGATGAATACTCGACGTCCGGATAGATGCAGTGTTGATCCTATAGATCTAGTGTCCACGTGTGCCTGCATCTAAAAGTTTAGAGTTGTATTGGGTTAGTACACACTTATACTAAGTATTGGTATATGCAAGAACACACCAAGGACATGCATGAGTAAGAATAGCTCTTTCCTAGAAACATGATTATAACAGGTTTAGTCAATGGACTTGCCAAATTGAGATTAGGAATGTGAGTGAACTTTCCAAATTTGAATTATTAAAGTTATGCCATGACAGTAACATGCACCATCATACTTAACATTTAGCACACAATACACAACAGTGTTCACGTAGCACATATCATAATTCATATATTAGATAACGTTGTTCATATCATTTATTCATATGCCATGAGACCTTGGAATCATAGACTAGACATTAAGACTTCCCAAAAATGAGGGCTCTATGAGACCTCAACTAGGGAGTCTTCATTAGCAAAAATAAGAGTCTGCTTCATTCATTCATACGTACTTCATTTTAATTTGTTCATAGGATAGTGTGAACACCAGATATGCCTAGGATATAGTTTAAGACTTTTATTGGGTTTGATTTGCAATGACAAAGAAAGACCTGATGTCATTATTTGAGTCTAACTCACCTCTTGGTAATCCTGCCATAACACCTTCGGTACCATTCATATCATTATGTGCATCATTTGAGGCTGGACTCATTCATTCATTCATTCAGAACTTAAACTTTAACCGACATAGATCATGTGAGCATCATGAAATCTAATGTCATGAAACCCCACATCGAAAAGAGGTTGAATCACCGGCAAAAGTGACCTAAAACATTATAGCCTACATGGGAATTGAACCCTGCCAGATCCCTATATTGGAAGTATAGGTTTGAAGACTAGGAGATAAAAGGAGACTCATACCCAGCATGCCAGACAGTCTAATCTCATAAGACTTACGTGAACCTCCGCACTTCCCGAAAGAAGGCATCACCGCTCATAGCTAGTCTATCGGTGCTCAGTATAAAGTTCCATTACATTCAACTCATACGTCATGGAACCAGGCTTCTAGTATGAGGACATCATAGCTCAATAGATGATTCGTCATCTCATCATTAGTATTAAGTGTGTTAATCTCAATACTTTCATTAGAGTGTTCATAGAGACTGGTCTCTTCATTCACTTTACACTCTCATAGGTGAGTATGTTTTGGTAACATTTACTTAGTATCATATTAGATTGGTCTCACCTTTTACATTAGCCTCATATCATGTTGTTACCACATTCATTATCATTAGAACATTTGCACGTCTTAGTTACTCGCCCCTTTTTACGTTAATGTTCATTTCATCATATGCCTATTCAGTTGGCCATTTGGTGTATTTCACACTCTTACTTAACCCTTTCAGGGTTTCATCATTTCATTGTTCATTTCATCATTTCAGTGTTCATTTCATCATATGCCAATGCAGTTGTCCATTTAGTGTATTTTACACTCGTGCTTAACCCTTCTAGGGTTTCATCATTTCATTACATACATCTTAGGTTCACTTACTTTTAAATACGCTAGACTTATGGGTCTATACATACAAGCCATGGGGCTTCATTCATAGTTCGTTTAAGTGACTCATATGTTACTAAGATTATGTAGTACAAGACTTATACATCTTGTATATATGCCAAGATCTCGATTTTGATCAAAGTAGGCAGCATTATTCTTGAACATTTAATTCACGTATGACGTATGTATCAATACGGTATTTTGGCAAGGGAACTCGGTTTTCCAATCACTTGAACAACACTTACATTTCAATACGACTTGGGGACCCAAGTTCGAGCCACAATGTTTTCATTTTATTTTTCCCTTAATTTCTCTCTTTATTTTTCGCTTAATAGAACTAATAGGATGTGGGATCGAACCCCCACAACCTCATTTACTTTTTATTTTCATTGCCTTTAAATTTCTCTCTTTTGGCCGAGGGGTTGTGGGTTTGAACCCGCAAAGCCCCTTTTTAATTTCTTTTAATTTTTCTCCTTAAATCTTCCTAGGAGGTGGTGAGTTAGATTCCCATGCCTCACATCTCTTTTCTTTCATTTCCTTTGACTCTCCTTCATTGCCTAGAGGTCATGGGTTTGATTCCCACGCCTCACATTTTATTTTATTTTTCTTTTACTCTTCCTTAAATCTGATTGAGACGTGGTGGATTCGAATCCCACTCCACTCATTTCTTATTTTTTCTTCTAAGTTACATTTTCAAGTCAATACCATGGTTCGAATCCCCTTCACCACATTTCTTTTTACTTATTTATTTTCATATTTTTTAACATGGTGATGTCACGGGTTAAATCCTCCATGACCTCACTTTTTTTAATTCATTTTTTCCCAACATTTTGAACCCTCTTTGCTGATCGAAATTCATCAGTAGAAGCTGTAAATTTTCTTTTAATTTTTCAGCATCCTTTCAACAAGTTACACCTTAGTTCTTAGGCGAATTTTGTAGTGCATTTAGAACGTTTTAGGTGTGTTTTCATGGATTCATTTAAACAAGAGATTATCCCTCAAATCAGCCACATTTCAAATCATATGAACATAACATTTACATCAACATGTGTACATGAAATATAAAGAACTATCATGCCATTTCAAGTCCTAAACCATTAACAATATCCACGGCAACACACACATACACACGTAGTTACATTTTCAAAATCATCAACATAAGTCACATTATTCCAAACATATATATAAACACATAATCATAACAAAAATACGTTTCATCCCTAGTTTTAAACCAGCAGCATAACAAACCTATGATTCAATGGGAGCTAGTGACAGGGACATGAAACAAGGAACAATCCTTGTTTTTGGGATAAATATTCTGAACCTTAAGGGGTCTCTTGGGAAAGGGACCAAGAGAGAAGAGAAGCCACACCTTTTTGACGTTACAATCTTGACTTGCTGCCCAAAAACATTACCCAAGAACACGTCTAAGCCTCTTCAATATTAATTCCACTCGAATGACAACCTCCCTTAGCCTAGTGTTCAATTAACGTTTGTTTTCTTGTGATTTCGTGTGAGTTATTTAAGTATGAAGAACTTGGTTTATATTTCTGCTTTTGTATCTTATTTTGGCAGAGAAAATACGTGAGAAATAATAAGAGAGATTGAGCGTGAGAGTTGAGAGATAAACGTGAGAGAGTGGTAGTTGTACGAGGCTCAGGAGTCTAGTTTTACGACTAAGTCAATATGGTTTTGTATATTAAATAAAAATCTGATTTTTATTTTATTTTAAATCACCTAATGAATAATTATTATTAAATAATTACATTAATTCAATAGATTAAATAAAAATCATTTTAATTCATTGCATTCACCTAGGTTTGAACCCCTCCACCTTATTAATTAAATAATTAATTATATATTTAGGGTAATTATAATACTACCCTTAGCCTGGAAAAAGACTATTTTACACCTAGACCCTCCAAACCTAAGATTTTCCCTTTTTAAGTCCGGTAAAGACTCCTTCAACTAAAACTTCGTATTTGAGAGCCCTTTATGGTTGGACCGAACCTTTCAAAGCTCAACTAACTCCACAAGTTAGTTGTCTTGACTGTAGCAACGGTTCTGAGGTCTGGTTCTACGCGCATCAATCCGTGTAAACCTTGGTCTAACCATAGGAATTCTTGACACAACATTGTTTATCTTATCCATATTTAGGGTTGTTACAATCAATGCAAGAGAGTCCCATATAGGCTTTATACAATTCGAACTCAAATGAAAGGAGATAGAACATTAGAGTCTTAAAACTAAAACAACATCATCACCTCGATATTGGCATCGCCCTCTGAAAGTGAGGACCTACCCACTTGGATGAACGAGAAACTCCAAGCTTTCTTTAAAGTCATCTCAAAGAGCCTTCAACGACCGGAACCTAACTTGTTAATGTAAAATGGAGAAAATGGGGTTAGTGCGCCACTTTTACTAAGTATGAGACATATTCACATATAAGATCAAATCATGCTAAAAAGGACATTTTATCAAAACATGCTACTTTACTCTTTGAAAGCCTTGTGCATTATCAAAGAAAAACATACAAATCAAAAAGGCATATTCATCAAGTCAAAGCAAATAACATGCTTGTCAACATATTTTAACTCATTATAAAATACAACCCTATCATCAAGTAATTACATCACAAACATGGATAAGAGTTCATTAGATCCTAATAAAGCAAGACTACTACTCATAAATCCTTATGAATCCAACAAGTGAAATAACCAAGCAAAGCCACATAACCTTACTCAATCAAGTGACCCAAAAGGCACCATTAAGAATATTCAACTTCACATAACATAAACTTTAAGGATATACAACCTCATACTTTTAGCAACACAGACCAATTACATGTTCATAAGAATATCAATCACCATATAGTATCTTACATGTAAAGAAATCATATTATCATCTTTTGCATTCTTTATCATATACATACATAATATAAACCTTCTAAAGCTCCTATCAAGGGAAACTAGTGCAAGGCATAGATAGAGTCTCATACCCCTACCTAAGCTAAGTCAAACCTCTCAAGTCACCCTAGTTATTTTATACATCATTTCTTCATTTTAGTATAGGGGACACTTTCCTTAACTGACATAGACCACAAGAGCTAAGTGTGGAATCCTCTGTTGTAAAACCTTATAGTTATGGATGGTGGTCTATCGGCCAAAGTAAAACCAAACATAAATGCAGCTTTCTAGGTTGATCCACTAGGTAGTCTTCCTATGGGGATAACATAGTTCAATAACTAAGAGACAAGTATAATTCTTCTAAATACCACTTGGCAATTGGGGCCTCCTCTCATGGGAATGCATTGGATGAGTATCCCTTTTTAGGGAATGAACACCACTTGTAGAACTATAGGGTGAATCTTCATTTATGGAAAGTCATCACCTCCCACTATCAAGTTCACTCGGTGCTAAGCTAAGTACCTTTGTTGAAATGTTTTTATTAATTATCATATCTTATTGTAGGTCATAGGGTCTAGCCCCTTGTATAATAATCATCATCATAGCTCAATAAGAATTGCATGAGTATAGTCCTTTCATCACAATTCATATAAGTGAGGTTAGCACATTTTCATATTCGTTCATAATAAGGAACATTGGTAGTCGTCACCATCCTTATAACATTTACTTTTTAATAAACCTCAAAACCATAGTCAAGAAATTTCAATTAAAAATCATATTAGCCCTATATATCCTAATACAAGGTATACTCCAATACAACATCACACTCAATCATAAATTGAAGTAAAGAATAGG
This sequence comes from Solanum pennellii, assembly GCF_001406875.1. NCBI lineage: Eukaryota > Viridiplantae > Streptophyta > Magnoliopsida > Solanales > Solanaceae > Solanum > Solanum pennellii. The sequence continues at coordinate 69,218,598 of NC_028637.1, read as the reverse complement.
GATCATAAGACATACCAAGTCTCCCTCTTAATCCATCACCAAGGTCTTACCATCAACTCTTACTTTAACCCAATTAGGTCATAAAATCATCATAATACAATAACCTACATGATAAAAAGGCTAGGATAATCACTACATCAAAATTCAATACTAAATCATAGCTTAAGACAAGATACTTTGGTCAATTCACAAAGTACTTTATAACCTAGAATCACTTCCTCAAGAACTAGCATGAAATACTACAAATCACGCTAAATTTTTTCATGATTACTGCAACAACATCATTTAGTAGTAATTCAACTATTAACCAAGTCAACTGAATCAAATTCAACCTAATTCATATCTAGATCAAACCTAGGGTTGAGTGTTAAGGGTCATCATCTATAAACTATGATAAACCATCAATATATAAAATAATTAAGTTAGAATTCATGTTAATATATTCATATTATCCATAATAAACCATAAACTAAACAATTCATAACATAATGTTCGAGATGGAGAAGATCTGACATGAAAACTCAACTTTTGAAAATACTTTGAAGGAACCCTTTGAGGAAAGAGGTACCAAAAGTGATTAGGTCCCATACCTCAACGTCTGATGAATAATTGATGGTGAAATATTCCATTTAAATCCTCCAAATCTCTCCCATAGCTTGTCTTCAATGGTGTCTTCTAATAGAGAGAGAAAGAAGAGAGAAGGAAGAGAGTTTTGTTTTGAGAGTTGTAATTAGACTAATAGGGTTGGGTATTTCTATAGGGGGTTAATTGAATTATTTAGGCTTCCCTAATCCCCTTAATAATGACCTAAACCCTTTACTAATCAATTGGAACTTAATTGAAAACGTACAGAAAATCACAGCGCCACCGACGACACCACGAACGACGGATTGTGAGTCAGTCGACGGACCAGGCCTTCTCCGTGCGGCACATCCGTGGTTCTTGTCAGATACTTGTGTAGGAGAGGGATCCAAAAAAATTTATAAGTGCTGGTAAATGGTTGGCAACGACTTCCCATTGATCCACACACGGATCGTCGATTGCATCTCGTGGGTGCACACTGCCCAGACAGTGTTGACTCCAACATGCAAGGGTCCTCCTCAAGGGCCCTTGGTTGGTCCTTGGGGAGTCATACCCAGGAGTTTCAACCATGAATAGACTTAAACACATGTTATCCACCCTTCCATCAATTTTCGTCGATTTCCGACTCCTAAAAGCTACTCAAATAGGCTAAGGCATGCTAGTACCTCCATGAACTAGTTTTCCGAACGTCATTGACGTTCTTGCACGTTTTGGTTTCTCAACATCCTAAATGACCTTTTCATTTAAATGACTCTTACAACAGTATCTAGACCTTATGACACTTATGTTAGGTTTTAAGACACGTTGTGGATTTTTGAAGTGTTACATAAGTCCAACATAACCTTATAACAACAATTAATGTTCAAGAGTTCATATTATCAGAATATACATGACCCTTACTCACAACCCCTTCCCAAGCCTACAAGTTTAATGTTTATGTGACGTCCCTTAAACCCCACACAACCAAGTAAACCAAACAAAGGATCATAATCAATTTCTACATTTCATATATCTTTATATGATGCATATTTATAATCATGTACATGAAGTTAGACCAATACCATTTTCAATAAACAAACATCATATAGGATCATCAACATGTAAAGCCATCTTATATATTGCATTCATAACATAAGTACATAAGAACAACCTCCTAGAACTTCCCTTAAGGTCAACTTGTTCCATGTATAAGTAAAGTCCATACCCTTTACACTAAGTAGAACCTCTTAAGTCACCCTAGTTAGTGTACATTACTTTATTCATTTTAATTTAGGAACAGTTGCCTTAACCGACATAGACCATGTGATCTAGACATGAAATATGGTGTCATGAAACTTTACATCGAATGAAGATGATCTACTTGCCATTGTAGTACCAAAATATGAACATCCCATTCTAGGTGGATCCACTAGCTAGTATTCTTATGGGGACAACATACTTCAAGAACTAGGAAACATACTAGAGACCCTCTATATGCCCATTTGCATTGTAATCTCCATTTCATGAGTACAATAGTGAACCTACCTTCCGACATTGGGAAGGGACATATCTCACATCTAGTTCGCTCGGTTCTAAGCATAAGTCTCTTTTTTTAAATGTGATTAAGCCTTTATTAATCTCATATATTACTATAGGTCAAAAGAGACTACCCATTAAATATTCATAATAATTAGCTCATTAGTTATTGCATTAGAACATTCTTTCATAACAACCCTTCATTTGTGAGATCAACATATCACATTGATAACATAGTAAGGCACACATGTGAATCACGTTCAACCTTGTATCTTCATAACCCTAACATGATCTCACCATTCACATAGTCAAGACATTTCATCACATTCATCATACAATCACCTTCCTAATCTAAGCACACACAATACTTCAATTGAACACAATAATAAGTATAAACGATCAACATTGAAGTAAGGATTTAAGATCACAAAGTCTTACTAATTTACCTTCATTATCCTGCTTCATGATTTTACCATCAATCAATATACTTAACCAAATCATATAATAGCACTATACACAATAACTAAGTCAATTGCACCATTACTAATCAACTCAATCTCAATTCACAACCTAGGGTTTAGGGAAATGGTTCAATCAAGGTTTCTTCCATAGAACTAAGTCAAGGACAAAGAGATACAACAATTAACCAATAATAGATCATAATATATCAATTATGACAAAAGGAAACCAACAACAATACAATTTGAGATACCTATTTTAGAATTCGAAGAAAACCATGTTTTTATCAACTTTAGAAATCAACTTTGAAGGCATATGGGGGAAAGAGTTCCCAAGATGAATAGATTCCATACCTTGTTAATTCTTAGAGAATTTTAGAGGAGAACTTCAATCCAGATGCCTTATTGAAGCTTTACCTTGGTCTTCAATGGTGTTTTTTTGGGGAAAGAGAGATAATGTAGAGAGAAGGTGGAGAGAATTAGAGTTTGGGAATTGTTGAATGTTAGGTTAGTTTAATGAGGGTTAGGCCTTTTAATGTCCCTAAACTAACTAAATTAAACACCTCCTAACCCTTAATTAACCACCTAAGTAACTAACTAATTAAGTCCCTAACTTAAAAACTTAACAATGAAAGATACCCTCGCCTATGAGACCACAACCTACGGTCCGTAGGTCCATCGACGACTCCATACTGGCGAGGCGTCGGTTGGATCAGAGAGGGGTCTTCTGGAACCTTTTGGAGATTCGGATATGGATGGACCTACGAATCTATCTACGGGTCATTGACCCTTCGACGGCTCATCATTAGGTCCGTCGTTTGGCCACCGTCAAACTAACATCTTTTGGTCAAATGCAAGGGTCCTCACCAAGCACCCCTAGGGTAATTCTTGAGGAGTCGTAACAAGATGTTTCGACCCTAAACGCACCTAATACTTGTTTAACACATTTATAACTATTTTATTTAAATTCCGACTCTCATAATCCCATGAAACATGCCAAGGCACACTAATCTCTATTTCACAAGTCTCTGGACGTCATGAACGCTTCTTGATATTCTTAAATTAGCACTTCCTAGTTAGTTTAAATACATAATTCTAGGCCTATAAATATTTATTCAAGTTTTAGCTATGCATGTGAGTATATAGACTATGTAATGGACTTTCGTAGTCTTGCATTATCCCTACCATAGGAACATTCGTCCCAAAATGATACTAAAATATTTTTATGGGAAAAGGATAGAATCAATACTACCATCCCAACAAACAACATATAATCCACATGATTTACAGCTCAAAAAAGTGTTTCACAACTCTATTCAACACATAATCATGGTACCACATATAGAAACTCAAATCACAAGTCACAACCCATAACAGCTCGCCTTTTCATAACACGTATTGAGGAGCTACCTTCTCAACATCAATATCATGAGCTCCAAATGAAAAAAATGAGTTACCATGCTTTTCTTCTCACAAAAACATCAATATACCAAAAATCTCGAGAAGACAAAAACATGTATTTAACATTAGTGCAAGTTAACACAAAAGCCTTTTTCATGAAAACCCATTATGACATAAACCATTACAAAAATATGCACATAATTAGTGAAAAAGCCAAATTCATATGTAGTCATTATTTTCATTATTAATAGAAAATACAAACCATATTATGGAAAAAGATGAGTATAGAGGAACTTCATGTCGGCGTGGGCCTTCCATTTTTCTCCCTCAATTAGGTGGTTTCTCCATAAAACTTTACGGAGGCCACAACCTTATTCCTCAATTTAACTTCACGATCAAGGATTTCCACCAGAATATCTTCATAGGAAAGGTCACATCCACACCTAACCCTTCTATAGGGAGAATGTAACTCGGATCACCTAAGATTTTTTAAGCATGGAAACATGAAATATTTGACGAACCGAAGAGAGTTCACTAGGTAATTTCAATTAATAGGCAACCTTTTCAACAAGATGGAACAACTCATATGGACCCAAATACTAGTTAACTTTTCCTTCTTACCGGACCTCATCACCCTATTGATAGGTGAAATCTTCAAGTAAACCCAATCATCCTCTTCAAATTCAAGGTCTCTCCCCCTATTGTCGGCATTGGATCTTTGCCGAATATAGGCTACTTTAAACCTATAACATATAAACAAAACATTCTAAATAGACTCAAAGTCTTATTGAGGACCACGTAGAGAAGACTCACAAACCTCAAACCACCCAACCATAGATCTACATCTTCTGCCGTAGAGTGATTCAAATATTGTCATAAAAATGCTCGAATGGTCGTCATTATTATATGAGAACTCAGTCAACGGAAAGTCCCAACTTCCATTGAAGTTGATAACACAAGCTCTTAGCATATCTTCCAAGGTTTGGATGGTACCCTCCGCTTGATCATCCATTTGAGGACGAAAAGTGGTGCTTCACTTTACTGAATTACCCAATCCTTTATGGAAGGAACTTTTAAAAAAAAGAAGTGAATGGAACACTTGTGTCCGATATTATGGACAAAGGGACCCCATGAAGACTCAATATATCCTTAATGTAGATCCTAGCATAATCTTCTGTCGAGTAGGTAGAACTAACGAGGATAAAGTTGGCAGACTTCGTCAATCTATCCACAAAAACCCATATTGAGGCATTTTTCCTACGTATCTGCGGCAAACCACTACGAAGTCCATATTAATTTTCTTCCCACTTCCAATCAGGAACTTGCATCTGTTAGAGTAAGCCACCCAGCTTTTGATGCTCAGCCTTTACTTTTTGTCAACTTGGACACCTAGTAACAAATTACGCTATGTCGCTTTTTAAACCATCCCACTAATAGACCTCTCTAAAATCACGATACATATTGGTGGAATCCGAATGAATAGAATATCGGGAATCATGAGCTTCCTCCAAAATTTGATTTTTCAAATTATCAACATTTGGTACACACAACCTTTCTTCGTACCTAAGCACACCATCTTCCCTTGGGAGAATGACTTATTAAGTTTATCAAGAACTTATTTCTTCAATTCATTCAATGATGGATCAAGGTGTTATTTAGACTTCACCTCAACCATTAAAGAAGATAAGGAGTTATGATGGACCGTAAAACAACCATTTGGAGAATCTTCTAGGCGAATGATGTACCATGGTTTCACGGTACTTTCTATTCTTTTTCCTTAAGTTAGTGTGCGTCTTGGGCCTTCTTGTAGTTACTTTAATGTATTTTTATCTGTGTTTTGCAGGAAAATTATCCAAAGGTGTATTGCGGAAATCAATTCAGAAGTGACCCACAAAGCCATAGATAGCACGTCAGCACTTCCTAATTAGTTTAAATACATTATTTTAGGCCTATAAATATTGTTTCAAGTTTTATCTATGCATGTGAGTCTATAGACTAAGTCATGGACTTTCGGAGTCTTGCATTATCCCTACCTTAGGAACATTCGTCCCCAAATGATACTAAAATCTTTTTATGGGAAAAGGATAGAATCAATACTAGCTTCCCAACCACAACATATAATCCACATAATTTAAAACTCAAAAAAGTGTATCACAACTCTATTCAACACATAATCATGGTACCACGTATAGCAACTCAAATCACAAGTCACAACCCATAACAACTCGCCTTTTCATAACACGTATTGAGGAGCTACCTTCTAAACATCATATCAGGAGCTCCAAATGAAAAAAATGAGTTACCATGCTTTTCTTCTAACACAAACATCAAAATACCAAAAATCTAAAGAAGACAAAATCATAAATTTCATATTAATTCAAGTCAACACAAAAGCCTTTTTCATGAAAACCCATTTTGACATAAACCTTTACCAAAATAGGCACATAATTAATGAACAAGCAAAATTCATATGTAGTAATTATTTTCAATATTAATTGAAACTACTAACCTTATTATGGAAAAGTATGAGTATAGAGGGACTTCATGTCAGCGTCGGCCTCCCATGTTGCTCCCTCAATTAGGTGGTTTCTCCATAGAACTTTTACTAAGGCCACCACTTTATTCCTCAATTTAACTTCACAATCAAGGATTTCCACCAAAACCTTTTCATAAGAAACGTCACATCCACACCTAACCCTTCAGGAGGGTGAATGCAAATAGGATCACCTAAACACTTCTTAAGCATGGAAAGATGAAATATCGGACGAACCGAAGCGAGTTCACTAGTTAATTGTAATTAATAGGAAACCTTTTTGACTCGTTGGAACACCTTATATGGACCCAAATACAACTTAACTTTCCTTCATTAAGGACCTCATCAACCCATTAATAGGTGAAATCTTCAAGTAAACCCAATCATCCTCTTCAAACTCAAGGTATCTCCTCCTATTGTAGGCATAGAATTTTTGCCGACTATAGACTATTTTTAACCTATCACTTATAAACGAAACATTCCAAATAGCCTCATAGACTAATTCAGGACCACGTAGAGAAGACTCGCTAACCTCAAACAAACCAACCTAAGATCTACATCTTCTACCGTAGAGTGATTCAAATGGTCTCATAAACATGCTCAAACTGTAGATATTATAATATGAGAACTCAGTCAACAGCAAGTCCCAACTTCCCTTGAAGTCTATAACAGAAGCTCTTAGCATATCCTCCAAGGTTTTAATGGTACACTCCGCTTGATCATCCGTTTAAGGATGAAAAGTGGTGCTTAACTTCACATGATTACCCAATCCTTTTTGGAAGGACCTCCACAAAAAAGAAGTTAATTGAGCACCTGTATCCGATATTATGGACAAAGGGACCCCATGAAGACTTACTATCTCCTCAATGTAGATCCTAGCATAATCTTCTGCCAAATAGGTAGAATTAATGGGGATAAGTTGCCAGACTTCGTCAATCTATCCACAATAACTCATATTAAGTCATTTTTCCTACGTATCCGAGGCAAACCCACTACGAAGTCCATATTAATTTTCTTCCCACTACTAAGCAGGAACTTGCATCTATTAGAGTAAGCCACCCATCTTTTGATGCTCAACCTTTAGTTTTTGTCAATTTGGACACCTAGCAACAAATTTCGTTATGTCCCTTTTCAAACCATCCCACCAATAGACCTTCCTAAGATCACGATACATTTTGGTGTCATCCGAATGAATAGAATATTGGGCATCATGAGCTTCCTCCGAAATTTGATTTCTCAAAATATCAACATACGGTTCACACAACCTTTCTTGGTACCTAAGCACATCATCCTCCCTTGGGATAATGACTAATTAAGTTTATCAAGAACTTATTTCTTCAATTCTTTCAATGATGGAACAAGGTGTTGTTTAGACTTCACCTCAACCATTAAAGACGATTATGAGTTATGATGGACCATAAAACCACCATTTAGAGAATCTTCTAGGTGAATGTTGTACCATGGTTTCCCGGTACTTTTAATGCCTTTTCCTTAAGTTTAGTGTGTATCTAGGGCCTTCTTGTAGTAATATTAAAGTATTTGTGTCTGTGTTTTGCAGTAAAGTTGTCCAAAGGTGAATTCCAAAAATCAGTGCAGAAGTGACCCAAAAAGCCATCGACACCACGTCAGCCCACTGGAGGTTCAACCATCTGGAAGCAACTCGGGGAATTCTTACTAGGTGTGGGGCTAAAGTTGGATCCACGGTCCATCGACTAATCAACGGACCATCCTGGAAAATTTTTTGATGAGATCAGAGACTACTCCAGTACCTGATGTTGAAGAAAAGTTTATGTACAAAACAACGGAGGCATCGACGGACCGTAAGTGAATCAACGGACCGTTCTGTTGGTCCGTCGATTGGATCAGAGAAGATGCAACGTGCAGGATGAAAAAAGATGCTATGTGTGGACAAACTGAGACAATCGATGGTTCTTCGTTTGATTGACGCACCGTGAGGCAAGTCGTCTATTGAAGCCGCATTTTTTGGACAAAATTTCCCTAATTGCTTTCCTTTTATTTTAGGATAATATTTTTATAAATAGGGTGTAAAACCTCGTTTAATGGTTTGGATCTTTTATTTTTTTTCATACCTTTGTCCTTCGGGATTTCACTTTGCAACTTGGAAAATTAATTAAAGTTTCCGAAATCGATTCTCAAGTGAATTTTGTTGTTTCAAGTATAATTTCTGGATTTTCTTCAAACTTTTCAGAGTAAGTTCATGATTTATTATTTAACAAATATGAATTTTGTTCTTCTAAGAATAGGTAACTAAATCCACAACTAGAGTTGTGGAAACCATGGGTAATTAACAAATTGAACCGAGCTAATTAACAATTCTCAACTACGTTATTGCATGCATCGACAATTCTTTTTTCTAGAAGTCTTTTTAACGAGTGAACGTGTTAGAACTTTCCATATTGATATTTGTCGGACTAAGGGGATAGGTACAAGGAAAAATTATCTACATAGATTTAGTGGATACTATCTTATAGGCTAGTTTCGATTGGTGCAAGGTAATAACTAAGCCAAACATCAAATATGATGCTTAATATTAAGTAAAAGGTAAGGGTTAGTAACTTAAATACACGTAGCCGGACCAAGGTACGGGGTGAAATTCTCTAGATACCGGACCAACGGTTTAGATATAAATAACTTATCACTTTGCATGCAATACCGTAGGAAATAATTGTTATAATCTATGGCGTTATGAACCTATGGGGAACACTTACACCCTAATTTCTCTCATAAATTAATAAATATCAACAATTTACTCTTTCTACTTGTTAGATATCATAACATTACAACATTTTTGTTTCACAACCCCCCCCCCCCATTTAATATTAGTTTTTGGAAAGGACTTGACTAAATAAAGGCAATCATACATTAATGTAAAGTCTAAAGCATTTTTCTCGTGGGATCGACCCCAATCTAATAGTTGGGTTCTTTACTTGATACGACCACATATAGTTTTTTAGGGAAGTATAATTTGAGCGTATCAAACATTGGCACCACTGCCGGGGAAACTAACTGTTAGATTAAATTTAATATCATTTTTAGTCAACAATTTCCTAATTTTACCTTTTCTCTTTGTTTTTGTCTCTTTTAGGTCTAGCTCTAGTATATGCCAAGTACACGGAATCAAGGAGAACCAATACTTTCATTTGATCAAGAACTAAACTGTACACTCCGCATAATGAACGATCCACACAATCTTGTTAATATTGATGATAGGATCAACCATCAACTTCCTCCGCTGGTTGATGCTCACAATCAAGTGATACTGGAGAACCCTGGTGATGGTGATTTGTAGAGACAACACCCCGCCCCACTCCCTCAAGAGTATTATAGGGTCAATGTTAACATCATAGATTCTGATGGGCCTCTTGTCCTACCTCCTCTACCATAGGGTCATACATTCATGGTAACTAGTAGCTTGATGAATATGCTCACCGCTAGAGGTTTGTTTTCGGGGCTACCATCAGAGGATCCATATGCTCAGATTGCCAAACTGAGGTCGGTGTGTAATGTTTGTGTAGGGAGGCTACTTGGACATGGATGTCATCGGATTAAGGGTGTTCCCTCTCTCACTGATGGGAGAGGCCGCAATTTTGTTTATTGAGTTCCTTTATAATTTGATCTATACGTGAGAGCAGTTGAGGGATGTGTTCCTAGCACGGTATTACCAGGTGTCTAAAATGCTTAACCACAAAGATAGAGTGAAAAGCTTTGTAGCATTGCCTGGGGAGTCGGTAAGTAGCTCTTGGGATAGGTTCACCTCATTTGTAAGAAGTGTACAAAACCACCGCATTGATGATGAGTCATTGAAAGAGTACTTCTATATGGTTAAAGATTATAATAATAAGATAGTACTTGACAATATTGTGGGTTGTTTCTATGGTGAGTGCACATATTTAGAGATTGCGGGGAAGTTGGATAAAATCTTTTGCAATAATAAGGCTTGGAGCACTAGAAAGTCGGACATTGGGAGAAACACCTTTGCAGGGCAAGCTACACACAACCCAACCTCAGATGAGATTCATGAGGAAATGGATCAAATGAGAACTGAGCTCGGGTTGGTATTGAAACATATTACTTGAGGTGTGGAGAAAGTAAATGCGGTGAATTATTTGATCAAACCATCACCGTTATCAGATTAATTCTACGATGAAGAGGATTTTTATGCATTGAATGATCATACGGGGGTTTTCGATCGAACGCCCAAGGGCATAATTAGGAGAATTAGCCCTAAGGTCAAGGATATCATGGTCGTAACTATGGGAATTACACCGAAATGGACATTATGTTTGAGATGGAAACTACCACTACGATAAAAACTTCAACTGGGGTAACTATGGTAACAAAAATGATTGGAGTGGGCCCTATGTTCCACCTCAAAATCGGGAAGTTGCTCATATGAGCGGTGAAGATAGTATGACACAACTTAAAGATATGTTGCCCAAGATGATGAGCAGGTTTGATGCTAGTGATGAGCATGCCAATGATTTGAGAGGTGATTTAGCTAATGTTGGACAAAAGGTGGATGCACATGCAATCTTAATCACGCATCTTGAGTTGCAAATGGCCTGATTATCTTCTACCATGAACTCACATCAACCGAGTACTCTTCCTAGCAATACTATAAAAAATCCAAAAAATGATGGACAATTCATGGAAATTACTATTCGTTGAGGTAAGCAAACCATGGATCTACATATGTCATCTGGTGTAGAAGATGAGGTGAGAAAAGAGGATGGGGTGGTGGAAGATAATAGTGAGTTGGTAGATAAAACAGTGAACGAAGCAGAGGTACCGCAAAAGGTAATCCTCGTTCCTATACCACCACCACCATTTCCGCAACGATTGGTAAAGAAGACTGAGCATAGTAAATATTGTCCTTTTATTATAATGTTGAAACAGCTTTCTATCAATGTCCTTTTGATAGAATCTCTTGAAGAAGCACCCAGTTATGCCAAGAGATCGGTAAGTTTTTAGGATGATGACCGAATGCAACATTGTAATGCTATTGCTACAAGGTCTCTTTTGCAAAAGAAAGAACATCCAGGCACCTTCACTATTCGATGTACCATCGAGTTGTTACACTTTGCTAAAGCACTATGTGATCTTGGTGCAAGCATAAATCTCATGCCTTTCTCTATTTACAAAAAGTTGGGTTTGGGTGACCCAAATCCCACTGCGATGCAGTTACTAATGTCTGATCGAATGGTGAAGAGTCCTATTGGGGTACTCCATGATGTGTTGGTGAAGGTGGAGTAATTTATATATCCGACCGACTTTGTTATTCTCGATTGTGAGATGGATTTTGAGGTGCCTATTATTCTTGGGAGGTCGTTCCTTGCTGTCGGTCGCGCCTTGGTTTACATGGAAAAAGGGCATATAAAGTTTAGGTTAAACAATGAAGAAGCAACTTTCAACATTTGTAGGTCCATCAAGCAGAGTTGTGAGCTCCAAATGGTATCTGCTATATCCTATGGGGTTGAAAATATGTCTGAGGTACAAATCGAAGAGCACCTTGGTGTTGAGGCATTAGCGGCGGTGATCATGAATTTTTAGAGTGTTGGTATTGAGGAGTATGGATCATTGGTTGCGGCACTTGATCGAGGTGACATTTCCTTCAAACCAATGAAATTTGAGTTATATATGAAGCACCGCGAGTCTTCACCCGACAAACTATCTATTGAGGAAGCCCAAAAATTAGAGCTCAAATACACCACCTCATCTAAGGTATGATTATTGGGAAGAGATGACATTTTGCCAGTAATAATTGCATTGGATTTGATTGTAGAACAAGTAGAGTGTTTGGTAGAACTGTTAAAGAGGTTAAAACGAGCCATTGTTTTGATTATTGCAGACATCATTGGGACCCACTCTGTATTTGTTCACACAAAATCCAACTCATGCCCGATCACAAGCCAAGTATTGAGCACCAAAGATGTTTGAATCCACCTATGCAAAAGGTAGTTAAGAAGGAGATTATTTATTTGTTGGATGCCTGATTCATATATACTAGCGCAGATAGTAGCTTGGTATGCCATGTTCAGTGTGTGCCAAAAAAGGGGGAAATAATTGTGGTCCCTAATGAGAAGAATGAGCTTGTACCAATGAGATCGGTGACCGAATGGAGAGTTTTTATGGATTACCGAAAGTTGAATGAATGGACTGAGAAAGACCATTTTTCTATGCCCTTTATGGATTAGATATTTGATAGGCTGGCAGGGAAAGGTTGGTATTGTTTTCTTGATGGTTATTCGAGTTATAATCAAATTTTCATTGCACCAGAGGATCAGGAGAAAACCACCTTTACTTGCCCGTAAAGGACATTCGAATTCAAGAGGTTGCCTTTTTGGTTGTGTAATGCACCTGCTACTTTTCATAGATGTATGATGTTGATATTCTCCGATATGGTGGAGGACACTATCGAGGAGTAGTTGGCGACTCTTTTGATTGTTGTTTGAGTAACTTGGTCGAGGTTCTCAAAAGATGCGAAGATCGCAATCTTGTGCTAAATTGGGGCAAATGACACTTCATGGGGAAAGAGGGTATTGTATTGGTTCATCGCATCTCCGAGAAGGGGATAAAGGTTTACAGAGCAAAAGTTGAGGTTATAGAGAGAATTCCTCCACCCATCTCTGTAAAAGGTGTGACAAGTTTTCTTGGGCATGCGGGCTTCTGTTGGAGGTTCATTAAGGATTTCTCAAAAATTGCACACTCTCTGTGCAAGTTACATAAGAAGGAATGTAACTTTTATTTTGATGAATCCATTCTAAAGACGTTTGGAGAGTTTAAGGTGAAATTTGTGTCTGCCCCCATCATTATTTCCTCGGATTGTAGTAAGTCATTTGAGGTGATGTGTGATTCGAGTAGGGTTGCTCTTTGTATGGTGATGGGATAGAAAAGAGATAAAATCCTTCACCTAATTTATTGTGCTAGCAAGTTCTTAAATAAAGCACAAAATAATTACACTGTGACTGAATAAGAGTTCCTTGCGGTGGTATTTGCTTTCGAAAAATTTTGCTCCTATTTGCTTGGCACGAGAGTCATAGGGCATACCGACCAATCCATTTTGAGATATTTGATGGCGAAGAAAGATGTGAAACCAAGGTTTAATAGATCGTTTCTACTATTGCAGGAGTTTGATTTTGAGGTGAAAGATAGAAAAGGGACAAAAAACAAGTTGTCGATCACTTGCCTAGATTAGAGGATAATGTTAAGCGAGAGTTGGGTGAAAAGGATGAAATTTATGATACTTTTGCTGATGAGCATGTATGGCCGCCTCTCAATACATGCTTCCATGGTTCGCCGATTTCGTGAATTATCTGGCTAGTAATATAGTCCCAACGGACTTGTCCTTCCATCAGAGGAAAAAGTTCATGCATGATGTGAAAAAGTTCTTTTGGGATGAGCCTTACTTATACCGGAATTGTGCTTATGGGATTATTTGCCGTTGTGTGCCGAAAGTTGAGATGCTGAGTGTTTTGTAGGCATGTCATTCCTCGCCTGTGGGTGGGAATCATAGTGGTATCTGGACTGCCCATAAGATCTTGCAATGTGGGTACTATTGGCCAATCATCAATCAAGATGCTAATGAGTTCGCCAAGGCATGTGATAGGTGCCAAAGAGATGGAGGTATTTCGAGGAGGCAAAAGCTCCCTTTTAAATACCATTCTAGTGATCGAGTTATTTAATGTATGGGGCGTTGATTTTATGGGCCCGTTTGTGATTTATCATGGGAAGAAAGATATTCTTGTGGTCGTGGATTATGTGTCAAAATGGTTGGAAGCCATAGGAATTGCTAACAATGAAGGGAAGAGTGTCACCGCATATTTGAAAAAAGAACATCATCTTTAGATTTGACACTCCTAGGGCCATTGTTAGTGATGGGGGTTCCCACTTTTGCAACAAGTTATTCAAAGGTTATTGGAGAAATATGGGGTTCTCCACAATGTAGCCACTCCGTACCATCAGCAAACTAGTGGGCAAGTTGAGGTGTCCAACCCGGAAATCAAGCAAATCCTGTCAAAAACGGTAAATACTAGTAGAACGGATTGGTCTACGAGGCCTTATGATGCTTTTGGGATTACCGGATAGCATACAAGACTATCATAGGTTTGTCTCCATATAAACTTGTATATTGAAAGACTTGTCACCTGCCGGTTGAGTTAGAGCACAAGGACATGTGGGCAATGCAGAAACTGAAGATGGATTGGAATGAAGCAGTGAAGCAGAGACATAATGGGTTGAATGAGCTTGATCAGTTTCGCCTAAAAGCATATGAAAGTTCTTCCCTCTACAAAGAGAGATGAAGAAGTATCATGACCAAAAGATTGAGAAGAGCGATTTCTATTTGGGAATTTAGTACATCTATTTAACTCTAGGATGCGCTTGTTTCAAGGCAAACTCAAGTCCAACTAGACTGGTCCATTCTTGATCACTAAAGTGTTCCCACATGGAGCGGTTGAGTTGGAAAACAATAAGGGTGGAAGGTTAACGATCAACGGGCAGAGAATTAAGATCTACCTCGGGCATGCAGAGAGTGACCATGAAGTAGTTGAGGCATATTACCTTGACGAAGTCTGAGTAATCAAGGGTCTTGCGTCGTGCCGCGACATTAAATCAAGTACTTCTTGGGAGGCAACCCGATGTGTATCCTCTAGCCAACAATAGGTTTTACTTTTCTTTGTAGGAATAGTTGCATTATTTTGTTTCGTTTTAATTCACTCAATGTCATGTGTAATTTCCTTTTTTAATTTTTAGTCTTTTGGATAGAGAGTAGTTTAGGGTCCGTGTCAAAAAATTGTCCAGAAAACACAAAAAGAATGGCTTAATGGGTGCTAAATGTGCAGGGACCAAACCACAAGAATTCTGCAGAAATTGGTCTTGTGCACATATCTACGGACCAATCGACGGACCGTTGATGGTTTCGTAGGTCTCAGGCATGCTTTTAAATTTCAGTCTAAGTTAGGGCACAACCGATGGACTCATCGATTAACCGTCGATTCACTTACTGACCATCGACAGGGTACCATCAGTTCACAAAATCATTGACCCGACCCGACCCAACCCAACAGGCTATATAAGTTTATAACTGTTCATTTACCCTTCCACACCTTTTAAAATCCCCCCAACTATTTTCCTACCTCATTCTCTTAACTCCACGTTAAGCTCCCACCATCACCCGCTCAGATTTCCTTCAGATTTCCAATTCTCAGAATCCCCAAAACCCTTGTCCTAAACTTCTCCTCTATTTTAATTTTCTTCTTCGGTCGATGTTTGAAGGCGGGCTTATAGGTTTTTATTGCACATTCAGTTACCCATTCACTCCACTACAACGTACATGTATTTCATCTTCAATTTCTCAATCAATTATCATTTGTTTGCTTGTGTATTCAAAGTTATTGTATGTGGGTCTAGACTTAGGGACATAATTAATGATGAACTTATTTAAATTGAGTTCCATGTCCCCGAGAATAATAGTAATTGAATGGGTTGGGGGTGAAGTTTGTCTAGATGAAGTATTCTCGTTGGTTGTTTTCTTGTTTT
This sequence comes from Solanum pennellii, assembly GCF_001406875.1. NCBI lineage: Eukaryota > Viridiplantae > Streptophyta > Magnoliopsida > Solanales > Solanaceae > Solanum > Solanum pennellii. The sequence goes on along the minus strand of NC_028637.1, from coordinate 69,202,551 downwards.
TCCGACTTAGGCTTGTTAGTCTCTTCAAATTATGGTTGACATTTACAAAATCGCAGCCCTAGGAATGAAGAATTAGTATTTTGCTTGATATTGCATATTGGGTGTACTAGTTTTCGCTTGAAAGTGATCATTTGTGAAAAAAAACAAACCCCAAATCCAGTCTTTAACCAACTGAATGAGACCTCGTCTAAGGACCATCGGTTGATTGACGGACCGTCGATTGGGTCTGTCGATGGTTCACCTTGAAAACATATAACTGTCAAACGATGGAAGTGGAGTACGGTCCGTCAATTGATCGACGGGCAGTTCTTCACGTCCGTCATTTTTGTGTGAAACTTTGCTTTGTGAGATTTTGTAATATTATTCTAAGTGTCAAACAACGGAAGTGGACTATAGTCTGTAAATTGATCGACAGGCCGTTATGCTCGTCCGTCGTTTCTAACTTACAGTTTTGAGGAAAGATGACTTCTGAAATTTGCTAAGTATCCATCAACGAACACCATCGACGGATCGTCGTTTCATGACTTTTATGGACGGGCCGTCGATGGTGCCATCTTCTAAGTCTGCAGTTCAGCACTACATATGTACTATGTATCCAGATTTTGTTTGGCTTCTTCTGTGTGTGTAAGTTGATTACAATGAAACTAACAACTCCATTTTCAGATACTAATGGCCCCAAAACCGGATATTGTATATTCTAGGGGATGATCTAAGTCTTTAGCACCATTCCGGTGCTTGATTTGCTCATCGGATAATGAGAGGGACCCAGAATACATGCCTTCAGGCATCCAAACCCCGACACCACATTCTAGAGTCAATCGGGGCACCGCTAAGAAGGTGGCACCCGGTGTAGTCAGTGTCTCCCATTCAGATGAGGAGTGCATACTAATCGGCACACCTTCTAGGTCTGCCTCAGGTTCTGAGAGAGCATATAGCATTGAGAAGGCCACCGGTTCTAAGTTCGCCCACTCTACAGGGTCGAATAAGGACACTGCCTCTTAATCTACATCATTGGGAGCCCCTCTCGCGGATGTTTCTGTCAAACATGCCTCGTATGATGAGGCCCAGAATTTGGAGTCTACTCCAGCATCTCAGCATGAGGTCCCTGCACCGGTCTCTCATGATCCCAATCGATGGTGATGGTCAGTACCAGATTTACAGGGATGCCAAGATGCTAAACATAAAGGGGGTGATGAATCGACTGCTGACAATTTAGTGACGGGTTCTTACAGAGAGCCTCCACATAGTCCCTGTGGTACAGGATTTGTTTACCCGTCACAGACTTTAGTGTACGGCTAGAAGTTTGGGGCCTTAAAGTGAAAAGATGGTGTGAGAGTTCTACGCCTTTTACGTAGCGGCTCTCCGAGGTGCTTTGGACCTCTCACAGATGTCTGTGTTCGAGGCTGTCGGGTGGATATCTATTTTCCTGTCATCCACCATTTTTATATGATAGGGACACTAACACCATAATGGTCCCTCGCACCCCTGAGTTTGACTACCGGTGGGACGTAATAAAGGGTGGTCATTTTCAGCAGAGTAGAGATTTGAGAGAGTCCACTAAGAGGTGGATTCCACAGCAGCTCTCCATTGACAGTGAGGGAGCAGATTGGGTTTTGTACACCATAGGCCTTATCAAAAAGGCCAACCTCACTTTTGCGGCAAAGTTTTTTTGGCTTTTAGTCTTTCACAGCGTATCCCACTGCAGATAATATTCTCACTTGGGATAGGGCGGTATTGGTAGCAGCTTTGGTAGAAGGGTTGGAGGTTGCTTTCGCCAGGTTTCTAATCTATGTCATCCATGAGAGGGCCTTTAAGGCCTCTACCACTTACTTGTTTCCATGTATGATCTTCCAGCTGTGCAGGGGTGCCCATTTGTCACAGATATGTCCTCCATAATTCCTACCAAGAAAGTTGATATTAGTCTTATTAGGGATGAGTCCAATGTAGAGGCACCACAAGTTGGTTCAGGGTTGAGGTGCAGCCTCTAGGTGAGAATTAGGCGGATACGGTTGAGCAGGCCCAAGTGGCTTATCATGCCACTTTAGAGCCTACTGATTCTAACCCGACCGAGTCTGTCCCTTCTATGAGTATGGCTCGTAGTTCCTTCCAGTCTACCCTATCTTCAGCAACATTGGACCCGATTTCTAGGGTCCAAAAGATAGAGGCCTATATGTCCACCTTATTGCATCATATCAAGCCTTTGATGCACAAGTCCATTACCGAAGCCGAGGACCGAATTAAGAAGAAGGTAGCCCAGCAGACGGAGTGGAAGATTCAGGCGGCCCACCAGCGCCGCGATGCATTTGAGTTGAGAGTCCTAGCACGCCCAGCCCCCACAATTTATTTGACGACTCTTCAGGTGGCTTTGGCGAGTCTACGCGGTGATGTTGATGCTCTACTAGATATGAGGGTGTCTGAGCCTGAGTCCGCACCGGCGAAGCTTATGAAGGATAAAGTGTTGTCTGCAATGTTCACTACCACTATTGCACCGCCCCCCTGCCACTTGATCATGCCAAGAGGCACCGGTCCAGCCGCACCAATGAGATTGAGGATACTCGGGCTCGAAAGAAGGAGCGCACATATTTGGAGGCTGCGAGGAGAGCATTGTTGCTGGATGAGGAGGCCTGTCGAATGAGGTTAGAGAGTTAGATGCTCGGGCGTCTAGCTCCAAATTGGAGGATGTTGTGCGGAGCACCACTGAGGGTGAAGATATTGTTTTAGGCACCAGTGATGGTGGCCCTACTATTGAGGGAGAGGGTTCCCGTAAACAAGACCCGCCAGCTTGTTGATCTTCAGCGCTATGCGCGTCAGGTTTGCTTCACCTACCATCTTTTCTTTAAGTTCTTATGCATTGGGGACAATTGCATGTTTTTTGTTGGGGTTTGGTAAACGGAAAGTGAGTGCAAGGGTGAAGTCTGAGTAACCCAACTCACGATCCTTTCTTGGTGGTTTTCTTGCCAGTGTTTTTTTGCCCCAAGAGACTGATTATTTTTCTTTTGAACCGGCATGTGTAGTATCTTGTACAATGTATGAATGTTAAATATGAAGCATGATGGCTAAATATGAACGATATCCCATTCTAAAGAAAATGCTTGCATGATTAGGCATAATTAATGTTGAATGTGTTGGCTCTAAGAATGACATAGAGATGCATCATTGCACAACCCTCAATCTATTTGATAGGGTAATGAGATGTCAAGAGAGTGTGAGGAAAGTTGATTGTTCCACTGTTGGTACATAGCTAGAACTTGCCTGGTTATTCTTGCAAAAAGAAATCTGTGTTAGACATTTAGAAAAGGATCATAGGCCCTTGTTCAAATTAGCCAATCTTTAGACTAAATAAATGAAAACCAAATGAAATTGATCCCTTTTTATCAAAATATTTTGAGCCTTTAATGGACCTTTCTTATCTATCAAAATTCATTTTCCCTCGTTATAGTGTATTTGGCACTGGTCCTTCTTTAGACATGTGAACCTCAACTTAGGCCAAAAGCATAAGTTGAGGGTTGCTAATGCAGTCACTGACCTCGTCTTGGCCCTATCCCGATCTTGAGTATTGTGTACCTCGACTTATAGAAAAGCCATAAGGTAAAGGTGGCAATTATGAGTAATGTCCCGAAAAGTATGGATGAAAGGATTAATGTGGAAAAACAAAAGAAAAGAAAGAGTGAATAAGAGAAGTGACTCAATCAAAGCCATTATCAATGAAAAAAAAGAGAATATAAAAGAAGTAAGAGTCATTTCCACTAAAGAAGAAAGAAAAGATAAAACAAGGCAAAGAGCACAAGAAAAGGAACAGTAGGGCATAATCGACAATGAAAGAGGCAGGACGTTTAGCCGTAATGTCAAAGAGGGCCACAAGACACTAAAATATACCCATATATATCGACCATGACCCAGACCTTACCTTACAAGCCAAGAAAGTCCTATCGTGATCCTAAGAGTCTAATATTTTGAACTTAAGCAGTGAAAATAAGGGCAACCTATCGCAACAAGTACAAACTAGGTGTGAAGTTGTTTTGAGCAACAGTGTTGAATAATGATCCTTATACTCAAATTTGAAATCACTGTGTGAAAAAGAGGATATCTTTTGAAGTGAGGGCACTAGTTGTGATATTGGAAAGTTGGTACCTTGGTGAGAGATAAAGGAGTAGAGGTATAGGTGCGTGGTGAGTCTGTGTCATGGTCTGATCCACATAAATAAGCTTAGCGATCCTAAGAGTAAAAGCATGCAATAAAGCAGTAAAAAGTTGGGATTCACAGCCATATGATTGGGAAAGCTTAAAAGAGGATACTTTTGTACAAAGGTATTGTGGTGAGTCATAGTGCGTCCCTTGAGGACAAACAACGAATATAATTTGAGGGTGTTGATGTTCTGTGGTTTCACGGTACTCTCAATGTTTTTTTCCTTAAGTTCAGTGTGTTTTTAGGGCCATCTTGTAGTAATTTTAATGTATCTTTATCTGTGTTTTGCAAGAAATTTGTCCAAAGAGGAATTGCAGAAATTAGTGCATAAGACCCATAAGACATCGACGGCCCGTCGTCCCATCGACGGGCCGTAGGTGGTGATCCTTGACTAGAGGTTCAATCTTCTGGAAGCAACGTGGGGAATTCTAACTAAGTGTGGGGCTACGGATGGATCCACGTACCATCGACTGATCGACGGACCGTCTTGTCAAATCGTTGATGAGATCAGAGACTGCTCCACTACCCGATGTTGAATAAAAGTTTAAGTATGGACTAAAGGATGCATCGAAGGACCCTAAGTGAATCGACGGACCGTGCTGCTAGTCCATCAGTTGGATCAGAGAAGATACAACGTGCAGGCTGAAAAAAATGTTAAGTATGGACCGACAGAGGCAGTCGACGGTCCGTCGTTTGATCAACGGATCGTCAGTAGGGTCATCGATTGAAGCCATATTTTTTTGACAAACTTTCTTAGTTGCTTTCCTTTTATTTGAGGACAATGTTTTTATAAATAGGGTCTAATACCTCAGTTTAAGGGGTTGGATCTTTTATTATTTTTCATACCTTGGTTCTTGGAGATTTGACTTTGCAACTTGGGCAATTAATTCAAGTTTCTAGAATCGATTCTCAAGTAAATTTTGATGATTCAAGTATTTGCTGGATTTTCTTCATACTTTTCAAAGTTAGTTCATGACTTATTATTCAACAAATATGAATTGTGTTCTTCTAAGCATGGGTAACTAAATCCACAACTAGGGTTGTGGGAACAATGGATGATTAAAAAAAATAATCTAAGCTAATTAACAATTCTCAACTAGGTTATTGCATGTATCGATAATTCTTTCGTCTAGAAGTCTTTTTAACGAGTGCACGCGTGTTACGACTAGCCATATTGCTATTCGCCGTACCAAGGGGATAGTTAAAAGGAAAATATTATCGACATATATTTACTGGATACTATCTAATAGGCTATTTTCGATTAGTTCAAGGTAATAACAAAGCCAAACATCGAATATGATGCTTAAAATGAAGTAAAAAGGTAAGGGTAAGTAACTTAGACACGCGTAGCCGGACCAAGGTATGGGGTGAAATTCTCTTGATTCTGGACCAAGGATTTAGAGATACATAACTTATCACTTTGCATGCAAAACCTTAGGAAAGAATTGTTATAAGCTAGGATTATGGCGTTATGAATCTGTGGGAAACACTTACACCCTAGTTTCTCTCATAACTTGATAAACATTAAAAAATTTACTCTTGGTACTTGTTAGATATCATAATATTACACCATTTTTTTTCACAAACCCCCCTCCCCCATTAATTATTAGTTTTTAGAAAGGAGTTGATTAAATAGAGGTAGTCGTACATTAAAGTTAAGGTTAAATCATTTTCCTCGTGGGATCTACCCGAACCTAATAGTTGGGTTCTTTACTTGATACAACCGCTTATACTTCTTTAGGGAAGTATAATATGAGCGTATCAGCGAACACCTAGTCAAGCCAACCTATGAACATCTCTCACTAGATCTTTCATAGCTTCTTCTACATGAGATATACCACCTATGGTTATACAACTTAGAGCATCCACAACCATATTAGCCTTGCCGGGATGGTATAGAGCACTTATGTCGTAATCCATCAATAAATCCAACAATCTTCTTTGGCGGAGATTCAACTCCTTTTGAGTAAACACATATGGAAAACTCTTGTGGTCGGTAAATACATCCACATGTACTCCATAGAACCGCGATAACAACTTTAACAGGGGTGACTATGCTAATAGAAACGACAGGAATGGGCCCTATTTCCCTCCTCAAAATCGTGAAGTTACTCCTAGGGATGGTGGAGATAGTATGGCGCGAGTTGAGGATATGTTGCACAAAATGATGAGGAGGTTCGATGCTAGTGATGAGCATATTAAAGAGTTAAGGGGTGATTTAGCTAGTATTGGGCAAAAAGTTGATACACATGCAATTTCGATTAAACAGATCGAATTGCAAGTGGCCCAATTATCTGCGACAGTGAACACACGGCAACCGGGCACTCTTCCTAGCAACACTGTCCAAAATCCAAAGAATGATGCGCACTGTATGGCAATCACTACTCGGGGTGGTAGGCAAACNAGCGACCTTCAACATTTGTAGGACCATGAGGCAGAGTGGTGAGCTTCAATCGGTATCTGCCATATCCCACAAAGAAAATATGAAGAAGGAGAATGAAGAATAAAGTGCAAAACAAGAGTTTATGGTTGGGGATTTGGTTCTTATAGACAGTTCTGGGGTGCCTTGTCCTCCGGGCAAGCTCAAGTCCAAATGGACTGGCCCTTACTTGATTACCCAAGTATTCCCTCATGGAGCAGTTGAGTTAAAATCCAAGGAGGAAGTGAGGTTTGAGGTTAATAGAAAACGAATAAAACTCTATTTTGGGCATAAAGCAGCGGGGAATAAAGTAATAGAGACAAACCATCTTGATGAAGGCTGAGTAATCTAGTGTCCTCAGTCGTGCCGCGACATTAAATCAGGCGCTTGTTGGGAGGCAACCCAATACTTGTCGTTTTTTTTTGTAGTAATGGTAGCATTTTTCTACTAATGGGTTTTTAAATTTGCAGGCACATTACCAGGAAATTCAGCAGAAAATTACTCTGCAGCAATCACTGACGGAAACATCGACGGACCGTTGCGCCCGCGACGGACCGTCGTATGCATCCGTCGTGCCAGGTATGTTTTTTGTTATTTTTAAACTAGAGCACACACGACTGAACCAACGACGGATCGTCACAACAGCGACGGACCGTCGTCGGGGAATCGTCGCGTGATTAATGAGGCATACCCGACCCGACCCGGTTGGAGTTTAATATAAACTTTCACCATTTAAACTCCCCAACCCCTCATTTCACCCCCATTACTTCATTATTTCTCCCATTACTCTTTCCTTCTCAACTTCCACAATCTATTCCTCTATCAACCACCGATCATTGCCCCCCCCCCCACAATTCTCCAAAGCCCTAAAGTGTTAATATACTAGTGGGAACTGCTGCTGTAGGTGTCTGCCTGGCCACCGAGCACTTGTATATTTGTTTTTCTCCATTTCTAAGGTATGTGTCTCTAATTTCTACCCTTTTATCTTGCATTTTTGTTTATTAGTTAGTATTAGCTTAGTTCTTCGTTGTATGTTGTTTCCTTTATTAGATTCTATCTAACCTAGGTTCAAAATGTTCGAAATTGCCATGTTTACAACCCTAGACATAGGTGCCTTTACATTGCTAGTTTCCTAGGAAGTTGGGATAGACAAATGTAGGTCCAAAACACTACAAGTTTGATGTGGGTTCATCGGGGATGCATAGGGTACCCTCAGTTCTGTCACTGTTATTCAGAACGAGACCCCGATGACGGACCGTCGTACCCACGACGGACCGTCGTAGGGTCCGTTCCAAAAGCCTTGTCCCTAGCACCCTGTCCCAACGGACACATGTGACGGACCGTAGTACTCATGACGGTCCGTCCTGCACAACCGTTCCGGTTGTCAGAGACCCTGTTTCTAAGGGTCTCTCATTTTTTTCCAAGTGTTCCTCAACGGACACATGTGACGGACCGTCGTCTTCACGACGGTCCGTCCTGCACAACCGTTCTGGTTGTCAGAGACCCTGTTTCTAAGGGTCTCCCATTTTTTTCCAAGTGTTCCTCAACGGACACATGTGACGGACCGTCGTCTTCACGACGGTCCGGCCTGCACAACCGTTCTGGTTGTCAGAGACCCTGTTTCTAAGGGTCTCCCATTTTTTTCCAAGTGTTCCTCAACGGACACATGTGACGGACCGTCGTCTTCACGACGGTCCGGCCTGCACAACCGTTCTGGTTGTCAGAGACCCTGTTTCTAAGGGTCTCCCATTTTTTTCCAAGTGTTCCTCAACGGACACATGTGACGGACCGTCGTCTTCACGACGGTCCGGCCTGCACAACCGTTCTGGTTGTCAGAGACCCTGTTTCTAAGGGTCTCCCATTTTTTTCCAAGTGTTCCTCAACGGACACATGTGACGGACCGTCGTCTTCACGACGGTCCGGCCTGCACAACCGTTCTGGTTGTCAGAGACCCTGTTTCTAAGGGTCTCCCATTTTTTTCCAAGTGTTCCTCAACGGACACATGTGACGGACCGTCGTCTTCACGACGGTCCGGCCTGCACAACCGTTCTGGTTGTCAGAGACCCTGTTTCTAAGGGTCTCCCATTTTTTTCCAAGTGTTCCTCAACGGACACATGTGACGGACCGTCGTCTTCACGACGGTCCGGCCTGCACAACCGTTCTGGTTGTCAGAGACCCTGTTTCTAAGGGTCTCCCATTTTTTTCCAAGTGTTCCTCAACGGACACATGTGACGGACCGTCGTCTTCACGACGGTCCGGCCTGCACAACCGTTCTGGTTGTCAGAGACCCTGTTTCTAAGGGTCTCCCATTTTTTTCCAAGTGTTCCTCAACGGACACATGTGACGGACCGTCGTCTTCACGACGGTCCGGCCTGCACAACCGTTCTGGTTGTCAGAGACCCTGTTTCTAAGGGTCTCCCATTTTTTTCCAAGTGTTCCTCAACGGACACATGTGACGGACCGTCGTCTTCACGACGGTCCGGCCTGCACAACCGTTCTGGTTGTCAGAGACCCTGTTTCTAAGGGTCTCCCATTTTTTTCCAAGTGTTCCTCAACGGACACATGTGACGGACCGTCGTCTTCACGACGGTCCGGCCTGCACAACCGTTCTGGTTGTCAGAGACCCTGTTTCTAAGGGTCTCCCATTTTTTTCCAAGTGTTCCTCAACGGACACATGTGACGGACCGTCGTCTTCACGACGGTCCGGCCTGCACAACCGTTCTGGTTGTCAGAGACCCTGTTTCTAAGGGTCTCCCATTTTTTTCCAAGTGTTCCTCAACGGACACATGTGACGGACCGTCGTCTTCACGACGGTCCGGCCTGCACAACCGTTCTGGTTGTCAGAGACCCTGTTTCTAAGGGTCTCCCATTTTTTTCCAAGTGTTCCTCAACGGACACATGTGACGGACCGTCGTCTTCACGACGGTCCGGCCTGCACAACCGTTCTGGTTGTCAGAGACCCTGTTTCTAAGGGTCTCCCATTTTTTTCCAAGTGTTCCTCAACGGACACATGTGACGGACCGTCGTCTTCACGACGGTCCGGCCTGCACAACCGTTCTGGTTGTCAGAGACCCTGTTTCTAAGGGTCTCCCATTTTTTTCCAAGTGTTCCTCAACGGACACATGTGACGGACCGTCGTCTTCACGACGGTCCGGCCTGCACAACCGTTCTGGTTGTCAGAGACCCTGTTTCTAAGGGTCTCCCATTTTTTTCCAAGTGTTCCTCAACGGACACATGTGACGGACCGTCGTCTTCACGACGGTCCGGCCTGCACAACCGTTCTGGTTGTCAGAGACCCTGTTTCTAAGGGTCTCCCATTTTTTTCCAAGTGTTCCTCAACGGACACATGTGACGGACCGTCGTCTTCACGACGGTCCGGCCTGCACAACCGTTCTGGTTGTCAGAGACCCTGTTTCTAAGGGTCTCCCATTTTTTTCCAAGTGTCCTTCAACGGACACATGTGACGGACCGTCATACCCACGACGGTCCGTCCTGCACGAACGTCATGACGGTCAGAGACCCCTCCCCTAAGGGTCTCCATATTTTTTTTAAGTGTTCTACGACGGACACCTACGATGGACCGTCGTACCTGTGACAGTCTGTCCTGCACAGACCGTCATGCTAGTCGGACACTCTCCTTCAGGGTTCTCTATATATACACAGTCCAAGTAATACACGACGGACCTCATGACGGTCAGTCATAGTCATGAAGGTCCGTCATAGTCATGACGGGCCGTCACCAGGCCCATCGTTTGCCACTGTTTCTATAGCAATTACCTACTATTTTCCATGTTTTTTAAGTATGGTTTTGCTTGTATTTTTTGCCACTACTCGTACTAATGTTGATCCTTTACAGGTACTATCTACTATGGCACCCAAGCAAGACCGCATCTACGCACGCGGGCGATCGAAGTCTGTCGCCCCGTCTGGCCGCATGGTCATCGGCTCTGATGATGAGCGTGACCCTGAGTACGTGCCCCCAGGCACTTACACCCCTTCCCGTGCTGAGCGTGCTCCCAGAGCCACACCCAAAAAGGTGGCATCCAACGTAGTCACTGCCTCCCAGTCTGATGAGGAGCGCACACTGACCGGCACACCCTCTGGTCAGCCACAAATGAGGAAGGAGCGTCTGGCTCCTTAGGAGTATCATGGTCCGAGAAAGCCTCCGGCTCTGCTGAGGTTCCCGCACCCGCCACCGCTGCAGCGTCGGCCTCGTCTGATGGGGCTGACAGTTCAGACTCTACATCAGGCTCACCAGTTCAGGTCCCCATTCCAGCCACTGACCAGCCAAACCGGTGGTGTGTTGACGGGTAATTCAAAGTCTACTCCGACGCTATGTTCCTGACTGATAAAGGAGTGATGACTCGAACACTCACCTTGGAGCGGCGGGTCCTTACAGGGCGTCTCTCGATGATGCCTGAGATCCACAATCTCTTCATCAGGCATCGCTTGGAGTGGACAGCACGTCCGTTGGGACGATACAATGAAGAATTGGTCCGAGAGTTCTACGCATCTTACGTAGCGACTCTCCGATCACAGATAGATAGACGGGTTGCCGCCTCTAAACAGGCCCCACTGGAGCAGGTCCGAGTACGAGGCGTACAGGTTGACATTTCCCTGCCAGCCATCCGCCGGTTTGACTACCGCTGGCAGATAGTTAAGGATGTCCAGTTCTTGCGCGAGCCATCACTGAGTGAGACCACCATGAGGTTGATGGCCTTGCACCTATCAGAAGATGGAGAGGGTGCCGATTGGGTGACTGAGCCGAAGGGGGCCATCAACTTAAATTCGTTGTTTGTCCTCAAGCGACGCACTATGACTCACTACACAATCTTTGTACAATAGTATCCATGTTTTATCCTTTGCAATCATTTGGCTATCAATCCCGATTAATCTCATCAAATCTATGCATGCTATCACTATTGGGCTTGAATTTTTGTGGGATCATAACATGACACATACTCACCATGCATTAACACCTATCCTCTTCAATTTCTCACCGAGGTGCTAACAATTCCGGTATTGCAACTAGTGTCCTCACTTTAAAACAAAATCCTCATTTTTCACACAATGATTTCAGTTTGAGTATAAGGATTACTTTTCAACACTCGCTCTCAGAACAAAGTCACACTCATTCATACCTATTGCCATAAGCTTGCCCTTATTTTCACTGCCTTAAGTTCGCTATACAACCCTTAGGATCACGATACGACTTTTTTAGCTTGTAACATAGGCTCAGGGTCAGGTAGGGTATATTTAGGTATACTTTAGTGACTTTTTGCCCTCCTTGACATATCGGCTAAACCTTCCCACTTTCTATCATTTTATCTCGCCCAGTTTCTCATATTCTTTCTCCTTGCTATTTTCTCTTCTTTCTTTATTTGTGTAAGTGACTCTCCTCTTTTCTTACTTGTATTTCTTGTATATTTTTCTTTTTCTTTACTTTTCTTTCAACTAATTCTTGAGTCATTTTACTTTTGTTCTTTCTCTCTCTTTCTTCTTTCAACCCCACTTTCCAGAGCATTCCTCATAATAGCCACTTTCAACTCATGGCTTTGCCATGAGTCAAGGTACACAATACCCAAAGTTGGGTCAGGGCCATAACGAAGGTTGTTTACGGCCTTAGCCACCGTCAACTTATGCTTTTGGCATAAGCTGAGGTGCACATGTCCAAGGAGGGACCAGGGCCAACACATTGTTCCCAGAAAAGATCAGTTCGGGTTAAAAAGAAAGGTCTATTTTAAGCTCAGATCATTTGGATCAAAGAAGGTTAAATTTCATTTGGTTTTCTTTTATTTAGGCTAGAAATGGGCTATATTGAATAAGGGCCTATGATCCTTTCCTAATTGTCTATTACAACTTTCTTTCTGCAGGACTAACCAAGCAAGTTCTAGCTCAGTACCAATAGTGGACTTATTCGAGTTTTCCTCACACTCACTTGATATCTCATCACCATACCAGATTATCATACACCTAGTTCGAATTTAAGACTTAGGGTAATGCAATGGTGTAACTCTATGTCATGTTTAGAGCTACACAATTATCAGTTACTATGCCTAGTCATGCATCATTTTCAAGTTTATTAGGATATCATTTTAGCCATCATGCTCAAGAACTAAACTATGTATGAAAGATATAGACATGTCGGTTCAACAGAAAAAGTAATCAGTCTCTTGGGGAAAAAGAACACAGGCAAGAAAACCCCAAAAGAGGATAGTTAATTGGGCTACTCAGACTTCACTCTAACACTCACTTTCCATTTACCCCACCCCCAACAAAAAAAAAATGCAATTGTCCCCAATGCATAAAAATTAAAATACTAGAGTGGTAGGTGAAGCAAACGTGTGGCGCAAAGCGCCGTCGACCAGCAAGCTGGTGGGTCCGGTTCCCCGGAACCCACGTCCTCTGCAATCTGGACACCCTCAGTGGTGTCCTTAGCGAAAATCGCACCATCAGTAGTGCCTCCTGCTATCTCTACAGTGCGGGAGCTAGACGCCCCAGCCGCTAACTCTGATGCTCTCATCTTGTGCGCCGCCTCCTCAGCAAGTGAGGCTCTCCTCGCAGCCTCTATCTCTCGGTGCTCCTTCTTCCGTGCTCGCGTCTCATCCTCTGCTCGACCCCTACGCCTCTTGGCACTCTCTCTAGGGGGAGATGGTGGAAATTTAGAAGTAGCAAAAAGGAACGCCAACACTGTGTCCTCAGCAGGCTCGACAGAAGGGGCCTCAGAATCCGACACCCTAGCCTCTAAGATCGTGTCGATATCTGCACGAAGACTGTCGACTACAGCCTAAAGGGTCTACACATCCACCGGAGGGGCTGGTCGAGCTAGCACCCTCAACTCAAAGGTGTCCAAGCGCTGGTTAACCTCAGCGATCTTCCGCTCTGTAAACTGCACCATTTTCCTCTCTAGGCGCTCTTCGGACTCGGTAATCGACTTCTACATCCACGCCTAGATATGATGCAGAAGAGTGGCCATTTGTGCCTCTAGTTTTTGGACCCTAACAAGCGGGACCAGTGCTACTACCCGGGATAGACTCGACCGGGGTAGTGTCAGTGGACGTCGCCTGTGTAGCTGTACGGGCCTGTGCTACCGTATCAGCAAGATCATCAGCAAGTGGGGGCAGCTCCGGACGGGGCCCTCTGCGTGGAGCCAACTCATTGGCCTCATCTCTTATGAGGCCGACGTCAACAGTGCCCTGCGGGGTCTTAAGCTGATCTACGTGCCATATGGGCACACCGGCGGACCTGCAGAGGGCAAAGATCATGCACGGGAAAGGGTAGGTATTAGTGACCTTGAATTCCCTCTCGTGCATGACTGCCTGGATATGCCATGCGAAGGCCACCTCGAATCCGGCTATCATCGCCGCCATCAACACTTCTCGATCCCAGGCAACGATATTATCAGTAGCTGTGGGGGAAAGGCAGTGACGGACAAGCAGCCACAAGAACTTTGCTGTGAACGTGAGGTTGGGGGTGGGGTAAATGGAAAGTGAGTGTTAGGGTGAAGTCTGAGTAGCCCACTATCCTCTTTTGGTGTTTTCTTGCCTGTGTTCTTTTTCCCCAAGAGACTGATTACTTTTTCTGTTGAACCGGCATGCCTATATCTTTTGTACATAGTTTAATTCTGGAGCATGATGGCTAAAATGATATCCTAATAAACTTGAAAATGATGCATGACTAGGCATAGTAACTGATAATTGTGTGGCTCAAAACATGACATAGAGTTACACCATTGCATTACCCTATGTCTTAAATTTGAACTAGGTGTATGATAATCTGGGGTATAGTGATGAGATGTCAAGTGAGTGTGAGGAAAATTCGAATAAGTCCACTATTGGTAATGAGCTAGAACTTGCCTGGTTAGTCCTGCTAAAGGTAAGCTGTAATAGACAATTAGGAAAGTATCATAGGCCCTTATTCAATATAGCCCATTTCTAGCCTAAATAAAAGAAAACCAAATGAAATTTATCCTTCTTTGATCCAAATGATCTGAGCTTAAAATAGACCTTTCTTTTTCACCCCAACTGATCTTTTCTGGGAACAATGTGTTGGCCCTGGTCCCTCCTTTGACATGTGCACCTCATCTTATGCCAAAAGCATAAGTTGAGCGTGGCTAATGTAGTAAACAACCTTCATTATGGCCCTGACCCAACTTTGGGTATTGTGTACCTTGACTCATGGAAAAGCCATGAGTTGAGGGTGGCTATTATGAGGAATGCTCTGGAAAGTGGGGTTGAAAGAACAAAGAGAGAGAAAGAACAAAAGTAAAGTGACTCAAGCATTAGTTGAAAGAAAAGTAAAGAAAAATAAAAATATACAAGAAATACAAGTAAGAAAAGAAGAGAGTCACTTACACAAATAAAGAAAGAAGAGAAAAAAGCAAGGAGAAAGAATATGAGAAACTGGGCGAGATAAAATGATAGAAAGTGGAAGGTTTAGCCGATATGTCAAAGAGGGAAAAAAGTCACTAAAGTATACCTAAATATACCTTACCTGACCCCGAACCTATGTTACTAGCTAAAAACGTCCTATCGTGATCCTAAGGGTTGTATAGAGAACTTAAGGCAGTGAAAATAAGGGCAAGCTTATGGCAATAGGTATGAATGAGTGTGACTTTGTTCTGAGAGCGAGTGTTGAAAAGTAATCCTTATACTCGAACTGAAATCGTTGTGTGAAAAACGAGGACTTTGTTTTAAAGTGAGGACACTAGTTTCAATACCGGAAGTGTAAGCACCTCGGTGAGAAATTGAAGAGGATAGGTGTTAATGCATGGTGAGTCTGTGTCATGTTCTGATCCCCCAAAAATTCAAGCCTAATAGTGATAGAATGCATAGATTTGATGAGATTAATCGGGATTGATAGCCAAATGATTGCAAAGGATAAAACATGGATACTATTTTACAAAGATTGTGTAGTGAGTCATAGTGTGTCGCTTGAGGACAAACAACGAATTTAAGTTGAGGGTGGTTATATACCGTGGTTTCACGGTATAATTAATACTTTTTCCTTAAGTTTAGTGTGTCCGAAAGTCTTTTTGTTCTAATTTTTATATAAGATTCTCTTTGTTTTGCAGGAAATCTGTCCAAAGCTGAATGCGGAGATTTTGAGCGAAGAAATGCAGAAGAGACCACCTACGAAACTTATGAAGGTCCGTCGTGCTTGCCACGGTCCCTAGGTGGCAGCGTAGTGCAGCTGCTGAAGGAAGATGAGGAAGTCTGACCAAGTGTGGGGTTACGAAGCTTGTGACGGTCCGTCGTGTCTATGACGGTCCGTCCTGCAGGTTCGTCACGAAGTTCAGAGAAGTGATCCCAGTACCCAGATTCCAAGAGTTGAAGTGTTTTGGAACGAAGACCCTCGACGGACCGTTGTGCCTATGACGGTCCGTCATACTTGCCGTCGAGGGGGGTGAAGAGAGAAGCAGAAGAAATTGCATAAGTATGGGACGACGGAGTCCATGACGGTCCGTCGTGACCACGACGATCCGTCGCGTGGTCCGTCGACCCAGCCGCGTTTTGGCAGATTTCCAGCAAACAGAGTCCTTGTTTAATTAGGTTTTTTATTTTTTATTAATAGTTCGAAAAACCTCGTTTTTGAGGTTGGACTAGGTTAGGTTAGACTCTTAGATTGTAAAATTTCTTATTGGTAAACATTGTATTGTGAGATTCTTGATAATCCATAGACTTTTTGTGAGATTATTGATTACTTTGAGATTCTTGCAAGTGAATATTGGTGATTAATCAAGCAAACTTTTGGATTTTACTCTTTCTCATTGAAGTAAGTGCATGAACTCTTATTTAATATATTTGAATATTGTGTTTATGGCCATGAGTAACTAAACTCCATAACTAGGGTTGTGGGAACCATAGGCAAATAATGAGATAAACCCTAACTAAAATAACAATTCTAGAATAGTGTCTTGCATGTATTAATAATTCTTTCGCTTAGAAGTCTTTTTAACGGATGGCCAACGTTAGAACTCGCCTTAATGCTACTTGCCGGACCAAGGAGGTAGATAATAGGAAAAGAATTATTAACATAGATTTAGTGTATACTATCTAATAGGCTAGTATTGATTGGTACGAGGTAATAACTTAGTCAAATATCGAATACGATGCTTAATATGAGGTAAAGATAAGGGTTAGGAAAGCAACACACGTAGCCGGACCAAGGTGCGGAGTGAGATTTTCTAGATGCCGGACCAAGGATTTAGAAATACATAACTTATCACTTTGCATGCAAGATACTAGGAAAGAATTGTTATAGTTAGACTTATCAAGTTATGAACCTGTGGGGAACACGTAAACCTAGTTACCTTGATAAATTGATTAAAATCCAACATTCAAAGTTGTTAAGTGTCTCTGTCAAGTTTGTTAATTAATTTTACTCATTTAGAAATAGAAACCCCCCTTTATTGTTTTTACTTTCCAAGGAAGTCATTGACCAAACAATAGTAATAACAGGTTGAAGTTAAGTCTAGAATATTTTCCTCGTGGGAACGATCCCAACTTCACTAGTTGGGTTATTTACTTGACACGACCGCTTTACTTCTTATTTGAGAAGTAAGTTTGAGCGTATCAGTAACTATTAAAGTTCCCCTAAATCATTGGAACAAAAATTAACACTTTTTGACCATCCTAGGTTAAGTACTAGGATGTTTCTTGAGTTGTACTAGGTTAGTATAAGAATTTCGGTTTGACCCCTTTTATTTAATTAATTAAATGGCTAATTTAATTAATTATGTTACATAGGCTAATTACTAAAGTACCCTTAAGTCGTTATACCATAACTAATCTTTTGGACCATCCTAGGTTAGGTACTAGGTTGTCTTTTTCTTGTTTTAACCGAAATCTTGAAATTATTTTGTGATTTCTGTTTTGCCTCTTTTTATTAATTAATTAAGTTTCTAAATTAATTAATTAAGTATACTAGGGTAATTAGTAAAGTACCCTTAAGTCGTTACGATCTTAACTAACTCGTGGACCATCCTAGGTTAGGTACTAGGTTGTCCCTTTCTTGTTTTAACCGAAATCTAAAAATTTCCTTTTTATTTTCTGTTTTAGCCCTTTTAAATTAATTGATATATTTTCAAAATTAATTAATTAGGTAACCTAGTAGAATTAGTAAAGTACCCTTAAGTTGTTAGGACCATAATTAACCTTTTGGACATTCTAGGTTAGGTACTAGGTTGTCTCTTTAACTAGTACTAGGTTAGTGTCAACCTAGTTTTGGTCCTAGGTTGTCGGGTGTACTAATGGGTCCAATTCGGTTAGTCCTAGGTTATTTAGCTAGTTGGGACAGTTATTTAGGACCTAGTGTTGGTTAGGAAGTTAGGCCCCACACGAAGTGGTCCCTTGTGCATGTTTTCCCCCCTAACTACCCTAACCGAATTCGGTTAGGGTGGTCCCCTCCATGGCAGATTCTTCACATGTCTTTCACATCGGTTGGTTTTACTTCCACAACTAACTATTATTTATGGTTCATTTGGAAATTTTTACTTATTGTCCCAAGGACCCTCACTATGTCCTTGGGACTGCTTAATTTACATGATCATATGCTATGGTACGAGGCTTGACACTTGGATGCCTAGTACTTTGTATGAAACTATCTTGAACGGATTTTTCATTTAGCTTATGGTCTTCATTGCATGTACACTTATTGAACATAAATATCTTATGGTCTTCATTGCATGTACACTTATTGAACATAAATATCTTATGGTCTTCATTGCATGTACACTTATTGAACATAAATATTTTATTGGGGTGTGACAACCCCCAAAGTATATTTCTTATTCGTATATGGAAAATTGGCTAATATCCGTTGCCAATTTTTCTATACCATGCCTAATATTGAGAAATATTGGGCATTGGGGTGCCTATGTACCTCTAATAGTTTATCCTAAGGGCACACTGGGCTCTTCATTAAACATATAATTTTTCAAGAATGTTACACCACTAGACACTTACCATAATGTTTCTTTCCACAATTTGCACAAGTAGGCTTGCCATCCTTGGAACAATCTCCTTTCTCAACCTTGAACTTAGCACTCCTAGATTCTCCTTGAGATTGAACCTTCTTCTTTAACCCAGTTTGCTCTTGATCACTAGTACCACTCCTTTTCAATCTTCTAGTCATCCTCCTAAGTTTAGACTGTTCAATTGATTGTGCATACACCATGAGTCAAGCTAGGGTCATATCATCATGCAACATAGCGGTACGACAATCTTCCTCCACTAAGTCGGCTACCCCGTCACAAAATGACTCATTTTATCTCTTGGATTGGACATAAGAGAAGGGGCATATCTAGACAAAGTGAAAATTTCAAAGAGTACTCCTCAACACTCATATTGCCTTGCTTGAGATTGATAAACACCTCCACCTTAATTTCTCTCCTCTCTCGGGGAAAAAACATACAAAGAAAAGCTTCCTTAAATTCTTCCCACTCAATAGGACCCGATCCTTCCGGCCTATTATCCTTCCATTGAGTGTACCAAATTTTAAAAACGTCCATTAATTGGTTCGAAGCCAACTCCGCCTTTTCTCTAGATGTAACCCCCATAGCACTCAAAACGTTGTACACTCCATCAAGAAACTCTTGGGGATTCTCATTTACCTTAGACACAATGAAAAATAAGAGGATTCATCCTCACAAAATCTCTCAACGTAGAGGTCATAGTGCTCTCCACAACCCTAGGCATCATATTCAAGTTAACTTGCATAGTCACGACTCGGGCTATAGCAATTAAAACCTCTATAATCTCCCTATTAGACATCTCCGGAACCTCAATACCTCCTTCCATATTAGGAATAGGAACACCTGGCGGAGTCACTTGGGCAACTTGAGCACCTTGAAATCCTTGCCCACCTTGAGGAACTTGCTGAACTTGAGGGGGAACCTTCTCATTCACCCTCTCCTCTTTCAACCTTATAGCGGCCATCCTTCTAGTATTCATCTACTAGGAAACACAAGGAAACTCATAAGAAGGATAATCATAACATTTACGTTAACGCACGACATAGGAGTAGAAAAGAAGGGAAACTCTATCGTCCTATAGCCTCTCGCCCATAGATGTGTCACGACTCACAGCGATGGTCAAGACCCTAGTAGACGTGACTTGATGAGATTTCTTGATTCCTAATACTCTTCACCATCCTATGCTCTGAAACCAAGATTGTCACATCCCAAGACAACACCATAGAAGTTAGGGTACAATCTCGGATTTTAACCGGCATACTCGACCACTCGCAGGTCTTATACAAGCTCTTTCATATCATTCATCTCATAAACATAGTGAAAAGTAGTGTGGAATTAAACCTTTTCACAAAACATGATATAGTCTTCAAAATCACTTTCATATAAATGTAATAGGAAATATTAAGTATCAATTTCATCATCTTAAGACACAAGAATACTTGGGATTGCCCATACTTCAGAATACGAATATAGAAATATTTAATCCATTACAATACTTTGAATGAAAACATAAAAGACATATATGCCCTCGAGTCAAGTGAAGACATACTTCAACTTTTCTTGAACGATCTTCTAAGTCCAAGTCTTCACTTATCAAAGCTCCTCACCTACCAAGAACTATATAGATAGATAAAAGCACTGAGTTATTACAACCACATGTACAAGTATGACTTTATGCATAAAAATTATGAAAACAGACATTTATTGGAAATATGCATCAATTCGTTTAAAAATCATATTATAATCATAAGAACAACATTTAGAAACTTGGAAACACATAAGATAACATTCAAACCAAAAATCATATTTTAAAGATAAATTTACAGTGAATTATTTCACTGTACCAAAAATATGCTTATTCTCCAATTAAGACACCCTTTAGCATGTAATCTTCTCACTTAAAGCTATCCTAAGATTCACTTAAGTCGCATAAAGAGATACCAACCATACACCCTCTCCAGATGTTCCTAAACGACCTTAGGATTACTTATAATGAGTCACTTACACACTTCAAGACATCAAACATATCAACATATAGACACTAACATTTTCTCATGAAAGGCTATCAAAAGACTTATTTAAGTAGGTTAAGAAGATAACGTCCATGATTAACCTCTTCAATACTACCTAAATGATCCTTATGACTTTCTAAGTTCGGATCATGTGCACATAATCAACATCTTCCCTAACTAGAGTCATCCTGGAGATTTCCAAAGATATGACATGAAGAGATCATCCCTTATGTCCTCTTCACACTTTAGCTAAGGAATTCTTAAGTCACTTTAGGTTAGGTACTCATTAATTTAAATACTCCTTAACATAAGTCATTAGTTCGTTAGTTCATTAAGACTCAAACATCATATAAAGGACATTCAAGTAATGGTCTTGGAAAAGACCTAGGGACTCTAACTAACACCTTCACATCCTATTGTGCAATGTCTAGATAGCGTTCCATACCACGACCTAAACTTCATAGAACTTCTCTAGTACTAGTTAGTATCTCACATGATGAGAATAGGCAATAACTGACATAGACAATGATAGCACGACATAGAATCCGGAGTTCTATCCTACTCCGATGAGGTTGTTCTACTTGCCAATGGTAGAACTTGGGCACATCCCATGTAGGCACATGGTTAAGGAATATGAAGAGATTTTTTTGTATTCTAGTCTCATACTTAACTAGAACTACTTCCCTTAGCATACTCACTCGGTGCTAGCGTTCTTTCTCATAGAGTAATTCATACATTAGGTTCACATAAAAGGGTTCCATAACATATTCATAACCCAATCACATTTACCCTACCAAGTAAGGTCCACAAGGGCTACCTCACAATGGCGACAAGAAGCTCATGATGACATTCCTAAGTGTTAATATGATGTCGTTCCAGCCAACTAACCTTAGATCAGTCACTCCTTTACTTTGAAGGATACCATTACGACTTACGCTTCAAAAAACTTAACCTTACCCTTAAGTCAAGGTTTTCACATAATACACTCTCATATCATCATTTAAAGTCACATGTCATTCATATATTCAAGACTAAGATCTCTAACACCCTAAATCAAGACATCACATATTGATAATCACATACACATCAAGCAAGATATACAAGTCAACAAAGACAAGACATCACATAGTTTACTTGAACTCATAATGCAAGTCATTCTAGAAACAACTAGAAATAAACTAACATCTTCAAGTTATCCTATATATCATCATAACATCATTAATGTACTACACATATACTCACAAAGCCATGTAAGAATAACCAAGAATTAACCCTAACACTATAATCATAATGTCAAAGTCATAGTCTAACATGATCACTTAAGGCAACATAAGTATAAGAACACACATATGACTTCACATGTAGATAGATAATGTCATGCTTCACATCATCAACTACACAAATAGACACATTACTTGAAGTAGTTGTCAATAAGGCCATGCTCATCATAATGCATAAAGTAACGCCGACAAGGCCATTTCAGTTGTAGGTAAAACACATAACACTGTCACCATCAGTGGATCATACCAATCACAATAGAGTCGAAGTATAATTAATACAAAATTAAATTAAATGGGGCAGAATACCTTCAGTCCCCTCATCCAAACTTCAATTCAAAGCCAAATAAACAAATTCAACAACATAAGGCCATGAACAATAATTCGAAGCAATAAACATAAAACTCAATGAATCTACAACAATTCAATCTAGGTTTAACAATCTAATATCAATTAGATACCAACTGAATACAATCGTTATATCAGTAGAAAACCCATAAGAAACTACATAACAATTCAACAATATTAGCTTAATATCAAGTAACCCAATAAGTAGTCGAAACTACAGTTCATCAAATTCATAGGTTCATAGGTAATTCAGATTGAAATCATCAATACAATATCAATTAGATCACAATTCAATGTTTAGAAATCGTTTATGGAAGAACCCATGGTAGAATACCAGAATTAGACAATTCATTTTAGAAAACTTTGAAAAACATCTTGAGAGTTGGGCTTCTTGATGAAACAAGTTTCAAGGATCAAAATTCATACCTCAAGGATTATAATTCCTCACTTTGATGACTAATTTCCTCTCGAAACCCCCACACCCAGCTGCTTATTCAATTTTGACTTCAATGGAGTCTTTGGAATTTTTCTAAGAGTTTTGGGTTTTCAATTTGGAAGAATGAAGTCTTTAAGGTGTTTACTGTTTATATACTTAATTAAATTATCCGAAAGACCCTTAATAAACCGCCAATGACTTAATTTAGAAGGGGGGGTGAATTTATGTTTTCACCCCTAACTTGGCAACAACACCTGCGCAGAAAAACAGCATCACTGACGACTTGCCCTCGAAAGGGCGTTGTCCTCATGACGGGCCGTCAATGGCCACCGTCGGTGGTTACAGAAGCTGTACAAGGCTTCTTTGTATCTCTTAGTTAAGTCCCCATAGATTACACCCTCTGAAGGGGCGTCAACAGGCTTACGAGCCGTCGACTGCTCCGTCGTTTGGGGTCTGCCTGTGACTGCCTCGCAAACAGTTTTGGGTCTTTCCTCAAGGATCCTTAGATGGTCCTTAGGGATAATTTTCCCGGACATTTCCGACCCGAATACGATCGTCTATAAGTTTAACACCTCTCACCTAAATATCATCCAAAATGAATACGTAAAACTCGACGAAACACGCGTAGACGCACATGGTCACTTCAAGGCATATCTTTCGAACGTCATGGACGTTATTGGTCATTTGACCTCCAAACTTCTCGAAACTCAACACACTGCTTATACATGCTATAATTACTTAATTAAGGACCTTAAATCCTCATGTAACACATATAAACATTTAGAACCACATACTAGACACATAGGTGACTTAGTCATCGAACGTCTTGGTTGTCCCTTGACGATTGACTGCCAACACACCTAATACTTCAGCTAATGCCTCTATACCATATATTAGACATATTATGGACCTTATACCATAAATACCAACATGTTAGGATCTATTTAACCTAGGTCATCTTCGGGGTCTTACAACTATACAGTTAATATTCTCTAAATTGAAACCAAATGAACTACTGAAAATTTAGAACAAAATCAAATGGAGATATCTAGCCTTATTAGTATTCAGACATGGTCACTTTCTGGGCATCAGGGAAAAACTACACTAAAGAGGAATAAAACATTAAGAATAAGAACAAATCACAATTAATAGTACAACTCATATAAAAAATGAACACACCAGCTGAATTAAATCACCATGTAAGATGCTGAATTGAATCACCATGTAAGAGGGGCGGGGGCGAACGAGTTGAGGTCAGCTATTTTACCACCATAAAAGAACTACGAAGAATGTTTTCGATGATAGAGAATAGAGAGCTCAAGACCAGAACTCGCGATTCAAAATTTTTAAGTTGGCGATTAGAGAAATCAAAATTATTCTTATTAACCTATAACACTATGTTTTTCCTCTATTTTCATCCCCATCTAATGACAATTAATAACAGGTATATAGCAAAAAATAAATGTTTGAATTCAAGTAGCCGTTTGAGCAGGAGATGGGAGATCGATTGGAGAGTGGAAGGAAAAACAAGAAATATGAGAACCTACCCTTGAAAATCCTGATTTAATGTGATATCTTTTGATCCGCAGAAGATTTTGGTGATATTTGTCTCTACCAAAGTCAACAAATCCTGTTCCAAGGTCTGTAATCTTTGAAAATAAGGAGAGGAACTGACAGGGGTGATGGGCGGATGAAGAAATTAGGTTCTTCTTTTGACTTTTGCGGTTTTTTGGGAGAAGAAAGGGGAAAAGAGGTGCACCATGTGTATACAGATTTTAAGAACAAAGGATAGCCCTTTTTTTATTTAATATTTTGCCACTTTAATTGCTATTCTAATCAAATTAAATTTAGATATAGTCAAATTAGTCAAATAACTAATTCAACAAAAAATAAAATAAGATAAATAGTTATCCATTAATGATTTGAGTTTCTTAATTCAAACAAGATAAAATAATTATCACGACTTATTCATCACTTAAATATAAAATATAATATTCACTAATTTAAAGGAAATCAATATGTGTTTATACTAAATTTTTTTAATTATTTATTAAGTATTGATGTAAAAATGAAATTATCTAAGACTATATATATAATTATATAATTTTTCTGAAGAAACAACCAAAATTAATTAGAAAGAGATTTTAATTGCATAAGGTCAAAATTGGGTTTCAATAGTCCTCTCTTTCTATGCGTCATAGATTATCATTTTCTTGCATACCTCACAATTAATCACACTTGTTAATGTTTCTAGCATCTGGATTTTGATTTTGCAACTATTCGTCAAATGAAAAACTCTTGTTATGAAAAACCTTTTAAATCACCAATTCCAATCTTCAGTAAGTAAGCTATCTGTAGACACATAAATTGTATTGGATCAAATTCATATTAAATTTGAATTAAATCCATGTTCATTTGGGATGAATAATTAATTTGAGGTTTACAAATAAAAAAGTTCATCTTATTAAATTCAAATCCAAGGTCCATTTCATCTTGAAGCCCAAACCCATGCCACGTTCGACGTGTCACCATAACTAGGCATCGAAGACCAGCGAGATGACACCACATGTCCAAATGAGGTGGTAATCCCAGTCAAATGCAAGAACAAATCAAAATGTGCCATGTGTCAAAATGACATCCTTTGGCCAATCACAATCAACCTTGTCCATTGCTTACAACTATATATAGGGGATATACATGACATTCAAGGGGCCATAAAACTCTTCAACAAGTATTCATCAAATTGGAGAAAGCTACAACATCAACATCAATAGTTCTTCGAAGGAGTGATCAACGAAGTTCTTCCTGGAGATCGACTTACAACGACGAAACGCTTTTCAACGTCTTGGAGATCGACAACATCTCAAGGAGGTCTACATCATCTAAAAATTCGAGGAATACACTAGTGAAGGCCCTCGAATCACGGAGAAACATAGGAAAGAGAATGAAGAGAACAACAAAATTGTACTCATAATGATTTATTAATAAAAATCACATTTTTTATTTTATTTATTTTGCTTGCAGTTAATTTCAACGCTTACAAAAATTTATTGCGAACAAATTTGGCATTCTGAAGAAACAACCAAAACTAATTTGAGAGAGATTTTAATTGCATAGGGTCAAAATTGGATGTCAACAGTCCTCTCTTTCTATGTGTCATAGATTATCATTTTCTTGCGTAACTCACATTTAATCACACTTGTTAATGTTTCTCGCATCTGGATTTTTATTTTGCAACTCTCCGTTAAATTAAAAACTCATGATATGGAAAACCTTTAAAATCCTCAATTCCAATATTCACTAAATAAGCTATCAACTCTAAAATTTTCAATTAATAAAACTATAGAAGGTACTTGGGGAAATAATATTTCTACCAGCATTGCGGCTTCAGGATAGTGTGGACGTATAACATTCTATTGTTATATAGGAGAGGAAATGGTCAAATGCCCCTAACCTATAGTCTAATTCTCAACTATACACTTATATTTTATGAGTGTCCTATTACCCTCTCAGACTATTTTAAAACGGAAATAAATGTACCCCTAAGTGTTGATATAGCACCGAGAGTGTGCTCACACTCTCAAAGGATTGTGAGAGACAAAGAACTGATAAAAAGTATTAAAAAATATTTTAAACGTTTAGTTAAATATGAGTTTTCAACTATAGCCTATAATTATATTTTTTTTAGTCTTTTTCATTTATTTTTCCTTTATCCCCCCCCCCCCCTCTCAATCATCAACACCCACCCTACCTATAAATCTCCATTACATTGTTGAACCACTAATCCACTATCACTATAGCAGTCCCATATACTCACCCACCTTGTAATACTTTTTCGTAATTTATCTCACTAAGTAAATCATATCCATTAACCATCAAAATCACTAAATCGCCATAAAAACTATTATTTATGTAGTGATGAAATAAATTAAAGTCCTTATCTATCATATTAAGGAAAAAATTATCAACCTCTGATCTTATTTTTAGTTTTTATTAACGTCCGATGAAGAAATTTAGCATACACATAAAAAAATTTTACAAAATTGAGCATCAACAAGCAATTGATTCTACTCAATCCCAGATGATTCAGTGATTTCCTTACATGTAGATGACGTAAATCTTCAACTATTTAAAAAATAAATAAAAGGGTCTATTTACCCTCAATTCTAAGACGATTAGCGAGAACTTCAAGCATTACATTGGAGTTATATTTGTGGAATATAAATGGGAGAGATGAAAATGGAGGTTTAAATAATTAATAAAATAGTTGTTGTGGTGTTGCTGATGAATATTGATACTTATTTTGTGGGTTATAGAAGGTGGGGATGGGAGGGGGGGGGGAGTGATTTGAGAGGAATGGGGTGGGTAGAGATAAAGGTTTTGAGGAGTTACAGGGGAAAAAATTGAAGCATGACTTAGGATAAAGTGAAGATGATGAAGAAAATAAATATAATTAAGTTTTTTCTTCATATTTTTATATATGTGATATTTGACAACTGGAAATGTGTGGTACACACTATATGGAAATAATGTGGTTGTCTAGATTTAGGGTTGTTTATATTACGTTTTAAAATAGTTTATGGGGGTAATAAGACCCTCATAAAATATAAGTGTTTAGTTGAGAATTCGATTATATATTAGGGGATCATTTTGTCATTTTCTATAATATAAGATCATAAGAAGAAGCAATCCAGTACGTTTCTTTCAAATACTATACTCTTTCCTGGAGGTATATCAATAAATTGTAGTGTTCCCAAGGAAAATTGATGAATTATTGAATGAAGAAGGAAAACTAAAAGCTAATATAACATTCTTCCATCATTTCTGCACAACAATACTTTTGACAACACAATAAATTATTACCTAAACAAATAGGCAAAGCAACTTGGATTGTTTGCCGCAACAATATCCCTTTTTTTTCTCTTAACAAAAGTAAAAATATTTTCAAATGCTTGAATATACAAATGAGTACTTTATTTGTCCTAGTTTCTATCTGGACATTCCAAGATATTTTTTACCTTGATATTTCCAAATACTTTCTAATTTTTTAATTCTTTGCGATTTTGACTTATACTATTTTTATATGGAGTTTCAAAAATATATCTACATTACATCAAGAAATATTTTAATGATTGACAAATAGAGGAACATATTCAAAGAATAGGTTGATATGACGTGTTCTTATCAAACATAGTCCATTGGGATTAGGAGAAGGTCAGCCACTCAATGCAAAATAGTAAAAGAAATGGATGTAGAATATTTATGACAAGAGTAGAAATTGCATAATGTTGGGGTCAACTTGATGTTATGACAATAGTTCAACGTTCCATAGGCTTGTGGTTTAAAGTTCATGATGTTATGAGAAGAGTCAAGTTTTAGTGTATTGTTTTCTTATTGAGTTGTAATCTTTTCCTTTTAGATATTTCTGATAAAATACGTAAACAAGGAGAATAGTTTTTGGTTAATTTTCTGTGTATTGCTTTTGTGAAATAACTATTACATTTATACAGGTAAGATGGAAAGAGATACGGAACCAGATAAGGAAAAAGATTATACAGAATATATTACTAACATAATTAGTCTATTCTGTTCCTATAATTATTTTGCTAAGTATGGGTATTTTCTACACTCCCCCTCAAGTTGTGCACTCGGATTTCCAATGCTCAACTTGCGCAAGACATTGCTGAAAGCTTCAGTACTAACAGCCTTGGTTAGGATGTCTGCCAGTTGATCTTTTGATCGAACAAATGGAAGTTTGATAACCTTGTCTTCTAACTTGTCTTTGATGAAGTGTCGATCAACCTCAACATGTTTTGTTCTGTCATGTTGGACAGGATTTCCAGAAATACTTATTGCTGCTTTGTTGTCGCAAAATAACTTGCAGGCTGTTTTCTGAGGAAAACCGAGTTCATTTAGCAGTTTCCTAATCCATAGGATTTCAGTTATTCCTTTCACAATTCCTCTGAATTCAGCTTCCGCACTTGACAGGGCTACAACCTTTTGCTTCTTGCTTCTCCAAGTGACCAGATTCCCTCCTACCAAGGTGAAGTATCCAGAAGTGGATTTCCTTTCATCTCGGTCTCCGGCCCAATCTGCATCGGTGTAGGCAGTTATATCGAGGCTATCATTTTTCCCGAAGTAGATCCCGGTGCTGCTTGTACCCTTTAGATATCTCAGAATCCTCATTACTGCTGTCATGTGATGTATTTGGGGTAGATGCATGAATCTACTCACTATCCCCACTGCATATGCAATATCTGGTCTTGTGTGGGCTAGATAAATGAGTTTCCCAACAATCTTCTGATATTGTTCTTTGTCAGTTGCCTTTGCCCCTTCTATGACCTGAAGACCATGATTTGCTATAATTGGAGTGTCAGCCGGTTTACTCCCTAACATTCCTGTTTCAGTTAAAAGATCAAGAATATACTTTCGTTGGTGAATAAAGATCCCTTGCGTGGATCTTAAGACTTCTATACCAAGAAAGTACTTTAAGTTTCCTAGATCTTTCATCTCAAATTCCTGAAACAACTTCCCCTTTAAGGTAACAATTTCTTCTTCATCATTTCCGGTGATGATCATATCATCTACATATATAATTAGACAGGTGATTTTCTGATTTGCCCCTTTTATGAATAAAGTATGATCAGAATTACTCTGTCTGTACCCAAATTTCTTCATAGCCTTAGTGAACCTTCCAAACCAAGCTCTTGGAGACTGCTTTAAGCCATACAGGGCTTTCTTCAATTTACATCCTTCTCCATCTTTAAAGTCATGAGAATATCCTGGAGGGGGTTCCATATAGACTTCTTCTTCAATGCTTCCATGGAGGAAGGCATTTTTAACATCGAACTGATACAAGGGCCAATCTTTGTTTGCTGCTACAGAGAACAATACCCGTATTGTGTCTATCTTGGCTACTGGGGAAAAAGTCTCTGAATAGTCGATCCCAAAGGTCTGAGTGTAACCCTTGGCCACCAATCTTGCCTTGTACCTTTCAATGGTTCCATCTGCCCGGTGCTTAATGGAGAATACCCATCTACACCCTACCTTCTTCTTCCCTTTGGGTAGAATACATTTTTCCCATGTGTGATTCTTTTCCAAGGCAACATATTCATTTTCCATGGCTTGTCTCCACTTCTCATCTTCAAAAGCTTCTTCCACGGTTCTGGGAATGTTTGTTGAGTACAGGGAGGTAGTGAAGGCAACAGCTGTGTTGGACAAGTTTTCATTGCTGATTCTTTCTATGGGGTATCTGGACCGTTGATCTTCATATTCCGGGTCATACCTTTTGGGAGGAACACCTCTCGTGCTTCTGTGAGGAAGCTCATATCTGTTTTGACAATTATCACTAGACACAGAGTCAGTAGGAACAGTACACAATTCAGAATTTACCTCAACTGATGTTGACTCAGGGTGCTCAGTGGTTGTCATTGGAGTGGTTTGAGGAGAGGGAGCTGATACAGATGTTTCAGAGTTGACGTCGGTGGTATTGCTTACTTGCGTTGGAGGATCAAGGTCCATCATTTCTGGATATATTAACCAGCTAAGGTCATCATTCGTAGTCTCCCCCTGAGGACCAGGCTGGGTATAGTAATAGGAGTGTTCAAAAAACTCGCAGTCAAGGCTGGTGTAGATTTTGTTTTGAATGGGATCATAGCATCGGTACCCTTTTTGAGTAACCCCATACCCAATAAAAACACATTTGATGGCTCGTGGTTCAAGTTTATTTCTGATTCTTTTTGGGAGATGAACATAGACAACACATCCGAACACCCGTGGAGGTAGAGAATGATAGGAAGGGATGGACACATGGGAAGAAAGAGTGTCAAGAGGAGTTTGGTATGCAAGAGGTTTGGTAGGTAGTCGGTTGGTTAGATATGTGGCTGTGGCAATGGCCTCTGGCCAAAAATGGACAGGGACATGGGATTCTAACATAATGGCTCTAGTAATCTCAAGAAGGGTTCGGTTTTTCCGTTCAGCTATCCCGTTTTGTTGAGGAGTGTCCGGACAGGTAGTCTGGTGAATGAGGCCATGATCAGAAATGAACTGTTTCATATCTAAGTTTATGTATTCTCCTCCGTTATCAGATCGAAGAATTTGAGGTTGGGCAGCAAATTGGGTACAGATCATGTTGTAGAAATTTATAAACACATCATATACTTCAGATTTATTTTTTAGAAAATAAACCCAACTCATACGGGTGCAATCATCCACAAACAAAACAAAATAGGAATATTTATAAAAGGCAAATTCAGGTGCAGGACCCCAGACATCAGAATGAATTAGGGTAAATGGCTTAGAAACATGAGTTGAACTGGGAGAATAAGAATGTTTATGACTTTTTGCAAGTACACATGCTTCACAGTCCAAAACAAAATCAATG
Organism: Solanum pennellii; assembly: GCF_001406875.1. Lineage (NCBI taxonomy): Eukaryota > Viridiplantae > Streptophyta > Magnoliopsida > Solanales > Solanaceae > Solanum > Solanum pennellii. The sequence goes on along the minus strand of NC_028637.1, from coordinate 69,171,517 downwards.
TCCTTAAAAGAGGGAAATAATCGTTTAAGATAACTTAAAGACGGATGACCTAGCCGTCGGTGCCACATCCAGATCTGATATTCCGGCGACCCTTGAGCAAGCAAAGCGTTACCCTGTTGAGTCACCTCGTTCACATAGTATAGACCTCCTCTTTCAATACCACGACCAATGATCCGCCCCGTCTGAGCATCCTGTACAATACAATCAGAGGAAGTCATTAGAATTGTACAGTTTAGTTCCTTGGTTAATTGACTGACAGATAAAAGTTTGTGGGTAAGACTTGGAATTAAAAGACAATTTTTTAAATGGATTTCTGATGTAATATCCACATCTCCGGCTTGAGTAATTGGAATAAACTCCCCATTTGCAGTTTGAATCTTAGTACGGGTAGTTGATGTGGAGGAGAGAAAATCGGTTGGATCGTATGACATAGTGTCCGTGGCCCCACAGTCAAAAATCCAATTGGACTTATTGCACATGAGACCCACACTTTGTTTTTCCTTGGGTTTTTTATATAATTGGGCTTCTGATTTTTTGGGCTCAAGGGCTAAAGGGTCAGATTTTTTTAGGGCCTCTTGTTTTCCCTCACTTTCATTTCTAGAGGACGGCTCCTCTAGAATTTTCTCTCTTCTCCTTCCCGTCGCTTCCTCTGTCTCCATCCATGGTTCACCGGAAATTTTGGTGAACCCATCTTTGCCACTCATACCTGTTCTCCTGTCGGTAACGCTGGTCGACGAAGCCTCGCCGGTACCCGCTCGCCTGTTGGTGACAGTGGTTGACGAAGCCTCGCTGGTCGGTTCTCCTTCTCCGATGGCGGCGTTAGCCTTGCCGCCGGTCTTTGTTACCTTGGTGGCGGCTTTACGCTGTCTCAGATCTTCCCACCATTCTGGGTAGCCGATGAGCTTAAAGCATCCTTCCTTGGTGTGTTTGGTTCCTCCGCAGTGGCTGCATTTGAGGTGAGTTTTGTCCTCTCGCCGGAATGATGAATCTGACCGGCTAAATGAAGAATCTGACCGGCGTTGAGTGACAAGACCACTTCCGATCTCTGAGGGACCTCGTTCCAGTGATGAGTTGCCGGTCATTATGCCACGACGAGCAATTTCTCGTCTGATGGTGGCATATGCGGCATCAATGGTTGGAAGGGGATCTAGATTTAGGATGTCTCGCTTTTCTTTGTCAAGTGAATCATTTACACCGGCCAAAAACTGGTACAGCCTTTGTCGTTGTATAAATGAGTTGAACAGTGTGATGTCTTCTGCGCATTTCATTGGGTTCGGCATTCGTCTATCGATTTCTTTCCATAGGGTATTCAATTTACTGAAATAGACCTCTATCGTGTCTATCCCTTGTTTCATAGATGTTGCCTTTGTGTTCAGATCATAGATCTGCAGTTCATCTCTGCCGCTACTGAGTAGAGTTTCGATGCCTTTCCATAAATCTCGGGCAGTTTTGTAGTCCAAGAATTGATTCACGAGGTCTCCGTCAATATTCTCGATGATCCATGAAATGACCATCGAATCTTTTTGAGCCCATTGCTGGTATTCTGGATCGTCTGGTGAAATGGGATTGACGATGATGTGATTGAGTCTTCCCCGACCACCAATTGCTATCTGCATCAGTTTACACCATTTGGTGTAGTTGGTAAAGTTCAATTTTTCCGCGACTCGCACTGTTTGTGAAGTCACTGGTTCGATGTTGGTTGAGCTTTTGTTGAGTGTTTGGAACATTTGAAACAGTTGTTGCATATGTTCCATAGAAATAAGCTGGTTTGGATTTTCTGGTGGGTTTTCCGATGGGTCTTCCATTTCGGTAGATCCCGGTAGATGATGAGTACGAACAACCGTCGAAGATCGACCTTATGGCTCTGATACCATGATAATATACGTAAACAAGGAGAATAGTTTTTGGTTAATTTTCTGTGGATTGCTTTTGTGAAATAACTATTACCTTTATACAGGTAAGATGGAAAGAGATACGGAACCAGATAAGGAAAAAGATTATACAGAATATATTACTAACATAATTAGTCTATTCTGTTCCTATAATTATTTTGCTAAGTATGGGTATTTTCTACAATTAGAAAACACATCAAGTTGGGGTTAACTTGATGTTATATCAGTATTCAAGGGAGATTGTTGATTCATACGGATTAGAGTTTAGTTCCTGGGATGGAAGGATTTGTAATCTAAATTGTTTAATGCTCAGAGTTTGCAAAGTTGCATTCAATAGTCAAGGGTTATTTTTTATTCATTTCAATTCATAAAACTTCAAATCTTGTAATGTACACTTTTTTAAGGCTTAGTGTTTTGTGAAGTTGGGTTAAATGCTATTGAGATGTAAGTCATTCTTTTTTACCTTTCATGATTCATGATTTTCATGATAAAAGATTGTGTTTTTACTCTATATTCCTTAATGAACACAACTTTAGTTCTTTAAAAAGTAATAAATAGAACAACATGTTCCTTAGGAAAATTAAGGTGTTAGTATTCTAAAGTTGGTAGATTTGAAAACGACACATAAATTTTTTCTACTATAAAGATAAAAACTAAGGTGAGGAAACAAAACCTACAATATTTTAGGTTTTTTCTTTGATTTATTACCTTTTGTTTTAAGAAGAGTATAAAATTTGTTAAAGTATGCTCATCATTTAATGCATGAAGATGAAATATCACAAATATATATATATATATATATA
>NC_028637.1:69080402-69168751 GCF_001406875.1 Solanum pennellii | reverse complement strand
TATATATATATATATATATTAATTAGGTGAATTAATATTTGATAATGTTTATGGCACAATAAAAATGCTAGTAATGTTACTATATTTTGGCTTATGTCTTAACATAAAATATCAAAAAATAGAAATGATAATTTATGAATAAACAGTTGATGAAATTTAGAACAATTTCAAAAAGTATCATTTGTGTAATTCTCAATTGATTTTTATTACCAGTATAGAACAAAAGATTTTTAAGGAATGATCAAAGGAATCCATTTCTAGGTAGATCCTTATCTATGTAAATAACCTTTGAAAGAAAATAAAAATGGATAATTGGAGGGATCATCCTTCTTTAAGTGGGTGTGCATCTTGCATTCTCTTTTTTTTTTCCACACGAACCTTTAAACCATTTCTTGATCGAATTAGGTACTTTTATTTTCATATATGTAAGATTTTGAGAAGATCTGGCTTTCTCTACTCATTCAATTGTGACATACACGTACATATTATATATATATATATATATATATATATATATATAAAGTAGATAGACTCCTAATATGATAATAAGTATGAAAACAAATGAAATAAAGTCGTAATGATATAATGTTGCTATTCTGTAGATATTAAGTGAAATTAGGTATTGGGCCTAAGTGTCATCTCAAAAGCTTGCGCGAGTACGATTGCTCAACTCTAATACAGATTTCACTGATCTCATTAACCACCAATGTGACTTTTGTCATTTTTTAATATTCCATCTCACGCTCAGTGCTTCAACTTTAGTGCGGGGCTATTTTTATTTTTGAAGCCCCCAATATTGGGTGACATAGACCCTGCTCTAATAACATGTGAGATTTAGAGAAGATATCAGTTCCTCTTCTCATTAAGTGGTAACATACATATATATTATATAAATATTGAGGAGATAGACTCCTAGTATAACAAGATGGCCTATAAATAGAAGAAATTAACTACTAATGATATAAGGTTTTTATTTTGGAGATATCATAGGAGATTTGGTCTTGAGCCTAACTCACATTCTAAAAGCTAAATCAAAGAGGAAATGATTTTCAAACTATTATAAGCAACCCACCAATCTCATTTACTGCAAATGTAGTACTTTTCTCATTCGTTCAACATCCCACCTCACACTTAGTGCTTAGAATCTAGTGACGGAAAATTTTTATTTTGGAGATATCATAGGAGATTTGGTCTTGAGCCTAACACACATTCTAAAAGCTAAATCAAAGAGGAAATGATTTTCAAACATTTATAAGCAACCCACCAATCTCATTTACTGCAAATGTAGTACTTTTCTCATTCGTTCAACATCCCACCTCACACTTAGTGCTTAGAATCTAGTGACGGAAAACATCTGATATTTAGAGAAGATCTCACTTGCTCTTCTCATTCAATTGTAACATACCCATACATAATAAATCTATATAGAGGATATAGACTCCTATTATAATAAGATCATTATTAATAAAAAAAAATAAACTTCTAATGATATAAGGTTTCTATTTTAAAGATATCACATTAAATTAGGCCTTGTACCTAACAAACATTCAAAAAGCTAGATCAAAGGGAGGTTGATTGTCAAAGTCTTATAAGGAATCTATTAATCTCATTCACTACCAATGAAGAATTCTTGTCACTCTTTTAATATCCCGCCTCACAATAAGTGATTAACATCTAGTGCATCGTCAATTTTTATTTTTGGCGCCCAAACATTGGATGAGGAAGACTATGCTCTGATACCGTGTGAGATTTGGAGAATATCTCACATTCTCAACTCATTCAGTTGTAACATACATGTCACATCCGGGTTTACCCCCTAGACGTAACCGGCGTCGTCGTCTTTTTCAAGGACTAAGACTAGCGTCTTAGTCTCATGTCATCACATTCATAGGTTTAAAAATGCGAAAAAATTTAAAACATTCATTACCAGTACTCGGAGGTTTACAAAGACCTATACATACACATAATATAAATTCATATCGAGTGTACATAAACCCTTCGTATAAGGAGGTGACATAGCCTTTTAATTTTATTGCACATACATAAATATAAAATATAGAAATAGTCTCACCGATTGTCTCATCTCGTACCATCTAAACGATTATCACAATATGGGCATAACCCTTACATAAATCCAACAAGACCACATATAGGTCATACAAAAGTATAGTATTTAATTGAAAAGGGAAGAAATGAAAGAGTAATTAAGCTCATAACAAGTACGTAAGCTAAATGATGACATTGCCCTCAAAAGTCGAGGACCTACCCCACTTGGATGAAAGGAAGAATCAAAGCCTTCAACAATGTCTCCTTCCAAACTCTTCAATAACCGAAACCTAAAATGTTTGGGAATGGGGAAGAAAATGGGGTTAGTACTCCACATGTACTAAGTATGAGACCTTATACACATATACAAGCAAATCATGCTAAAAAGGGACTATTAGTAAAAACATGACATTTTACCCCTTAATAAGCTAGTGCAAAGCAAATCAAGTCATATCGACCAATCAAACATGCCTACTATCTCAACAAGTAATATTTATCCCAACATAATTGAAGCCATGATTTAATACAACCCTATCCTCAAGAAATAATATCACAAGAACGAATAAGAGTCAATCATATCAGATAAGCAAGACAACTACTCACAAGTCCTTATCAAGTCAACAAGTGCACTGACCAATCAAAGCCCCATAACCTTACTCAATCAAGTATCCTCAATAAGAAAACATGACCAATTTCCAACTTTACATAACACAACATTTATGTTTACTCTTCATCATATATTAACACTATAACCCGAGACATACTCATAAGTGAAGTAATCAACATATAGTATCAACAATGTGCCATAGTAATCATATATACATCATATGTCATCATAACATAAATATATATGAGAACCTCCTCCTAAAAATCCCCTCATGGCTAACTAGTGCAATACTTAGGCAGAGTCCCATACCCCTACCTAGACTAAGCTAGACCCCTTTGGTTATCTAAGTTAGAGTTCAATTCCTTTAATTTGTTTTACCTTTTGGTAACATTTTTCCCTAACCGACATAAAACACATGAGCTAATGTGGAATCCGGTGTTATAAAACCCTACACCGAAAGAAGGCGGTCTAATTGCTAAGGTAGTACCAAAACATGTGGGAAGGGACACTCCTCAATCTAGTTCACTTGGTTCTAAGCTTGAGTCCCTTTTTGAAATGTCTTTAAGCCTTGAATTATCAATAATAGCTTAGTTTAGGTCATAGGGCTACGCCTTGTATAATAATTATCACCAATATCTCAATAATAATTATATGAGTATACATCCTTTCATCATAATTCATATAAGTGAGGTTAACACATTAACATTTCGTAGCATATAAAAGCACATTGATAGTTTTCACCACCCTTATATCACATACACCTTAATCAACCTCACAACATAGTCAAAACATTTCAATTCAACATCATACCACCCTACAATTCTAGAATAAGGCATACTCCAATGTAATATCATGACTTAACAACAATGAATCACAATTAGAAATGAAAATAGAGATTCTATGACTTACCAAGTCTTCCTCATACTTTATCATAAAGGTCTTAACATCAACCCATAACTCAACCCAATTTGGGGAGTAACATGATCACACAATGATAACCAATATGATAGCAAGGCCAATTGCATCTCTATAACACAATTCAACACAAGATCACAACTTAAGACAAGATACATAGGTTAATTTAACATTATAATTCATAACCTAAATCACATCTCAAGAACTAGCATGGTCGGCCTAGAATTCATCTTAATTTAATCATAATAACACCATAGGATAGTGATAAAATCAATAACTAAGTCAATTTAATGATAACAATACAATATAGGTCTAGATCAATAACCTAGGGTTAGGTATGGAGGATCATATTCTTAATTTAAACCAAACCATCAATATTTACCATAAACAAGTTAAAATTCATGTTAATATACTCAATATAACCTAAAGAAACCATTAACAACTCAATTCATAACTTCAATTTCGTAATTGAATGAAACGCATAAGAAAACTAAACTTTTGAATTCTATTTTGAAGGAACCCTTTGAGGAAAGAGTCTCAAAGGTGAATTAGATCTCATACATTAACGTATGACAACAACTTGATGGTGAATTTGTCCCTTTCCAGCCCCCAAACCCTAATCCTTGCTATTCTTCAATGGTGAGTTCAAGTAGAGAGAGAAAGAAGAGAGAAGGAAGATAGTTTATTTGTGAGTTCTCTTTAAAATAATGAGGGTTGAGGGTATTTATATTGTGTCTTAGTCAAGTTAATTGAACTCCCTTAAACCCCTAATTAATCACCTATACCCCTAACTAATTAAATGAAACAAACTTGAATAAATTAGAAAACTCGACCCACACAGACAAGACCCTGATTGACGGGCCGTTTATGAGTCGACGGACCCTTCCCCTCTCGTCCTGCAGTCTATCAATGAGTTCATAGACTGTGAAGGCGAGGGGATGCCATGCATTGGCAAAGCGTGGGATGATGGTGGCATCAACGCCTCTTCGATCTACACATGGATCGTAGACTGTACCTCTGCACTTCCTCGATGAGTTTAGAGGTTGTGCGGGTGAAGGGACCTTCTCAACAAGCCTAAGTATGGGAATACGGTGGCATCGACGCACCGTTGGTCCACACACGGGTCGTCTTCTGTCTCGTTGATGCACACTGCCAGGAAGTGTTGCTTTAAACGCTAGGGTCCTCCTCAAGGGCCCTTGGTTGGTCCTTGGGGAGTCGTACCCAAATGTTTCAACCATAAAACAACTTAAACGCCTATTGGATACACTTTCACCACTTTCGTACATTTCCGACTCCTAATGTTAGCAAAATAGGCTAAGACACACTAACATCCCTTTGAACCAACTTCTCGGACGTCATGGACGTTCTTGGACATTTTGGTTCTTAAGCATTCTAAATGACCGATATTAATTTGTAATGGACTTAAAAACAGTACTTAAACCTTGTAACACCTACGTTAAGCTTTATGACACGTCTTGAATTTTCAAGGTGTTAGATTATCCCCCCCCCCCTATGAACATTCATTCCCGAATGACACTAGAACTATTTTGAAGGAAGAAATAGACTCAAAGCTACAAGCCCAACCAATAAACAACAAATTAACATAAAGCATATCATTTCAACAAGGCAAATATCAAAACTCATATTACTACCCATAAGGCTTAAAACACTTCATCATGAGGCATTTCTTTCTCACAATACTTAAGAGCTCGACATACACTACGTGAGTCAATTAGCACAAAGTTCAACTTAACAACATGTTACATATCATTTCAATAAGACTCACCATACCAATCAAAAAGCGAAATTTCAAGTTTTCAAAAGAAATATTATTGTAACTTCACTTAATGTTTTCAAAAATGCATAATGTGAAAAATTTCGCCCAAAAATAATGAAACATAAATTACTAGTCATATTTATATTTATTAAAAAGAATGAATAATCTTAATTCTCAAAAAGGTGAGAGTAATGGGACTTCATGTCGGCCCCGGCCTCCCATGTTGCACCTTCAACTAGGTGATTTTTACAAAATACCTTTACGCATACCACCTCTTTATTCCTCAATTTAGTGACTTGTCTATAAAGATTTTGAACCGGGAATTCCTCGTAAGAGAGGTTATCTTTGACACCAAGATCCTCAATAGGAAAAATGGACTCGGGATCACCGCTACACTTCTTTACCATAGAAAAATTGAAAACCGGATTAACCGAAGCCAATTCACTAGGAAGTTTCAATTCATAGGCAACCTTACCAACCCTTTGCAAGATTTCATAGGGACCAACATAACGAGCACTCAACTTCTCTTGATTGACAAATCTAACCACCCCTTTGATTGGATAATTTTTCAAATACACCTTATCACCTTCTTCAAACTCTAAATCCCTACTTCTATGATCGACATAATATTTTTGCCGACAATAGACCAATTGCAACCGGTTCCTTATGATATAAAACTTTTCCAAAGTCTTATAAATAAAATCTTGATTGAGAAACAATGGATCACCCACTTTAAATCATCCAATAGGAGACCTACACCTCCTACCATACAAGGCTTCATAGGGAGCCATGGAGATGGATGAATGAAAACTATTATTATAGGCAAACTCCACCAAAGGTAAATGTTTATCCCAATTCCCTTTAAAATCAATAATGTATGTCTTAAGCATATATTCAAGGGTTTGTATTGTACGTTCCACTAGACCATCCGTTTGGGGATGAAAAGCGATGCTCAACTTCACCGTAGTACCCAATCCTTTTTGGAACGACCTCCAAAATCTGTATGTGAATTGTGCGCCCCGATTTGAGATGATGGATAATTGAATGCCATGGCGGCACACAATCTCATATAGGAATATTCTTGCATAATCCTCTGCCGATTATGTAGAGTTGACGGGAATAAAGTTAGCGGACTTAGTCAATCTATCCACCACCACCCATATGGAATCATATGACCTTTGAGTCCGAGGTAAACTTACTACAAATTCCATATTAATGTATTCCCACCTCCAAGTACGAATTTGGATCTCTTGTAGTAAGCCACTCGGCTTTTGGTGTTCGGTCCTCACTTGTTGGCAATTCAGACACTTAAGCGACAAACTCTATTGTGTCCCTTTTTAGACCTTCCCACCAATATATCTCCCTTAGGTCATGGTACATTTATGTCGAACCCAGGTGAATTGAGTAACGGAACCTATGCGCTTCTTCTAGGATCCGATCCCTCAACCCATCTACATCGGGAACACACAATCTCGCTTGGTACCTTAGCACACCATCCCTCCCAAAGAATAATGATTTATTCAACTTACCAAGAGCCGATCCTTTCAACTCCATTAAGTCTAGATCAAGGTTTTGTTTTGACTTCACCTCAACCATTAGATATGACTCGAAGTTGTGATGAACTATAGCACCTCTTTCCGGAGAGATTTCTAACCTCACCCCCAACCTAGCCAGCCTATGTACTTCCGTTTCTAGGTCCTTCTTGGATTCACGAAGATGTGATACACTACCCATAGTCATACGGCTTAGGGCTTCTGCAACTACATTAGCCTTGCCGGGGTGATAAAGGAAACTCATATCGTAATCTTTCAACAACTCTACCCACCTTATTTGTCGGAGATTCAACTCCTTTTGGGTAAACACATATTGGAGACTCCTTTGATCGGTAAAGACATTAACATGAACCCCATACAAGTAATGCCTCCATATTTTCAAAGCAAACATCACGGTCGCTAATTCAATGTCATGAGTGGGATAGTTTCTCTCATGTACCTTAAGTTTCCTAGAGGAATAGGCTATCACCTTCCCCTATTGCGTAAGCACACACCCTAAACCCACTCTGGATTAATCATAATACACTATAAAACCCTTTCTATCCTCCGGTAAAGTCAACAACAGAGCCGAAGTAAGCCTATCTTTCAACAATTGGAAGCTTTTCTGACACGCATCTGACCACTTAAACTTTTTACTCTTTTGGGTCAAAGTAGTAAAAAAGGATGCAATAGATGAAAAACCATCTAAGAACCTCCAATAATAACCCACTAGACCCAAGAAACTCCTAATGTTGGTTGGAGTCAATGGTCTAGGCCAATTTTTCACCGCTTCCATTTTCCTTGGTTCTACCTCAACTCCCTCGCTAGAGATGATGTGCTCAAGAAATGTCACCGACCTCAATCAAAACTCACAATTATTATATTTTGCATACAATTGATGTTCCTCAAGGGTTTGCAATACCACCCTCAAATGACCATATGATCACCCTCATTCTTCGAATATACAAAAAATATCGTCAACGAAGACAATGTCAAATGAATCTAGGTTATTTTGAAACACTCTATTCATTAGGTCCCTAAATGCCGCCAGAGCATTAGTGAGACCAAAAGACATAGCGAAGAACTCTTAGTGACCATACCGAGTCCGAAAGGCCGTGTTAGGTATATCCTCACCTCTCACCCTATGTTGGTGATACCCCGATCTAAAGTCAATTTCTGATAAGTAACTCGCCCCTTAAAGTTGATCAAACAAGTCGTCAATCCTAGGGAGAGGGTACTTGTTCTTAATAGTGACCTTGTTGAGTTTACGGTAATCAATATACATTCTCAAGGATCCATCCTTCTTCTTCACAATCAAAACTGGAGCACCCCACAGAGAAATACTAGGCCTAATATAACTCTTATCTGATAAATCTTTGAGTTGAGCTTTCAACTCCTTAAACTCGGCCGTAGCCATCCAATAAGGAGGAATTGATATGGGATTTGTATCCGTTATCAAATCAATTCCAAAGTCAATTTCCCGTTCGAGAGGAATATCAGGAAGGTCATTAGGGAAGACCTCCGGAAACTCACTCACTACGGGTACCGACTCAAAGGGAGGAACTCTGGAGTCTAGATCTTGGAATCTTACTATATATTATAAAGACAACCTTTTGAGATCATTTTACATGCTTTTAGAAACGAAATTGTACGACCTCTAGGAATAGAATTTCCCCCCTTCCACTCAACAATAGGTTCTTTAGGGAAGTTAAACCTCACCACTCTTGTCCTATAATCAATGGAGGCAAAACTTGCATGCAACCACTCCATACCCAATATAACATCAAAGTCAAGCATATAGAGTTCTACTAGATCAACATACGAAACTCTATTGGGTAATTTTATTGGACAATTTCTATACACCCTTTTACCAACAACCGACTCTCCTATCGATGTAGACACTAGAAGAGGTTCATGCAAAATATCGGTTAAAATGTCAAACTTTTTATCTACTAGAGGTGTAATAAATGATAAAGTAACGTCGAAATCAAGTAAGGCATATACATCAATAGTGAAAACTTTCAACATACCAGTCACCACGTGAGGAGAAGTCTCTTGATCCCCCCTAGAGCGAAGAGCATAGAAGGGACTCTTCTTTGGAGCATCACTAGAACAACTTGCTTGAGCTTGACCACTACCCTTGACTTGACTCTTCATGTTTTGACAATCTCTTATCTTTTGACCACTCTTGACACAACTAAAACAATTATCCGTCCCCTTAAGGCAATCACCATAGTGCTTTTTAACACACTCTCCACAAGTTGGATTCCCATTTGGTGAATTAGTACCTTTTACATTCTTAATTTTAGAATTAGACACCCTATCCCCACTAGCTTTTGGGAATTTTGAAGGGACTTGATTAGAAACCCGCGTCTTAAATCTAGGCTTGTCTTGTATTTGAAGAACATTCTTTGAAGAACCTCCATCATATGACCTTGCTCTCTTAGCGTCTCTACTCTTTCGCTTGGCCCTTGCCTCCTCAAACCTTTCTTGCATGAACCATAAGACGGGAAATGTTCATGTTGTCATATAGAATGGCCGAATGGCACTCCTCTTGTAAGTCCTCCAACACAACCATTAGAAAACAACTCATTTGGTATCTAGGATCGGAGACCAAAGAAGGATCATATTTGGATAACTTAATGAATTCCAAAGAGTACTCATGGACACTTCTTTCTCGTTGGCGAAGATTGATTAACTCCACCACTTTTTCCTCCCTTATCTCCCTAGGGAAGAAGTGATCAAGAAAATTCGCTTGAAAGATCTCCCAAGCCACCGAACCACCCTTCAAGGACCTATTATCCCTCCATCGTACATACCATGCTTGCGCCACGTCCTTGAGTTGATAAGTGGCCAACTCGGTCCTCTCACTTGTGGACAACCCCATAGCCAAAAGAAATTAAGAGACCTCATCGATGAATTCTTGGGGGTCTTCATCAACCACAGACCCATAGAGAGCATGAGGGTTCATTCGAATGAAGTCCCTTAGACGGGAAGCCATAGTAGTGACTTGTTGATGAGGGCGGGGTACTACCTCCCAGTTTGCTAAGGTCGTCATAGCTCGGGCTTGGACGGTGGCAGCTTTTGCCAATTGAATGAGGGAACCCATTATATCTTCTTCTCTCAAGGGTGGAGGATTGATCGGAGAATGCTCCACATTATCATGTTCTTCAAGTGGAGGAAATTTCTCACCACAGGGAGGAGCTCCCCCATTGGAAATTTTCTCTTCAAGTCTTCGAGCCCCATTACTTCAAGTGTTCATTCTTCCTATGAGCACAACAATAGAATTAGATGCAAAAGCACACCATAAGTACACTCTAATGGCACGATATAAGATTTCCAAGAAAGAGAGCGATTCCTAAGCATTATATAAGTTGCTACTCATAAGTGTGATGCGCTTCACAATTATGAATACAAACGTACATAGACGTTGTAAAAGAGATAAATAACTCAATGATATTCAACCTCATGATCTGAATTCAAGTTTGTCACATCCGGGTTTACCCCCAAGACGTAACCGTCGTCGTCATACTTTTCAAGGACAAAGATTGGCCTCTAGTCTCATGCCATCACATTCATAGGTTGAAAAATACGGTAAAAATTTCAAACTTTCGTTATCACTATTTGGAGGTTTACATAGACCTCTACAAACACATAATATATATTCATATCGAATATACATAGACTCTTCGTATAGAAAGGTTACATAGACTTCTACTTTTACTCCACATACATTTATATAAAATATAGAAATAGTCTCAACGATTTTCTTTTGGATATCATCTAAACGATAATCATAATATAGGCATAGCCCTTACATCAATCCTACAAAACCACATATAAGTCATACAAAAGTATAGTACTCAACTGAAAAGGGAAGAAATGAAAGTGTCATTAAGCTCATAATAATTCCATAAGCTAGATGATGGCATTGCTCTCGGAAGTTGAGGATCTACCCCACTAGGATGAAAGGAAGAATCCAAGCCTTCAACACTGTCGCCTTTAAAAATCTTCAACGACTGGAACCTTATGTTTGGGAAAAGGGAAGAAAATAGGTTTAGTTCTCCACATGTACTAAGTATGAGACCTTAAGCACATATACAAGCAAATCATGCTAAAAAGGGACTTTTAGTTAAAACATGCCATTTTACTCCTTAATAACCTACTACAGAGCCAAACAAGTCCTATGGACCAACTAAACATGCCTACTATCTCAAAAAGTAATACTTATCCCAACATACTTGAAATTATGATTTAGTACAACCCTATAATCAAGGAATAATATCACAAGAATGAATAAGAGTCAATTATATCATGATAACCAAGACATCTACTCACAAGTCCTTATCAAGTAAATATGTCCAATGACCAAGCAAAGCCCCATAACATTACCCAATCAAGTATCCTCAATAAGAAAACATGGCCAATGTCAAACTTTACATAACACGACATTCAGATTTACTTTTCATCATATATTAACACTATAACCTGAGGCATACACATAAGTGAACTAATCAACTTATAGTATCAACAATATGCCATAGTCATCATCTATACATCATATATCATTACAACATAAACATATATAAGAAAATCCTCCTAAGACTCCCCTCAAGGCTAAGAAGTGCAATGTTTTGGTAGAGTCCCATACCCCTACCTAGACTAAGCTAGACCCCTTAGGTTATCCAAGTAAGAGTTCAATTCCTTTAATTCCCTTTACCTTTTGGGAACATCTTTCCCTAACAGATATAGACCACATGAACTAATGAGGATTCTGGTGTCATAAAACCCTACACCAAAAGAAGGCGGACTACTTGCCAAGGTAGAATCAACACATGAAATATAGCAACTATGTGGATCCACTAGCTAGTATTCCTATGGGGGAAACATAGTCAAGAACTAGGAAATTTAGTTGGGACCCTCTTTATGCACCATGCATCATACTCTCCACTCTCAAGAGTAATGTAGTGCTGCTACCTTCCTATATGAGAAGGGACACTCCTCAATCTAGTTCACTCGGTGCTAAGCTAGAGTCCCTTTTTGAAATATCTTTAAGCCTTCAATTATCAATCATAGCTTCGTTTAGGTCATAGGGTCTTCCTCTTGTATAATCATCATAACCAATAGCTCAATAAGAATTGTATGAGTATAAGTCCTTTTATCACAATTCATATAAGTGAGGTTAACACATTAGCATTTCATAGCATATCAAGGCAAATTGATAGTTTTCACTATATCACATACACCTTAATCAACCTCATAACATAGTCAAAACATTTCAATTCAACATCATACAACCCTGTAATCCTAGTATAAGGCATACTCCAGTGTAATATGATGACTTATAACAATTAATCACAATTGAAAATAAAGATAGGGATTCTAAGACTTACCAAGTCTTCCTCATAGTCTATCATCAAGGACTTACCGTCAACGCATAACTCAACCAATTTGGGGAGTAACATCATTTCACAACGATAACCAATAAGATAACAAGATCAATTGAATCTCTATAACACAATTTAACACTAGATCACAACTTAAGACAAGATACATAGGCTAATTTCACATTACAATTAATGACCTAAATCGCATCTCAAGAACTAGCTTGATCGGCCTATAATTCTTCTTAATTTAACAACAATAACACCATAGGATAGTAATCTAATCAATAACAAAGTCAATTTAATGATAACAATAAACTATAGGTCAAGATCACAATTAACAATTCAATTCATAAATTCAATTTAGTAATTAAATGAAATCCATAAGAAAACTCAACTTTTGAAATCTATTTTGAAGGAACCCTTTGAGGAAAGAGTCTCAAAAGTGAATTAGATCTCATACCTTAACGATTGAAAATAATTAGATGGTGAATTCGTTCCTTTCCATCCCCCAAACCCTAACAATTGCTAGTCTTCAATGGTGCGTTCAAGTAGAGAGAGAAAGAAGAGAGAAGGGAGAGAGTTAATTTGTGAGTTCCCTTTAGATTAATGAGGATTGACAGTATTTATTTTTGGTCTTAATCAACTTAATTAAACTCCCTTAAACCCTTAATTGATCACCTAAAGTCCTAACTAATTAAACTAAACTAACTTAAATAAATCAATAAACTCCACCCTGATCGACGGTCCGTATGTGAGTCGACGGACCCTTACCCTCTCATCATGAACTCAATCAATGAGTTCAGAGACTTTGCAGGCGAGAGGCTTCCATGTATTGGCTACGTGTGGGACGACAGTGGCATCAACACCCCGTTAATCCACACACGAACTGTATCTGCCCTCCATCGATGAGTTGAGAGGCTGTGCGGGTGAAGTGACCTTATTAACCAGCCTAAGAGTGGGACTACGGTGGCATCGATGCCCCGTTGGTCCACACACGGGCCGTCTTCTGTCCCGTTGATATACACTGTCAGGCAGTGTTGCTTCAAATGCTAGCGTCCTCCTCAAGGGCCCTTGGTTGGTCCTTAGGATTTGTACCCAGACGTTTTGATCATAAAACAACTTAAACGCCTATGAGCTACCCTTTCCCCACTTTTCATACATTTCCGACTCCTAAAGTTAGTAAAATGGGCTAAGGCACACTAACATCCATTTGAACCAACTTCCCGGACGTCATGGACGTTCTTTGACATTTTATTTCTTAAACATTCTAAATGACCTATATTCATTTATAATGGACTTATTAACATTACTCAAACCTTATAACACCTACGTAGGTTTTACGACACGACTTCGATTTTCAAGGTGCTATATTATCCCCCCTTAGGAACATTCGTCCCCGAATGACAATAAAACTCTTTTAAAGGAAGAAATAGACTCAAGAGTAGCGTCCCAACCAATCAAAAATATATCAACATAAACCATATCATTTCAACAAAGCAAATATCAAAACTCATATTACTACCCATAAGGCTCAAATACTTCATCATGAGACATTTCCTTCTTACAACACTTAAGAGCTCGACATACACTACATGAGTCAATTCGCACAAAGTTCAACTTAACAACATGTTATATATCATTTCAATAAGACTCACCATATCAAAATGCACAACATAACTCAAAAAAATAAAAAAGCAAAATTTCAAGTTTTCAAAAGAAATATGACAGTTTCTTCACTGTAAAGTTTTCAAAAATCCATAATGTGCAAAATTTCGCCCAAAAATAAAGAAACTTCAATTTCTAGGCATATTTATAATTATTAAAATGAATGACTAACCTTAATTCTCAAAAAAATGAGTGTAACGAGACTTCATGTTGGCCTCGACCTCCCATGTTGCACCCTCAACTAGGTGATTTTTCGATAGCACCTTTATGAAAACCACCTCTTTATTCCTCAACTTCTTGACTTTTCTACTAAGGACTTGTACCGGTATTCCTCACAAGAGAGGTCATCCGTGACACCAAGACCCTCACTAGGAAGAATTGACACGAGATCAGCAATATACTTCTTCAACAAAGAAACATGGAAACACGGATGAACCGAAGCCAATTCACTAGGAAGTTTTAATTCATAGGCAATGTTACCAACCCTTTGCAAGATTTTATAGGGACCCACATAACGAGGACTCAACTTTCCTTTCTTGCAAAATATAACCACCCCTATTATTGGCGAAATTTTGAAATACACCTTATCACATTCTTCAAACTCTAAATCCCTTCTTCTATGATCGACATAATATTTTTGCCAACAATAGACCATTCCTAACCGGTTCCTTGTGATATGAACCTTTTCTAAAGTCTTATAAATAAAATCGGGATTGAGAAACGATGGCCCACCCACTTCAAACCATTCAATAGGAGACCTACACCTCCTACCATACAAGGCTTCATAGGGAGCCATGGAGATGGATGAATGAAAACTATTATTATAGGCAAACTCCACCAAAGGTAAATGTTTATCCCAATTCCCTTTAAAATCAATAATGTATGCCTTAAGCATATATTCAGGGTTTGCATTGTACGTTCCGCTTGACCATCCGTTTGGGGATGAAAAGTGATGCTCAACTTCACCGTAGTACCCAATCCTTTTTGGAGGTCGTTCCGCTTGAATAATCCTCTGCCGATTATGTAGACTTGACGGGAATAAAGTTAGAGGACTTAGTCAATCTATCAACCACCACCCATATGGAATCATATGACTTTTGAGTCCGAAGTAAACTTACTACAAATTCCATATTAATGTATTCCCACCTCCAAGTATGAATTTGGATCTCTTGAAGTAAGTGACCTGGCTTTTGGTGTTCGGCCTTCAGTTGTTTGCAATTCTGTCATTTAGCGACCAACTCCGCTATGTCCCTTTTTAGACCTTTCAACCAATATATCTTCCTTAGGTCATGGTACATTTTTGTCGAACCCAAGTGAATTGAGTAGCTGGACCCATGGGCTTCTCTTAGAATCCGACCCTCAACCCATCTACATCGGGAACACATAATATTCCTTGGTACCTTTGCACACCATCCCCCCCAAGGAGAGTAATTCATTCAACTTGTTGGGAACCGATTCTTTCAACTCCATTAAGGCTACCCCAAGGTGTTGGTTGAACTTCACCTCAACCAATAGAGATGAGTCAGAGTTATGATGAACTATAGCACCTCCCTTCGGAGAGCTTTCAAACCTCACCCCCAACCTAGCCAATCTATGTACTTCCTTTGCTAGGTCCTTCTTTGCTTCGTCAAGATTGGATACACTACCCATAGTAATACGACTTAGGGCGTCCGCAACTACATTAGCCTTGCCAGGGTGACAAAGGAAACTCATATCATAATCTTTCAACAACTCTAGCCACCTTTGTTGTCGGAGATTCAACTCCTTTTGGGTAAACACATATTGGAGACTCTTATGATCGGTAAAGACATCAACATGAACCCCATACAAGTAATGCCTCTAAATAATTCAAAGCAAACACCACGACCACTATTTCAAGGTACTGAGTTGGAATGTTTCTATTATGTACCTTAAGTTTCCAAGAGGCATAGGCTATCACCTTCCTGTGTTGCATAAGACAACACCCCAAAACCCACTCAGGATGCGTCACAATACACTAAAAAACCCTTTGTTCCCTCCTATGAAGTCAACACGGGAGCGGAAGTAAGCCTATCTTTCAAGAATTGGAAGCTTTTCTCACATGCCCCATACCACTCAAACTTCTTAGTCTTTTGGGTCAAAGTAGTCAAAGGAGATGCAATATATGCAAAACCATCTACGAACCTCTGATAATAACCCGCTAGAACCAAGAAACTCCTAATTTCAGTGGAGTCAATGGTCTAGGCCAATTTTTCACCGCTTCCGTTTTCCTAGGGTCTACCTCAATTCCCTCATTAAAGAAGATGTGCCCAAGAAATGTCACTGACCTCAACCAAAACTCACACTTACTATATTTGGCATAAAATTGATGTTCCTTAAGGGTTTGCAATACCACCCTAAAATGACCATATGATCACCCTCATTCTTCGAATATTTAAGATATCATTAATGAACACAATGAAAAATGAATCCAGGTAATTTTGAAACACTCTATTCATTAGGTCCATACTCCGCCAGAGCATTAGTGAGACCGAAAGACATGACGAAGAACTCATAGTGCCCATACCAAGTCCAAAAGGCCATCTTTCGTATATCCTCACCTCTCGCCCTAAGTTTGTGATACCCCAATCTAAAATAAATTTTTGAAAAGTAACTCACCCCTTGGAGTTGATCAAGCAAGTCGTAAATCCAAGAGAGGGTACTTATTCTTAATAGTGACATTGTTGAGTTGGCGGTAATCAATTACATTCTCAAGGTTCCATCCTTCTTCTTCACAAAAAAAATTAGAGCACCCCATGGAGAATACTAGGCCTCATAAAACCCTTATCTAGTAAATCCTTGAGTTGAGCTTTCAACTCCTTCAACTAGGCCGTAGCCATCCGATAAGAAGGAATTTAAATGGGATTTTTCTCAGGTAGAAAATCAATGCAAAAGTCCATTTTTCGTTCGGGAGGAATACTGGGAAGGTCATTAGGGAAGACCTCCGAAAACTCACTCACTACGGGTACCAACCTAATGGGAGGAACTTCGGAGTCTAGATCTTGGACTCTTACTATATGATAAAGAAAACCTATTCAGATCATTTGGCATGCTTTTAGACAAGAAATAATACGACCTCTAAGAATAGAACTTCCCCACTTCCACTCAACAACGGGTTCATATGTTAAACCTCACTACTCTTGTCGTACAACCAATGGAGGCAAAACATGCATGCAACTAATCCATACCCAATATAACATCAAAGTCAAGCATATCGAGTTCTACTATATCAACATACGAAACTCTATGGGGAAACACTATTGAAAAATTTATATACACCCTTTTAGCAACAACCGACTCTCCCACTAGTGTAGACACTACATAAGGTTCATGAAAAATATCGGGTCAAATATCAAGTAAGGTATATAGACCAATAGTGAAAACTTTCAACATACCGGTCACTAC
Organism: Solanum pennellii; assembly: GCF_001406875.1. NCBI lineage: Eukaryota > Viridiplantae > Streptophyta > Magnoliopsida > Solanales > Solanaceae > Solanum > Solanum pennellii. Next base: position 69,151,399 of record NC_028637.1, on the reverse strand, counting down.
GTCGGGAGAAGTCTCTTACTCACCCTTACAGCGGAGAGCACAGATGCGGTTCTTCTTTGGAGAACCACTAGAACCACTTGCTTGAGCTTTTACCACTACCCCTGTCTTGACTCTTCAAGCTTGGACAATTTCTCATCTTGTGACCACTCTTGCCACAACTAAAACAATTATCCATCCCCTTAAGGGAATCACCATAGTGCTTTTTACCACACTTTCCACAAGTTCGCTTCCCATTTGGTGAATTAGTACCTTTTCCCTTCTTGAATTTAGGGTTAGACACTCTATCACCACTAGTTGTTGGGAATTTACAAGGGACTTGATTAGAAAGCAACTTCTTAAATCTATGTTTGTCATGCATTTCAAGCCTATTCTTTGAAGAACCTCCATCATATGACCTTGCTCTCTTAGCATCTCTACTCTTTCGCTTGGCCCTTGCCTCCTCAGCCCTTCTTGCATGCACCATAAGATGGGAAATGTTCATGTTGTCATGTAGCAAGGCCGAATGACACTCCTCTTGTAAGTCCTCCGACACCCCCGTCACAAAATGACTCATTTGGTCTCTAGGAAAAGACCAAAGAAGGAGAATATTTGGACAACTTAATGAATCCCAAAGAGTACTCACGGACACTCTTCCTCCTTGGAGAAGATTGATGAACTCCAACACTTTTTCCTCCCTCATCTCCCTAGGGAAGAACCAATCTATAAAATCCGCCTTAAGGATCTCCTAAGCCACCGGACCACCCCTCAATGGACTATTATCCTTCCATTGCACATACCACACTTGTGCCACGTCCTTGTATTGATAAGTGGCAAACTCAGCCTTCTCACTTATGAACAACCTCATAGACAAAATATTTTAGATACCTCATCGATGAACTCTTAGGAATCTGCCTCAACAATATACCCATAGAAAGTAGAAGGGTTTATTTGAGTGAAGTCCCTTAGACGGGAAGCCATAGTAGCCACTTGTTGATGAGGATGGGGCACAACCTCCTGGTTTGCTTGGGCCGTCATAGATTCGGATTGAGTAGTGGCGGCTTGTGCTTGGGTAGTAATAGGCTTGGGACATTTGGAAAATTGCAGCCCTTATTTCATAATCTGTCAAAGGCGGAGGATTGACCGAGACTTGGTCATCATTCAAATCTTCCTCAAGATGAGGAACTTGATCACCACGGGGAGGAACTCCCGCATTGGCAATCTCTTCTTCAAGTATTCGTGACGTATTCCTTCAAGTATTCATCGCCTATAATCAGAATAAAAGGATTAGATGCTAAAGCACATAGAGCTATCACTCTATAGGCACGCTATTAAACTTCTAAGAATATTAGAGTTTCCTAAGTATCTCATAGATTCCTATTCATATGTTTGGTAAGCTTCACAATTATGAATACAAACATACATAGACGTGGTTGAGAGAGACATCAACTCAAAGATATTTAACCTCATGCTATCATACAAAGTTTGTCATATCCGGGAAAAACCCCTAGACGTAATAGGTGTCTTCTTCTTCTTTGAGGACTTAGACTAGCCTCTTAGCTTACATCATTACATTCATAGGTCAAATTTAATGGAAAATTTAAAACTTTTCATTACATCTACTAGGAGGTTTACATAGACCTCTACATACACATAGTACTAATATATTGAGTATACATCGACCGTTCTTATAGGAAGATTACTTAGTCTTTTACTTTTATTGCACATACGTATATAAAATATAGCATCGTCTAATGATAGTCGTCTCATCTCATAATTATCTAATAGAAGTATATCAAATTGGGCCTAGCCATACATCAATGAAAAAAGACCACATATAGGTCATACAACGTTTAATATAGTTTTAATACTAAAAACAACATCATGGCTTGATAGTGGCATAACCCTCGGAAAGTGAGGACCTACCCTACTTGGATGATTAAGAAATCCAAGTCTTCTTCAATGTCCTCTCCAAAAGCCCTTCAACGACCGAAACATAAAAATTTTGGGAAAAGGAAGAAATGGGGTTTAGTACACAACTAGTACTAAGTATGAGACCATATGCACACATATCATGAAAAACATGCTAAAAGGGATATTTCATTAAGTAAGCAATTTTCTTGAAAACCTTTATGCACATTTAACAAGACTATAACAAACAACTTATACATATTTATAATGTCATAGGCATGTATATCACAAGACCAATAATATCAGAGCTAGTCAATTAACCATGCATATCGTCTTATTTATACATAGTCAAGTAACTCTATCATCAAGTCATCATTAACCATAAGCATGAATAAGAGTAGAGTTCATCATAACTACAACAAGAAAATTATCCATGAACACCTATCAAATCAACAAGTGCAATGACCAAGCAAAGCCCCATAACCTTAGTCAATCATGTAACTCAACAAGTATCATGGACAACATCCCACTTCACATAACATAACATTTAGTAGTACATAGCATCATACTTTAACAATATAGACCAACACATATTTATAAGTGACACCAATCAACATACAGTATCAACGATGTACAAGTTCACCATATACATATCATGTATTATTATAAGCATATCCATACATAAGAACATCCTCTAAGTGTCCCTTCAAGGATAACTAGCGCAATGTTTAGGTAGAGTCTCATACCCATACCTACACTAAGCTAAACCCTTTAGGTCATCTTAGTTAGACTTTAAACCATTAGTTCAATTTACCTTTTGAGAACATATTTCCCTAGCCGACATAGACCACATGAGCAAATGTGGAATCCAGTGTCATGGAACCATACACCAAAAGAAGGAGGACTACTTGCCAAGGTAGTACCAAAACATGAACATAGCAACTATGTGGATCCACTAGCTAGTATTCCTTTGGTGGAAACATAGTTCACGAACTAGGATATATAGTTGGGACACTCTTTATGATACATGAATTATAGTATCCAATCTCAAGGCTACATTAGTGATCCTACCTTGCTATATTCTGGAAGGGACACTCCTCACTCTAGTTCACTCGGTGCTAAGCTATAGTCCCTTTTGAAATATCTTTAATGTCTTTATTAATCATCATATATTATTGTAGGTCATAGGGTATAAACCTTATATAATCATTATCATAATTATATCTCAATAAGAATTTCATCAATATTGTCTTTTCATTACAATTCATATAAGTGAGGTTAGTAAATTTACATTTTCATATAATGATAAGTCACATTGGTAAATCATTCACCATCCTTATAACATTTATATATTAGCCAACATCTCACAAATCATAGTAAAGACATTTCAATTAAAAATCATACCACCCTATTAATCCTAATACAAGGCATACTCCAATACAATATCATGACTTAATCACAATTAACCACAATTTGAAGTAAAGGTTAGGGTCAGAAGACTTATCAAGTGTCCTTCATAATCCATAATCAAGGTCTTACCATCAACCCTTAATTAAAACCAATTAGGGTATAACATAATCATAATTCAATGACCAACATGATAACAAGTCTAAATCACTACATCACAATTAGATACATAGCTTAAGACAAAATACTTAGGTCAATTTACAACAAACATCATAACCTAGATCAACTTCTCAAGAACTAGCATGATAGGACTATAAATCACCCTGATTAATTCATTATTAGTATAACAACATCATCTAGTAAATTTAACCAATAAGCAAGTTAATTGAGTCAATACAATATAATTCATATCATGATCATAACCTAGGTTTAAGGGGTAAAGGTCATCTTCTACAAACTAGACCAATACATAAAGATGTATAGTAATTGAGTTAAATTACATCTTAATATATACATAATATACGAAATAAATCATAAACAAATAAATTCATAACATAATTTTCAAGATTGGACGAAACCCATTGGAAACCCAACTTTTGAAATCAATTTGATGGAACCCTTTGAGGAAAGAGGTCTCAAAGGTGAAAGAGATCCCATACATTGATAATCTGTGAACATTGATGGTGAATATTGACTTTTTCAATTCCTTAAACCGTACCCTAGCTTGGTTTTCAAAGGATTTCTTCACTAGAGAGAGAAAGAAGAGAGATGGAAAAGAGTTTTGATTTGTTAGTTATGAGAGTTTAGATTAGTTTAATTAGGTTATGACTTTATATAGGTGGTTAATTTACTTAATTATACCTTCCATAACCCTTAATTAACTCGATAACTAAGTCAACTAATTAAATTAAATACGTCAAAACGTGCAGCAAAACACATGCTTCACTAATGAGACCACGATTGACGGATCGTTGATCAATCGACGGCTAATGTTACCTCCATGTTGCACATTTGCCACTAAGTTAAGATACTATGTCAAATGACCCTTCCAAGATTTTTTTTCAGTTTCCATCAACTAGTGGCATCGACGCCCCGTCGATTCACCAACGAACCGTTTGATATATCTGTTGGTGACACTGTCTGTTGATAGCTTTAGCCAACTTTTGCAAGTGTCCTCTTAAGGGGACCTTGGTTGGTCCTTGGGGAGTCTTACCCAGACATTAAAACTATGAATCTACTTAAACACATGTTATACACCCTTCCACTAATTTTCATCATTTTACGACTTCTAAAAGCTAGTCAAATAGGCTAAGGCACGCTAGCACCTCATTGAACTAGCTTCTGAACGTCATGGACGTTCTTGGAATTTTTGATTTCTAAACTTAATGAATGACTTACATTCATAAAAATGGACCTTAAAAGACAGCCTGGACCTTATGACACTTACGTTAGGGTCTAGAGAACATCTTGGATTTTTGATGTGTTACACTGAGGGAACTATCTTTCTTTTTTATGAACAATTTTGATGATCCCCGTGGGAAACTACTAGGTCCGATGAAGATTTTATATAGAAGGCCTTTCAACTTCCACTTGAAATCCTTAGGCTCAACTGGATCCAATCTACAAAAAGGAGTATGCATGGGCTGGGTATTAGGAAAGAGATCAATTCCAAAGTTGATTTCCTTTTCGAGAAGGACTACGAGAAGATCTTATGGAAACATGTATGGGAACTCGTTCACTATATGAACTAACTCAAGAGTTGGATTTTAATCCTTAACCCAAACTAGATGATAGAGTTACCCCTTGAAATCATCTTTTCATCTTTGAGGTAAGAAATGAATCGACCTGTAGGTCTTAATGTACAATCCTTCCATTCAAATACTGGTTGGTCTGGGAACTCAAAATGAACAATCTTTGTTCTACAATCAACTGAGGCATAATATGAATGTAACCAATCCATTCCTAGAATGACATCAAAGTCTACCATTTCTAACTCTATGAGATTTATTGAGGTGACTTTCAGATTGACTATGACAGGGAAATTTTTGTATGCACGTCTATCTATATGTTTGTCAGCTACTAGAGTAGCGACTTAGAAGGGTTCTAAGAGACTTTCTGGACTAACATCAAACTTTACTGCTATATAAGGAGTTACAAAGGAAAAGGTAGACCCTGTATCTACCAATCACAAACATCAAGGTCAAAGACTCATAATGTACTTATGATTACATAAGTAGAATATTCCATATCGTTGTGAGCCTAAACAACATACAACCTATTTTGTTATTAACTTCCACCAATACAAGATAAGTTACCTGTCTAGGTTGTTCTACTTATTGGCGTTGTTGAAGTTGTGGATTGAGCTCTACCATTTCCTCCTTGACCCTGTTAAGAATGATAATCCCTGAACCTGTGACCAGATTGACCACAACCAAATCATTTTTCCTTTTCTGCAAGGCACTCTCCTTGATGGGTCATACGACAATTAGGGGATTTGGTTTGGTTTTGGTACCCATAACACTCCCGTGAGACTTAGAGCCTAATGCCCTACCTTTATGATCTTGTCTAAACTTGTATGATGGTCCATTAGATGATGAAGGTGCTTGAGCTCAAACATTCTGCTGGCCTTGCAAACAAATTCCACCACTAGACTTCTGTTGAGAATACTCATATTTCCCAATCCTACCCGTATTGTTCTCCATACCTTTCTCCATAACCTAATCTTTCTAAACTTGTTGAGCATGAGTAATGAGCCTAGATATGTTCATATTTTCAAGCAACATAGCATTCCTACATTTTTTTCCACCAAGTCTGAAAGACCATAAAGAAACTTATTCATTTGAGCCTTGGCATCATCAACCTTGTGAGGAACATACCTAGAGAGTTATGTGAACTTGAGTCCATAATCTTTGAGTTTCATGCTACCCTTCTTCAAGTTCGTAAAATATTGAGCTCTTTCCTCTCTTAGGTCTCTTAGGAAGAACCTGTCTGGAAAAGTTTGAAGAACCTGTCTGGAAAAGTTTCACTAAAGCAAGCTCAACTGATATGGGATGCATTTGTACCCCTGCTCATTTTCTACTGAGTATACCATATAAGAGCCACATCCTTATGTTAGTAAGATACTAACACAGACCGATCTTTCCTAGTTACAAGCATCTATTCAAAGATCTTCTTGATCTCAGCTATGAAGTATTAGGGATTTTCACAGACTGTGATCCTAAGAACTCTAGTGGATTTATCCTAACAAAATCTCGCACTCTAGCATCATCTAAAATAACATTATCATTTGCTGGAACTACAACCCACTGATTGTTGTCGTTCGATACTTTCTAAGCCAACATCTCAATTGCGTTCTAAAACACTACACTCGAGACTTCTTGATTTCGAATTGCAGGAGTTGCATTTGGATTCGTGGAAATTTCATTCTTGGCTTTAGCTCTATGAGGAGCCATGAACTTAAATGAAGAATGTTAAGTTGGATCGGAATTAGATCATAGCTTACACACGATAAAAGTAACAAGAAAATAGATGTTTTAATCTAAAACACTTTGTAGCCTCCCTCTCATTAGATGTGATGCGCACCACATACCCATAAAAATTACTCTACCTAGTGCGGCTTTTCAAACATTATAGAATACTTAAACCTAGTGCTATGCTACCAAGTGTGTCACACCCTGAGCTACCCCCGAGATGCTGACACAAGATCTAGGATCACAAGTGATCCACAAGCTAAAACTGCTAGCATAACCTAAACTTTACTAAGAATAATAATAACTTATACGGAAGCTAATCATATAGTAAATATAAAATGATAGGGGAAACCCCAAAGGTTAACACTAAATATATCAAACAAGAGAGTTAAAAACAAAAGAAACTTCAAAATCCAAAAACTAGTCTGTATCAAACTATGTCTAAAAATTTACTCTAACCGACTAGAAATCCTAGGAATGCTCCATGTAAGTTTATCAACATCAATAATATAACACTGAAAAACTAATAGGTAATGTTAGTATTGTCCTTTTCGAATGAGGACTCACGACTAATCCTGCTGAGATGGAGATTAAGAACCGATCTATGCATGATCTGACTACTGATTACCTAGACCAACATCATGAAAGATTAAAGCTAAAATTACAATTAACTGAACATGAAATGGTGAAAGTATGTAATTTGAACATGATGTATATATTGAATACTCAACTGTCTAAATAAATGAAAATTTTATAACATAGTGAAACTGAATAGTGATCGTAATGTAAATGTGGTCAATGCAATAGAATTTGGCTAATATAAAAGCCACTAGTAATCGATCATAAAACCAAATGATCTAAATATGGAGTTCGATATATACGCCCCATCAAGAAAATCCAATACACCCTACCATAGGTAAAGAGGCATGACTGGCGTGATCACTAAATGATGCCCACAAAGGGGACATACAACCTATGCGGCTCATAGTTATTTGATTATACTACTCCCAATAGATTAATTTAGTAACACATTATGAGTGAATCATTCAATATACTCGATAGCATAACACTGATATGTGACTGAGAATATAACATTTTCAAATGTTGATAATGAAACATTAAAAAAAACGAAGGCATGTATATATTAAGTAACTAAAATATCTCGCCTAGAATTTGTAATTTATGAACTAAAGAAGTACATAATTAGGGTTCTGAAATTCATGCAGAAAAATAATTAATCACATAATAATTTGATTTGGAACATTAAATAACTAATTCATGATTATCTACTACAATTCTAGAATCCTAGGTCTACTAATAATAAAGGAATAAAGAATCTAACTGAGTTCTAGGAAACTAATGGGATAAAGGAACCTACTAGTGAAATCCCACATACACGTGAAGAATTCGACAGTGACTCTTTCATTTTCGGGGCTGGAACTGATGGATTCTTGTTGAATTCTTGATATAGGGTTCTTGATTTCTTTTCTCTCTCGAGCTCTACTTTCTCAATGTTTTGATTAATATCTTACTTAGGAAATTTATTTTTATAAATCTAGGCTAAAAATAACAAACTACGTAGTTAATGGTTAAAACAAAGTATTTTACGGTTTTAAAGAAAGAGGAAAAGGCAAAAAGACCCTGACTCAAACTAAAGGCAAGGCTGGCCACGACAACTTTCTCAAATTGTGAAAAAGAGCAGGGACAGTGAAGATAGTCCTGGTCTTTGATCCGGGAGCTCGGGATTGTGGGGTCTGGTCTACGAGCGCCTACCACAGCCCGTATGGAGGACCACGGACCATGGAAGTCCTGATGGTCCTCACTCGGTCTAGGGTGTGGAATTTGCTTGGTAGCCTTCATAAGTTACCCTACGACTTGTGTTAATGAACACATACCATGAAGTTCCTCGTGGTCTTCACTTTGGAGAACGGTTCTAAGGGACTGGCTGAAAGGGCTACTACCAAGAGGTCACAGACGCGACCGTAGTCTGTCGTCAAGACCACGGACCGTGAAATGTCCCATGGTCTAATATATAGTCTTAGTGGTATAAATTTCCCAGCCATGGGTAGGTCAAAGGACTGTGGATCCTATCAAAGTCGTACACCCTTCTGTGCTTGACGTAACCTTTCTACTATTTTTTTCTAGGTCTCATTTTCTAGGTATTTTAAGAAAGTTTGAAATTATTAGTTTTGGAACTTCATTTAGATGTTGTCTCTGAGTGTGGACAACCAGAATAATTAGCTGGTTCCAGTTCTGACAAATACTAATGTTTGATTAGTTGCATCTAGAGTGTGAGATTTGGATAGGATGAAACTGTTTTAGTTCTTAGAATCGTAGATTGGTGAGGATCCCTAAGAATTTATTGATGATGTCAAGAATATATTTGAATTTATGTAAGTAACTGAGACTGATTGGTTTGAATAAGCATCTTTCCAACTTAAGGATGTTGCTCCTATTTGGTATAGTTAGTGGAATAAGAATAGGGGTATAGATGCAGATCCTATCACTTGTGATTGGTTTAGATAAACTTTTTGAGAAATGTTTTTCCCAAGAGAACTGAGAAAGTAAAAAGCTAAGGAGGTTATGAACTTAAGGCAAGGTAGCATGACACTTTAAGGGCATGGACTCAACTTCATCCATCACTCCATGTATGTTCCTCATGGTTGCTAATTGTAGGGCTCAGATGAGTAAGTTTCTATATAGAGTGTCACACTTGGTGAAAACAAACTAAGAAATGCTATGCTATTTGAAAATATGAACATCTCTATGCTCATGACTCATGCTCAGTATGTTGAGGGAGATAAGCATAGGGAACAAGCTAAGTATTACAGTAAGTCTAAAACTTAGAACTATGTGTATTCTCAACAGAAGTAGGGTGGTAGAATTTTACGCAGGTTCAGCAAAACATTTTAGCTAAAACCCCTTCATGATGAAGAGTTTTATCCTCCAATTTCAAACTAGATAAAAAAGATACATCATTAAGATCTAAGTCTTAAGGGGAGTGTATCATGTACCAAAACCTAGAAACTTGTCCTAAGTGTTGTAAGAATCATCTAGGTGAGTGCCTCAGAGGGAAAAAATGATGTTTTTAATGTACTCAGTCTGGCACAAGTTGAGGGATTATCCTTTTACATATGGTCTAGGGGTAATAATGGTAGACCTCATTCTTAAACTTTTACAGCCTGCAGGTTTCAATAATCATCAGAGTAACTCATCTTGTACAATTAATGTTCAGTACCAATATGCTCTTCAGGCTTTCTAGGATTAGGAGATTGTTTTGATATAGTTATTGATACGTTACGAGTCTTTAATATCGATGTTTATGCTTTACTTGATCTAGCGACTTCTATTTCCTTTGTAGCTCCTTATATAGAAGTCAAGTTTGGTGTTAGTCCAAAAACTTTCTGAGAACCCTTCTCATTCTCTACTCTAGTCGGTGACCCAGCTATTTTAAGCATGAATTGATTATATTATTGTTATGCCCCAGACGATCGTAGAACTACAATTGTTCATTTTCAGTTTCTAGATGAACCAATCTTGGAATTGAAGGGTAGTACCTTATCACGTATAGGTCGATTCATTTTTTTACCTTAAGGCCATAGAATGATTTCTAAGAGGTATATCTATCATCTTGTTGGGGTTAAGAATTCATGTTCTACAACCCAATTCTAGAATCAGTCTGAGTAGTCAAGGAGTTCCAAGAAGTGTTTCCAGAAGATCTTCTCGAATTTCCTCCCAAACGGGAAATTGACTTTGGAATTGATCTCCTTCAAGATACCCAACCTATCTATATTTCTCCTTACATATTGGCTTGAAAGAACATTAGAAAGACCTCTTAGATAAGGGCTTCACTAGACCTAGTATTTTGCCATGAGTTTTACTAGTGTTATTTGTGAAGAAGAAAGATAGTTCACTGAGAATGTGCATTGACTATCGGCAATGGAACAAAGTCACAATCAAGAATAAATATCCCTTCCTCATTATTGATGAATTGTTTTATCAACTTAAGTGTCAGTGACAATATCGAAGAAGACATTAGTTTCTTGGAAAAATATTTGCTTACCAGGAGTTGCAGGTGCACTCAATGTTATGAACCTAGGCATTTAGAATTATGCATCAAAGCTACTATGGAACATTGATAGGAAGAACGATTGCTTATGGGTTCAACGGGTACATAGTTACTACGTCAAGATGGGAGATCTTAGCCAAATAAAGATCCTTAAGAATACTCCTTAGATAGTGAAAAAGGTGACCGAGGCTATAGAGCAATTGTAAATCAGGTCAAGTGTAACAATACTTCAGCGACTGAAAGAAGTACAAATAAGACATGGAATGGGAAACTGAAGTACAATAAATAAGTTTACTAGCAAGACGTAGAGGAGGATTAGCTGAGATTACTAGTTGTGCCTTTGCTATGGTCGTGTACATTGTGTGGCAAGCTAGAAACTACATTTGTTTCCAAATATGACCATTTCACTATGCATTGTAGATGAAAAATATGGTGCTACATCTTCACATAGAGGAAAGACATTGTTATTTGGAAAACGACCCTACACAAGTTAGTAGATTATCCTAGTTAAAAGTCATAGACCTCTTGATTAGTATGTCATAGTTTTTGAAGTTTTCTAATTTTATGTTGAAGAAAATTGTCCAGGCTTCTAGTACTATACTGTAAATATTTTTGTTTATGAATATAATATGCTAATGACCAAAAAAAGAACTTTAGTGTGCATGTCTTTTCTCAAAGATTCACCTCAAATGGATTTATCATCAGCTTAAAGTCAGAGATATTGACATTTGAAGATATACTTTTAACTCACTATGGTCATTATAATTTTGTAGTTATGTCATTTGAACTAACCAATACTCCTGCAACTTTCATGTGTTTTGATGAACGCTTTCAAATAGTACTTCGACTTGTTTGTTATAACATTTATTGATGATATCCTCATTTACTCAAGAAATAGGGACGAACATGTGAGTCATTGGAGGGTTGTCCTACAAACTGTCAAAGATCGCGAGTTATTCTCTAAGTTTAGTGAACAAGTGTTTTAGTTGCGATCTATTGCTTTCCTTAGGCATATTGTGACTACCGAAGGGGTATGAGTGGATTCTACGAAAATAGAAGTAGCAAAATGATCGCCCAGACCTACCTCTCCTACAAATGTCAGAAGTTTCTTGGGTTTATCATGTTACTTTATAAGGTTTGTGGAAGGATTTTCATCCATAGCCTCTCCATTGACTAAGTTCACTAAGGAGAAGGTCAAGTTTCATTGTCAGATGATTGTGAGAAGAGCTTCGTAGAACTGAAAAACTAGGTTTCGCTACAACTCCTGTTTGAATCTACTAGAGGGTTCAGACGGTTAAGTGATCTATTTAGATTGTTATGTGATCTATTGCGATGCCTCGAGAGTCTGCCTAGGTTGTGTGGAGATGCAACAAGGTAAGGTTATAGCTTATGTTTGTATACAATTTAAGATGCATAAGAAGAACTATCCAACTCATTACCTTGAGCTTGCAGCACTTGTGTTTTTACCTATGATTTGGATACATTACTAGTATAAAGTTCACAGACCATAAGAGCCTTCATATTGTGTTAACCAAAAAAAGAGTTGAATCTTCACTAAAGAATATGACTTTAGTTCCTCAAGGATTACGATATGAATGTGCATTACCATCATGGTAAGGCCAATGAAGTAATATATTCTCGTAGCAGAATATCTATGGGTAGTGTATCACATGTTGAGGAAGAAAGAGTGGAACTAGCAAAGGATGTAGACAGGTCTTCTCACTTAGCATATTACCTTATTAGTATATGAAATGGTGGTGTAACAGTTCAGAATGGTTCAGAATCTTCATTGGTAACAAATATTAAGGAAAGGGAAGACAGTGATGTGATATTACTTTAACTAAAGGATGCAATTCATCAATAGAGGGTTGAGGTTTTCTCCCATAGGAGAGATGGTGTGCTTCGCAATCAGGGTTGTTTATGTGTTCCTAAGGTGGTTTAGTTGAGACAAAAAATTCTTGCAGAAGCCCACAACTCTTTATATTATATTCATCCAAGCTATAATAAGATGTATCGTGATTTGTGGTAAGAATATTAGTGGAATGATATGCAAAGGAAATAACAAATTTTCTGGCTAAGTTCCCCAATTGTCAGTCATTCAATGTAAAACATCACAAACAAGGAGGATGACTTAAGAGATCGACAATCTTACTTGAAAGTGGGAAGTGATCAATATAGATTTAATAACAGGATTACCTCGTACTCATGGACAACATGAATCCATTAGGGTGATAGTAGACAGAGATACTAAGTCTTGACGCTTTGTGGCGGTTAAGATTAACGATTCGGCGAAGGACTTTGCAAAGCTTTACATTAATGAGATAGTCAGAGTACATGGATTTCATTATCCTATAATCTTAGATAGAGGTCATCAATTTACCTCTCATTCCTCAAATTAATTTCAGAAGGGTCTTGGTATTCATGTTACTCTTAGCACAACATTTCATCCATAGACGGATGACCATTCAGAGCGTAACATTCAGACCTTAGAGTAAATATTGAGAGTTTGAGTGATCCATTTAAAGGGTAGGTTGCATGATCACCTTCCTCTTATTGAGTTTTCCTATAACACTAGGTACCATTCCCACATTAAGATGGCCTATGAAAAGAACAAAGATTTTGTAGCACAATCTGCAATAGAAGCCGAGTATGTGGCTGGTGCATCTTCTATAAATCAAGTAATTCCTTTAAGAAAGACCTTGTTAGAATTGAATTTGTTGTCAAAAGAACCAACAGTGATATCTGTGGACAACAAATCAACAATAGCGATCGCTGAAAATCCGAGGCAACACGGAAGAACAAAGCATATCAACATAAGTTTCATGCATTAAAAGATGCTGAGAAGAATTGTAAAGTTAAGTTGGTGAATTTCATTAGTGAATATCAACAAACTGATATTGTGAAGAATGCTCTTTCTGCTAAGAATTAAGTTTCAAAGGTTTGTTGCGAAGAGTTCCAATGCAAACTCTTAAGGAGGAGTGTTAGAAAATAAATATTTATCTAGACACACCTAGATTGGAGATATTTTATATTAGATATGTTAGAAAAGTAAGATTTGTCTAGACACTGCTAGGTTTGAGATATTACGTACTAGATATGTTACAAATTATGTTTTCTCTCGAAACCTCCTAGATTGTAGATATTTTGTAGTAAGAAATGGTCTTGATTTAAAATTAGTAGGGGTGTATGATATATTTTTTTTAATTGTGTTGTTATAATTGTAACATTTTATCTATAAATACATGATATGTAATGAAATATCTAGCGAAAAAAATTGAACACAAGAAAAATTAAGCCTTTTTTTTCACTTTCATATTTTATGTAGCAATTCATAATTACATTTCCTAATGTTTACACCTTTTTGACGTGAAGTTCTTCTTCCTTTTTGTTATAACAACTTGTGTGGGATGTATCACCCAAATAGCTTTTATCATTGCTTTCCAAACTTGCAGAATGTCCTCTTTTCTCCTAATTGCCCTGCAAATGCCTTAGTATAAATGGATATATGGTAATCTTCTAGGAAAATAGTTGTTTCTTATTACTTTTTCTTGATATCCATGAGTTCATAAGGTGAGAGAATTTTTACATTTTTTATTATTTTTGGTTGGTTGGGATAGGTTGGCTTTCAGGTTGAGGTTTAAAATGTTCGATAAACTTAAACAACATAGTGATCAAAGTAAATACAACTGTTTAGGAACATTAGATAATCAGTTGAATAGAGCTAGAGCCATGCAAAATCCTACTCAACATAAGATATACAATATACTAACACTAACAATAACAAGAGAAAACATCAAAGGGGAAGCACCCAACATTACATAGGTTGTCTATGAGTTTTCTTATATCATTGTAATTTGCTTTTTTAGCAAACCTTTTATCGGACTTTTCAACTATGATTTCTTCTCAATCACAGCAGTATTGTTATATTTTTCCAAGATAAATGTCATCTTCTTAAGATTTTGCTTAATACTTGTGCCTGTGACTTTCCCTGACACACTTTCAATAGGGAAAGTGCAGTTTCAAAGTTTGAGGATGGATAACTAAACTTAAATTCAACATTTACAAAACCTAAAACTTTGCCTTACTGACTCTCAGAAGGCTTCTAAATTATCCAAACCACAGTTGTAGACAATACGATTACTGTTTAAATCAAATAGTATTCTTTTTTAATTTTTTTAGATTCCTAAACTTGTTATGCATTTGGTTAATTTCATCCTCTAATGATGTTAATTAATATACTCAGTTACAACAATAATTAGTCAATAGATGTTGTTTAATTTTCTCTAGATTTTTAGCCATTTTTAACATTTTAAGTTAGTTGTTGTTTTATAGGAGTTAAACTGCTATATCTAAGAGTTTGTATATCATGTAATCAAGTGCAAAGGAGTTGCTTAGATATCGGCTTTACTGAGTTTATTTCTTCTATATTTGAAAACCATTTTAATTCAATTAAAAGATCATTTTCCACCATAAAGTATTTTCTTCTCTTTTTATTGCCTTTATTTTTTGTTTATAGAGTTGAAGTTCAATCAAAGAACTCAACAAAAGTTGTATCAGAGTCTACTTATTTAGGGACCTATCATTGAGGGAAACTCATTTTCCTTATTCCTTTTTTTTCATACACGGATTCAGAAACTCCTTTCACTACACTTGGTCCACCTATCTTAAAAGGTAAAGCTATCATGTCTTGATAGAAAAAATGGAGATAAATAAGGAGGAAATTTATTTGTGCGAAGCTATTGAGGAGGACTATGAAGTTCCTCCCTTTCCTTCAGATCCAACCATGGCACAAATTAGGAACCGCAAGGAGAATAAAATAAGAAGGTCAAAGCCTAGAGTCACCTTATTTTTTGTAGTCTCGTCTAAAAATTTTGCCAGAATTATGACAATGAAATCACCAATTGAGGTCTAGAGTTTTATAAAAAAAATATGAAGGTATAAAAGGAATTCTTATTCTCAACCTTATAAGAGAATTTGAACTTCAGAAGTTGAAGGATAAGAGATTGTCAAAGAGTATTCTAATAGATTACTCAATATTGCCAACACTATATGATTACTTGGTTCTGCATTTCCTGATTCTAGATTGGTTCAAAAATCCTTGTAATATGCCCCGAAATGTTTGAAGCAAATATTTCCTCAATAGATAATTCTAAGGATCTATCAACAATCACTTTAGCAGAAATATTGAATATTTTAAAGGCACAAGAATATAGAACACTTATAGGGTCAAAAGGGTATGTTGAGGGTGCACTACCTGCAAAAAGTGATTCAAACCAGGGAGACAAAGGAAAGAAGAAGTGGAACATGAAGGAAACTTATGTGTCATTCTTCTCGGATTACTGTGGGAACAATACATGATTTTCCTCGTTGCAAGCATTGTGGAAAAAAGGGTCATCCACCATTCAAATTCTTGAGAAGTCCAGACTAGGAGTTTCTGAAATCTCAAAAAACAGGACATCATCAAAATATTTGAAAAACTCAAACTCAACAACGTAATGTTGCACATGTAGCTAATAAAGAAGATGAATACCTAATCTTTGTAGCAACCTGTTATGTAACCCGCAACTCAAGTAATAAGGTTCTTATTGACAGTGGTTGCACACTACATGACGTTTGATCTTGATCTGTTCAAGGATTTGGATACTTCAACAATTTCCAAAGTACATGTTTGCAAGTATTTCTGCTAAAGGCAAAGGTATTGTATAAATTAATATCGATCCTAGTACAAAAGTCAAAGACATGTACTTTGTACATAATATAAGTCATAGTCTTTTAGTTTTGGACACATGCTTGAGAATGGTTAAAACATATCTTTGATATGAATTATTGTCAAATCAAGGATAAAGATGGCAAAAAATTATTCAAAGTAATGATGAAGGAAAAGAGATTTGAAATTGACCCTTTAGTGCATGAGCAAAAAGTTTATTCTGCTTCTAAGATCAATGCAGAAGTTTTGCACAAAAGGCTTCAAAATTTCAATCATGATGTGGTAAGGAACCTACAAAAGAAATATCTAGTTCTAGGGCTTCCTAACCTTGAATTTGAAATACCATATTGCAAAACTTTTCAATTTGGCAAGCTTATATATCGTGAGTTTATCTATGTCTAATGCATTTCACTTAAGGGTGATGTGTGTGTTTAGCCTTTTAGTATTGATTTTGATGGTTTTGTATGATGTATTGCAAGAAATATATTCACACGTGAAATTAAAATAGACAATTGAAATAGTGCAGAAAAAGGCATCCACAGAGGCAATCGACGGATGGTAGATCCATTGACGCCCTGTAGATGAAATGTTAAATGGGAAGCCCAGGCATTTGATAAAATTAGGGAAATCCTACAATGTGTGGAATCACGTAGAGGGTTCCAATACCTTATATTTTAAGATTCTAAGTGTGGAGTCATAGAGAGGCATCAACGGACCATCGATCGATCGACGACATATTGGTGGTCCGTCGTTGGATATTAAGTTGGTAGATTTTGGATGCTTAAATATTTTAAATGTATGGGTTGACGGAAGGGACCTATTGATCGTAGATTTATTGACGGTGCGTTACTTGGTCTTGTAGATTGAAAATGTGTGTCTAAAAAATATCTCCCTATTTTGTTTCCTTTTTAATTAGGAGTCTGTTTTCTATAACAAGGGTATGTAAACCTCGTTTTTAGGGTTGAATTCTATTATTATTATTTTAGTTTGAGACATTAGAGATTCATTATTGCAAACCTATGAAACTATTTACTTCTTAAGTTGAATGTTAAGATTTTGGTGTAGATATTCAAGTGAAAATCGGGGTTTATTATTCTCATTATGTAAGCTCATAGTTCTTTCGTCTATAATATTGAATTTTGATTTTGATATCATGAGAAACTAAACTGCACCACTAGGGTTGTGGGAACCATGACCGATTATAAAATTATGAATATTAATTAAGCAATCTTCGAATAGTTTTTTGCATGCATTGATAATTCTTTTGTTCAAAAGTCTTTTTAGAAGTTGGAAACGTTAAAACTCTCCTTGTTTGCTACTTGCCGGACCAACGATGTAGTTAATAAGAAAAGAATTATCAACATATATTTAGTATGATACTATTTAGTAGCCTTGTGTCAATTGGTGCGAGGGGGAAAAACTAAGTCATACATTGATGCGATGTCTAATATAAGGTAAAGGTAAGGGTTAGTAAATTATACACACGTAGCCGGACCAAGGTGCGGGGTGAAATTCTTTAGATGTCGGACCAAGTATTTAAAGATACATAACTTACAACTTTGCATGTAATACACTAGGATGAGATTAGTATTACTAGGATTACCGGTTATGAGCTTGTGGGGAACACGTACACCTTAGTTATTTTCTCATCTTGATAACAACCAAATTTATATCTTGCTTACTTGATAATTACTTAATCTTAGAAATGCTTTTCACTACCCCCCCCCCCTTTTTTATTTATTGTTTTAGAAATACCCTGATTAAAACGAATGTAATAGTGGGTTAAAGTTAAGTCAAAACCATACTCCTCGTGAGATGGATCTCAACCTATCTTTTGGGTTCTTTACTAGATAACGATTGCTTATACTCCTTTATGGAAGTAAATTTGAGCGTATCAAATTTTGGCGTGGTTGTTGGGGAATAAGTCTTTTAGATTAAGTTTAACTACATTATTGAACCTTAGTCAAATACTTTCTAATTTAACTTTTTCTTTTGTTTCTTTTCCTCTCTCAGCTTCTTACTCTAGAGTATGCCAAGTAGTCTAGAAATCTGGTAGAACCTTGCGTAGAATAAGTAATCAAGAAGTCTCACTTATTCCTATCGGAGAAGGATTGGATGATGGAGAGTGTCTGCAACCTCCACGAGAAGGCAATGAGAATAATCAGGTTCCATCAAAATAAAAATTGGCAGTTTCACTAAGGCCCCAAGACCCTCAAGGAGAACGT
This sequence comes from Solanum pennellii, assembly GCF_001406875.1. Classification (NCBI taxonomy): domain Eukaryota; kingdom Viridiplantae; phylum Streptophyta; class Magnoliopsida; order Solanales; family Solanaceae; genus Solanum; species Solanum pennellii. Next base: position 69,132,634 of record NC_028637.1, on the reverse strand, counting down.
GTGAATGATAATTGAAGGGTCAACATAAGTATAGACAAGTCTGATGGACCTCTTGAACTCCCACTTCTACCTTTATGGCATATGTTTGTAGTGACCAGTAGCTTGATGAAGATGCTTACAACGAGAATTTTATTTGCAGGGTTGCCAGTGGATTATCCACATGCTCAAATAGCTATGATAAACTATGTATGAAAAAGTTGCCTAGATCCACCAGATTGGGATACGAATGTCATAGGGTTAAGGGTGTTCCATCTACCATTAGCCGGATATGCTGCTGTATGGTTCAATGATCTCCCGTTCAAATCTATATATATATATATATATATATATATGGAAACGTTGAAAGATGAATTTCTAGCAAGATTCTTCCTAATATTCAAAAGCTGAACAAGAAAGAAAATCCCAACAACTTTATAGCTCAACCTGGAGAGTCTACGAGTAGTTCTTGGGATAGATTCATTGTCTCTATGAGAGGTGTCCCAAATCACCGTATTAATGAGGGATCGTTGAAGAAGTACTTCTATCAGGGGCTGGATGACAATGGCAAGGTAGTGCTTGATACTATTGCATAAGGTTCGTAAGGCAAATGCTTGTCGGCACATATCACCGACAAAATGGAGAAGATATGTCGAAACAAAAAAATTTGGAGCATTAGAAAGTTAGAAACTCAGAGAAACACCTTCGCCATTCAGGGTACAAATAATCAAGCCACAGATGAGAACTGAGCTTAGTTTGGTGCTAAAACATGTGACAAGAGGGGCAGAGAAGGTGAATGTTGTGAACTATTTAACTAGAACTCCACACCCAGTGGAGGAGTACTATTATGAACCAAATATGAATGCAATAAAAGATCATATGGTTGGTATCCAAACAATGTCCACAGATCCAACATATATAATTGGCGCCTAGGTCAAGGAAACCAAGGTCATAACTATGGCAATTACAAAAGAGAGGGACAATATGTTTGGCATTGGGAGTTACGACCGTGATAACAATTACAACTGGAACAACTATGGCAGTAGAAATGATTGAGTTCGACCTTATGTTCCCCCTCAATATAGAGAATCTTTCCCTAGGGATGCTGGAGGTAACCTAGCAAGAATTAAGGATATGCTGCAAAAGATGACGAGAATGTTTGATGAGACTGATGAGAATGTGAAAGAGATGAGAAACGAATTATTCGACATTGGTCAAAAGCTTAACGCCCATGCAATTCCAATCAGACATCTTACCCAATAGATGAATCAATTGTCTACCACAATGAACCCAAGGCAACCAGCCACTCTTCCAAGCAACAGCATCCAGAATGCAAAGAATAATAAGCATTGTATGGAAGTCACTACACAAGGAGGTAAGCAAACCATTGATTCATCTATTCCGTATGTGGTGGATATTGATACAAGAAAAGATATTTATGTGACAGAGGGCAGTAGAGAGCACAAGAAAGCGACAGAGAAAGAGGAGGTGGTCATAGATAAAGTTTTTCCCTTTACCATGCCTCGCCTCTCTTTCCTCAAAGATTAGCACAGAAAACCAAAGATGTAAAATAATGTGGGTTTATCAGTATGCTAAAACAGCTTACCATCAATGTTTCACTGAAAGAATCTCTAGAGGAAATATCGTGTTATGCTAAGTTTATGAAGGATATGGTTACAAAGAAGATATTTTTGAGTTTTGAGGATGATGATGAGTTGCAACAATGTAGTGTTATTGCTACAAGATCCCCTTTGTAGAAAAAGGAAGATCATGGTGCTTTCATTATCCCTTATACCATTGGGTTATTACACATTGCTAAGGCACTGTGTGTTATTCATGTTAACATTAGTCTCATGTCATTGTCCATTAACAAGAAATTGGGATTGGGTGATTTGAAACAAACTACGATGCAGTTTTTCGTGGTCGATAAAAATATGACGAGGACTACTGGAGTGATCCATGACGTGCTAGTGAAAGTGGAGCCATTCATTTATTCGGCCGATTTTGTTATTCATTATTGGGAGGTTGACTTTGAGGTTCCTATTATACTTGGGAGACCATTCATTGCCATGGGGAATGCTTTGTATGACATGGAGAAAGGGCAGATGAATTCAGACTTAAAAAAGAGGAAGAGACTTCGGATATTTATAGGTCCATGAAGCATAGTGGTGAGGTCTAATAGATATCTACTATAACTTTTAGGGAGAGTGCTTCAAAGGTTCAAATTGAGAAGAGACTGGGTTTTGAGGCATTAGCATAAGTGATAATGAACTTCAAGAGTAATTTCATTGAAGAGTATGGAGAGTTGGTGGCTGCAGTTGATAGATACGGATATCAATCAAAGCTTAAGAAGTTGGACTTCGGTATGAAATATCATGAGACTTCACTAGCGAGACCGTTTGTTGAATAGGCTCCTAAATTAGAGCTCAACGCTCTACTCCCACATTTTAAATATGCATTCTTGGGTTTGGAGGAGACACTCCTACTCATTATTTCTACATATATTAATGGGCAAAAAATCCAGTGTTCGGTAGAAGTACAAAAGATGTTCAAGAGAGCTATTGGCTGTACTATTGAAGATTTTTTCTGAATTCCCCCTGATATTTGTTCCCAGAAAATCCAAATCATGCTGGATCATAAGCCTAGTATCGAGCATTAGAGAAGATTAAATCTGCCTATGTAAGAGGTAGTGAATAAAAAGAATATTAAATTGTTGGATGATAAAGTTATCTACCCTATTGTAGACAGTAGTTGGGTATGCCTTCTTTAGTCTGTAACTAAGTAGGGTAATATTACTATGGTCCTAAATAAAAGAAAAAGATTGTCCCGATGCGATCGGTGACCATATGAAGTGTTTTCATGGATTACTAGAAGTTGTATGTGTTGAAAGAGAAGGACCATTTTGGTATTCCCTTCATGGATCAGATGCTGGATAAACTTGGGGGAATGGTATGGTAGTGCTCCCTTGAATGGTATTCAGGCTATAATCAAATCCCTATAGCCCCTGAAATCCAAAAGAAAACCTCAATCACTTGCACGTATGGGACCTTCGCATTCAAATGCATGCCATTCTGGTTCTGTAATGCTCCAACAACTTTCCAACGTTGTATGATGTCAATTTTCTCTGCCATGGTTATAGACACTATTGAGGTGTTCATGGATAATTTTTAGGTGGTTGGTGACTCCTTTGGTAGATGTCTGGACAATATGGCTAAGGTATTGAAAAGGTGTAAAGATTGCAACTTATTACTCAATTAGGAGAAGTTTCACTTTATTATAAAAGAGGTCATAGTGTTGGACCACCAAAATTCAGAGAAAGGAATTGAGGTTGATAAATCCAAAGTGGAGGTAATATAGAAGCTTCCTCCACCTATCTCGATAAAAGGTGTGAGAAGTTTTCAGGGAAATGCAGGTTCTATTGGAGGTTCATAAAAGTTTTGCAAAATTCACACATCCTTTCTGCAAGCTGCTTAAAAAGGAGAGTAAATTTCACTTTGATGATTCTTGTGTGATAGTACTTGAAGAGTTGAAGAAAAAGTTGATCTCTACCTCCATCATTATTGCTCAAAATTGTGGAAAACCGTTTAAGGTCATGTGCGATGCTAGTGTGGTGGCTCTTTGCATGGAATTGGGTAAAAGGCATAAGAAGATACTTCACCTTATTTACTATACAAGAAAAGCTTTAAATGCAGCCCAGAAGAATTACACAGTTACCGATCTAGAGCTTCTCGCTATGGTGCTTGCATTTGAGAAATTTGGCTCTTTTTTGCTTTGGACTGTGGTGATAGTGCACAAGGACCATTCGGCATTGAGGTATTTGATAGCCATGAAGGATACAAAACCACGAATCATTAGATGGGTGTTGTTTTTGCAACAGTTCAGTTTTATGGTGAAACACCGCAAGGGGACGGAGAACCAAGTCGCCGATCACTTTTCTACATTGGAGGAAGAACCTTCAGTATATGTTGGTGACAAGGGTGAGATCAATCATATGTTCCCAGATAAAAAGGTATTGGCTACTTCCCATGACCTCATTCCTTAGTTTGCCGACATCGCTAATTTTTTTTCAAGCGATGTAATATCTAACGATCTATCGTCTCACCAAAGGAAGAATTTCATGCATGATGTAAAATAAGATATTTTGGGATGAGTCATACTTGTATCGTAGTTGTGCTGATGGGACTATTCATCCATATGTGCTTGAAGTTGAGATGTTGAGTGTAATTGAGGTGTTTCATTCATCTCCTATTGGTGGGCATCATAGTGGTGTTCGGATTGCTCACAAAAAATGTGGATACTATTGACCGACATCCACCAAGAATCTAATGATTTTTGCCAACTTTATGTGACTGTTGATAAAAACAGGGTGCATATCAAAAAGGCAAGAGCTTCATATGCACCCAATCATGGTAATTGAGCTATTTGATGTATAAGGTAATTATTTTATGGGTCCATTTGTGAGTTCATATGGAATGAAATATATTCATATTTTATTTTATTGTGTATCGAAGCGGGTGGAAGCATTTTCACTTCCCAACAATGAAGACAACAACGTCATTGCATTCTGAAAGAATAATAGCTTCTCCGGATTCGGCACCTCAACGGCAATTATCAGTGATGGAGGTTCCCACATATGCAATAAGTTGTTCAAAACATTACTTGAGAAGTATGGTGTCCGACACAATGTAGCTACTCCCTACCATCCACAGACTAGTGGGCTAGTCGAATTGTCCAATAGAGATATAAAACAAATCTTGGCAAAGATTGTGAATGCCAATAGAATGGATTGGTTAAGGAAACTTGATTATGCTCTATGGGACTACCACACCTCATACAAGACTCTCATAGGTATGTCTCCATACAAACTTTTATATGGGAATTCTTTCCATTTGCCAACAGAGCGAGAGCATAAAGTTATGTGGGAAATGCAAAAGCTTAACTTAGATTGGGGTGCCACATCAACTCAAAGGGTGAATGAATTGAATTTTCTCGATGAGTTTTGCCCAAAAGCCTATGAAAGTGCAGTCTTGTATAAAAAGAACATGAAGAAGTACCATGATCAAAGGACTGAAAAACGAGATTTTGTAGTTGACGGTCTTGTGCTTCTATTCAACTATAGGTTGCACTTATTTTTAGGCAAGTTCAAGTCCAAGTGTCTGGACCATTTTTTCTCAAGCAAATGTTTCCGCATCGAGTAGTGGTTCTTGAGAATAGTGAAGTGACAAGGGTCAAGGTGAACGGACAGAGGATCAAGATTTATTTGAGAAATGGGGAGAGTGTGCAACAAGTGATAGACGCTATTAGCTTTATGAAATCTGAGTAATCAAGAGGCATGCGTTGTGCCGCAACATTAAATCACGTGCTACTTTGGAGGCAACCCAAGGTGTAAATCCCAATCATAGGTTCACAATTCCTATCAAGTAGTTTTCTTTTGTTTATTTTATTTCTTGTACTAGAGTAGTTAGTTGATGTTTGGTAATAGTGTTGGCTAGATTAAGCATAGGGGTTGTGTCTAAACAATTTTAGAAAATACAAAAACAGTGGCCTAATAATGGTGTCTCTTGGTTCCAAACATTCAACCTGCCAACTCGATCCAGACACCCTTGTTTAAAAAACCCACTATTCAAATTCATTTCCCACGTCCATTATCTTACCCCAAAAACGTTTCTCCTCAACTCATCTCGCCTAAATCTCTCCCCCATCAACTCAGAATACTCCCAATAAACCATCCAAATCCCTTTCTCCCAAATTCCAACTTCCTCTCTACCAAACCCTCCCCCATCTAATCTCCAAAAGCTTAGTTTGCGGGCTTGGTGCGGGAAGGAAGCTTTTTGTGGTAATACATCATAGTTCCATCACACAATCACACCGCTCCTGATTTCTTGTAAGGTAATAAGACTTCCCTTTACTTTGAATTTTTATTAATAGATTGAATATAGGAAGTCAGGAGTCGGATCTTAACCTTGGAGGTTTGTTTACTGAAAAATCATGCTACAATGAAAATTGTGAACACCCTTGGTATGATGGATAGTTATTGTGTCTAAGTCTATCATCTATAACATGTCAGTTTAAGTTGAAATGTAAGCTCCGACCTGGGTTCCATGGTTTATATGAAATAATCATAAAGATTCATGAATTGGAATCGTAGGAATGAAGAACTAACATAGGATATATTGAAATGCATGATTGGAGTAGGAGAATATTTAAAATAATCACAAATATGGGTCCTTGATTTGAAAGAGGTTTGCAATCTGGCCCAGGCCTCAACCACACACCCCGTCTACGAACTGTCAATCAATTGAGGGATTGTCGATTGTGTCCATGTATTGATACCTAAAGAAATCTCACTACGTGTTAAATGAAGGATGTAGACTACGATTTGTCAATTGATCAACGGACAATTATAAACACCCATCGTTTCTATTAGAGACCAATACTTTTGGCCCTTTTATCCATGGAGGATTCGATGGATCGTAGATTAGTCTACGGATCATTTACCACACACTTCTAATGACAACTGAATCCAGTGTTTGTAATTTTTTTGTTTTTATATTTGTTCACTCATCATTTAAAAAATAATTTCGAGTGTGTTTTTAGATTTTTTGGTACTTATAACGCTTCCACAAGTACTATGGCACCCAAGAGGAAAGTGGTATACACAAAAACGGGAAAATCAAAGTCTACTACCCTGACTCTCTAATTGATCGATGAAGGCCCAAATACCAAGAAGGACTCGACCTACATTTCTCCTAGCTTCAGGACATCATCCACTACACCCAGGGTTACTAGGGGAATCGTAAAGAAGGTGAACCTCGACATAGTCATTGCCTCCTAGTCTGATGTGGAACGCACACTAATTTGGTAGACAACTTGGGTTGTTTCTAGTTCTGAGGGTGTTTCCACATCTAGCTCTATTTCGGCTACCATTTCAGGTTCTGTGTCTAACAATTCTTTAGGGTTCGGTTCAACTTATTCTTATAACTCCAGTTTTAATGGAGCCATAGGGTCAGATAATCATGAACAAAAAGCCTCTTCTAATGAGGATGCTAGCTCGAAAGTAGCACCATCACAGAGAAACGATGATTCTCCTCTAGTGGCCAGCCGGCCAAATGGATAGTTTATCGAGGTTTAGTGGGAGATCTATCGAGATTCATAAATGTTAAATGATAAGGAGATAATATCCCCATGGACCACTTAGGAGCGTCAAGTCCTTTCACGGAGCTTGCATACATTGTCAGAGGTACACCGACTATTCAACATTCACAACTACAATTAGATGGTGCGAAACCTTGGTACATAATACATTGTATAGGTTTGCGGGAATTTTATGCTTCCTATGTTGCCACTCTGTGAGGGTTGATTTCATTACGGGCAAAGCCTACAAAATAGGACCCTCTAAATTCCACAACGGTCCGAGGTTATCAAGTGAACATCTTAAAGATACCATATGACGGTTTCTACACGGCCCTACCACTGCTTCAGATTGGGCGCTAACACCACAGAGTTCGATTATAGGTGGGACATAGTTCGGGCTGGTGAATTTTAGAGAAATGTTGAAAAGTGGGAGGTTGATCAGCTATGGTTAGCCTAATACACTATTTCGGATGGCGAGCATACAGAGTGGGTCACAACACCCCAATGGGGCATCGGAAAGGCCACGCTAAAATTTGTGGCAAAATTTTTTTTGTTGTTTGTACAGAAAAGAGATTCGCCCACGAAGGCTGACAACCAGCTCACATGGGATAGGGCAGGCATAGTTGCAGCATTAGTAGCCAGTTTGGAGATTTATTTTGCTTGTAATATGTTGGCAGAGATGCACGAGACGGAAATCAAGACCTCCACGACTTACCTCTTTCCTTGTTTGATTTTTTAGTTGCGCATGGATTCTGGAATGTTGATCTCGCACTATTATAAACTTGGTCACCCGACCGAAACATTGTATATATGCCTACTCATGTGTGAGGTTAATATTGTGGAACCTCACAGAGATCCCCGGGTTGAGGTCCCTCCCTTTGACATAAATCTTGCAGATACATTGGAGTATGCATAAGGCGATGACCTCATCATATCGTATCACACCAAAGCATCCCCTGCTTCTTCTACTCAAGCCGCTACTAGGGCCCTCAGCTCGCCCATATACACACCACTAGCAATAGTTATTATTATCTAATTGGGAAGAGTTCAAAAACTAAAGGCTCAAATGGCCACTTTGTTGCACCCTAACCATCCATGGATGCAGAAATCCATAATAGAGCGTGAGACCCAAATAGAGAAAAGGGTGGCTAAGGAGAAAGGGAAGCCAATCAAGGAAGTCCACAAATGTGTGGACGTGTTCGACTTAAGAGTATTGGCACGACCAACCCCAACCATGGATCTTTCCTCCATTTGGGTGGAGTTGGCGAGTCTTTAAACTGATGTAGATGCCATTTTTTATATGCATGTGGTTGAGATAGAGCATGCATTCATAGTGTTGTCTGAGGATACCATCATTAAGGCCTTGTTCAAGTCACCTGCACAAACAACATTAAATTACAAAGTGCTCATGGCAAGAGGCACTATTCTATGCATATCACTGAGGCCATTAATGAAGCTCGATTTATTTAAGGAAAGCATACGTAAAAGGAGTAGACTAAGCGGGCCTCCATATTATATGAAGAATTGAATCAGACGAGGGTGCCTGAGGTTGTTGTTGGGTCATAGATTTTTTTGCCCATAAGTGGATATGTGATCAATTCTATTAGTGTATATATAGTACATGATGTCACTACTGAAGGTGTTATCCTTGTTGATGCGGGCACTACTTAGGGTGACCCAATTGTTTATCTAGAGGGCTTTGGATACCAGACACACCGCTTGTTGATAGGTCTTCGTTGCATTGAGTCAAAGGTCTCCTACATCAAATACATTACTCTTTTTATGTTTTTTGTGCATCGAGGACAATTGCACTTTCTATTTATAGGGTTGTCGTAAATGGATTGTGAGTGATAGGATGAAGTCTGAGTAATCCAACTCACAATCCTCTCTTAAGGTTTTCTTGCCTTTATTCTTTTTCCCCAAAAGATTGTTTAAATTTTAGTTGACCGACATGTATTAGGATTGTATGCATAGAAGCAAGACAGAATGAAGTATAATGGCTTGTGAAAAAATGAGACTTATCCAAAAGAAGTTATATGTTCATGAATATGTAGTCTAAGATAAGTCGAATGTTTTGACTCTAAATATGATGCGAAAATTAACCAGCTGCATGACCCGATTTTGAATCTTGAACTAGGTAATCTAATAATATGATAATGGTATGATGTGCCAAGTGAGTACGACAATAATTTATTGTTCAACAGTTTCTGCAAAACTAGAACTTTCCTAGTTAGTCATACTAAGATAATCTACCGTAGAGGCTAGGAAGTGATTAGAGGACCTTTTTCAGAATAGTCCATAACTATCATAAAAGAGTCCGATCAAATGAAGTGAATATTCCCTTTGACCAAAATAATTTGAGCCTAAAATAGACCATTTCATTCTAACAACCTACTTCAGCTTCCCAGAATCTAATGTTTTGTCCCCAGTCCCTCTTTGGACATGTGCACCTACACTTAGGTCTAAAGCCTAAGTTGAGGGTTGCTAATGCAAACTAAACTGACCTAATTCTTGGCCTCGACCTGACATTGGATATTGTGCACCTCAATTCATGGAAAAAAATAACTTGAGGGTTATTATCAAAGAGCAAATCTAAAGAAAAAGGGTATGGAAATAGTTTCGTGTTGAAAAGAAAACAAGAGTACAGTGAAAAAGAGGAAGTGACTTTGTGAAAGTAAAAATAATGAAGAGCATGAAAAAGAAATAAAGTGAAAAATAAAAAACTACAAAGTAAGTCTCATCTATGGTTGAAAGGAATCAAAAGGACAGGAGGGAGAAAGATAGGATGTAGAAGAGAGGGTAAAAAGCGGTAGAAGGCCTAATGTAATGTCAAGGAGGGCAGAAAGTCAATCAATGTACCCAAATGTACCACTCCTAACCCTGAGCCTATGTTACAAGCTAAAAATCCTAGAGTCTTGTTTGGAGAGCCTAAAAGTGAAAATAAGGGCAAACCTATGGCATTGAGAACTATTTATCCTTGAACTTTCTTCTGAATGTGAGCGTTAAAATAAATCCTTATACTTAAAACAATACTCATTGTATGAAAATGGAGGATTTCGTTTGATGTGGGGGCACTAGTTACATTGTTGGAGAATTGGTACCTTTGTGATAGGAAAATAATGAAGGTGGTAGTTTAGCGATCAATAAATGTTATGTTATGATCCGCATGAGTTACACTGTTGAGTCTGAGACATAAATTCGTACTCAAACAAGAGAGAGTCTGGATAGATAGCCATGTGATTTCTTGAGGTTAAATTACCTAAATCTATAGAAGTGTCGTTCAGAGTGGTAGTGTGTCACTTGAAGACAAACATAGAATCTAAGTTGAGGATGTTGATATACCGTGAGTTTATAGTATGTCTAATAAATTTCAATTAAGAGGTGTATGTGTCTAATGTATTTTTATATTGATTTTGATGGTTTTGTATCATGTTTTGCAAGGAAGATGTTTAGGCATTAAATTAAAAGAGACAACTAAAAAAGTACAGAAAAAGGCATCCACGGAGGACATCAACGGATCGTAGATACATTGATGCCCCGTAGATGGATATCCTAGATGGGTAGTCTAGCATTGGATGAAATCAGGGAAATCTTACCAAGTGTTTAACCACGGCGACCATTGACGGTCCATTGATCAATTGACGAAGCATACTGGTAAACTGTAGAATGAGACTATGAGGGTTCCAGTACTTGATTTTTGAAGATTCTAAATGTGGATTCACGGAGAGGCATTGATGGACCATCAATTTATTGATAGACCGTGCTGGTGGTCCGTCATTTGATTCAGAGATGGTAGATTTTTTATTCTCAAATATTTTCTAAGTTTAGGTTGACGGGATGGACTTTTGGACCGTAGATCCATCGAAGGTTCGTAAGTTTGTCTCATAGATTGAAGACACGTGTTAGAAAAAGCTTTCCTTATTTTTTTATTTTTTAATTAGAAGTTATTTTCCTATAAATACAGTATGCAAGCCTCGATTTTGGGGTTGGATTCTATTACTATTTTTTTAGTTTGAGACTATGGAAATTAATTTTTTAAACCTAAGAAACTATTGATAGTTTAAGTTGATTTTTATGATTTTGATGTTAATATTCAACTTGAAATTTTGGGTTTATTGTTCTCACTACTTAACTTCATAATTCTTTCATCTAAAATAATGAATTGTCTTCTTGTGATCATGGGAAACTAATCTCCACAAATGCATTCATGGAAACTATTAGGGATAAAAATCTTATAAATAGTAATTAAGAAATCTCTGAATAGTGTTTTGAATGAATTGATAATTCTTTCTTTTAGAAGTCTTTTTAGAGGTTGCAAACGATAAAACTCGCCTAGTTTCTACTTGCCGGACCACGGAGGTAGTTAATAAGAAAAGAATTATCAACACACATTTAGTTCGATACTAACTAATAGCCTAGTGTTGATTAGTATGAGGGTGAAAACTAAGTCATACATCGATGCGATGTCTAACATTAGGTAAAGGTAACGGTAAAAATTATACACATGAAGCCGGACCAAGGTGCCGAGAGAAATTCATTAGATGCCGGACCAAGGATTTAAAGATACATAACTTACCACTTTGTATTTAATACACTAGATGGGATTGCTATTACAAGGATTATCGCGTTATGAGCTTGTGGGGAACACGTACACCCTAGTTACTTTCTCACCTTTATAACAACCAAAGTTAACTCTTGCTTACTTAATAATTACATAGTCTTAGGAATTCGTTCCACACCCCCCCCCCCCCTTTTACATACTTGTTTCCGAAATACCTTGACCAAATGAATGTAATTGTGGGTTAGAGTTATGTCTAAATTATATTGCTCATAGGATCAACCTCAACCTACCAATTGAGTTCTTTACTTGATAATGATCCCTTATGATTCTTTAGGGAGGTGTAGTTTTAGCGTATCACAAGCAATCAAGGCTATCTTTCAACAAAACAACTTGGAGAGCTACAGAAAAGCTAAAGTTAATCCACACGGATCTGGATGGTCCTCAAATAAATCTGTCACACAAAGGGATTAAGTGTTATATACTTTTAATTGACTACTATACGAGAGTGTTTTGGATTTATTTTCTCTGGTTCAAGTTAGAGGTTACCGCTATCTTCTGGAAATTTAAGCAGTGGATTGAAATTCAATGTGGCTAAAAGATTCAATCTTTAATGTGCGATAATTGCAAGGAGTACACATCTGATATGCTCAATATATTTTGTAAGTTGTGATTGAACACAGATTCACTACTCCATTTACTCCACAACAAAATGGAGTTAGTTAGAGGAAGAACTCTACCATAATGGAGATGGTTAGATGTTTGTTGTACGAGAAGTGTTTTCCAAAAGAGTACTAGGCTTAAGATGTGCATACATTAGTCTTTCTACTCAACTTTATTCCAACAAAAGCATTCGAAGGAAATACATCATTTTAAGTCTGGTATAGTTCTAAACCTTTTCTGAAAAATTATTAAGTGTTTGGATGTTTGTGCTTTACTTATGTGGCACAGTGGATAAAAACGGCGTAAGCTGGAATATTTGTGGGTTACAACACTATTTCTAAGGCCTACATTGTTTTCCAACCTCATACAACGAAAACCCTGATAAGTATACTTGTGAATTTAATAAAAGATGAACAATGGAAATGCAAACAAGTATAACCAACATTCATTCCAAATCAAAGTATAATGCTCCAGCTGAAAGAAGATAAAATGGTGGATGATATCCTGTTAAGAGGCACACGATATCTCTCTGACATCTATGAGAGATGCAATGTGGTTGTTCTTGAGCCATACAACAAATTTTTGGAAAGCAAAGAAACATCAAAAATGGAGAGTTGCAATTAAGGAGAAACTCACAATGTTTGAAAAGAATCAGACATGGAAACTTGTGAAAAGACCGGAAGTCAAGAAAGTCATAGGAGTGTAGTGATTTATAAGAACCAAGTTAAACTTGTATTTCGAATTGGTTTATTCTTAAACTTCCTTAGCTTGACTACATTTTCTTTAAATTCCGCATGTTTTCTAGTTGTTGGGTTTTGAGGGTTCTCCTACATAGGTGTTAGAGTAGGTGCCCGCAAGGCCCGGTGGGTTGGGTCGTTATAAAGGTAGTCAGTGGAAATTTTATGGAATTTTAAAGTTTAAATAGTTAACAGTTGTCAATATTTGAAGAATCTAACATCATATGAGATCATCGTTTGTTCGATCAATTCTGGAAAGTCTATTTGTTCTTGTAATATGGTTGACTATGGTTCCTACACATTCTGAATGAGTTTTAGCCATTAGGGGAGTATTTTAGCAAATGTCTTTCTTTGGTCAACATTCTTGGTAAATGTTCTTTGTTGATAGTTATGTTATTGTGATTAGATTTGAAATTCCAAGTTTGTTCTTGGATGACCTTTGGTTTGGATTACACGATTATTAGGATGGGTTTGTGGTATTTTGCATTTTGTTGGTTTTTGTAGTTTTTGTGCATGTGTAGGTTTGATAAACATTTTTATTAAACATCCTCCATTGATTGGTTCTTCAATTTTTGAGTCCTAATAATCAGTTTTAATAGGGTAGCATAATTCATATGTATTTCTGGGGTTCTATTTGAATCCAGAGCCCCCATCTTACATATTTCTTAACTCTAAAGTGTAGCTGATGTAGTGCTGATGGATGCATTATGTACTACACATTCCCGGAACAGATGCATGATATCCATATATACCAACCGTAAATGCATCAATCAACCTAACATTTGTGTTTCTAGAAAAGGTCCCCATTCGGAGAAGGTCTTTTAAGTTGACCTCTGCATTTGCTGACCTGGTCCTCCTGTCACGAAGGCAACAGACTGATATTTATAAATTTTAACCACAAACTTATCATGCATTTTATGATAACATCAACTCCTTGGGTTGACGATGAAACTTGATTCGTGAAGGAAATCAATGGGGAATTGGGGGAAATTGTTTGTTGATTATGTAGGACGTATTGTGGGTCATTCAAAATCTATGAAACTAATAATTTCCATCATTATCTCTATTCATTTGTTAATAATTGATCATCCTTGAATTTAGAACGGAGTGTTTTGATCTTACTAGTGCTCAGATTGTAAATGTTTTCGGGGCCCAGGCGGCTTGATCTAGTTGATACCTGGTGAACACAATCAAAACTAATAGTTTGTAAGAGGGTTCAATAATGCTATTTTTACCCGATTTTGGGTCCAAATTCTTTAATTCAATTGGGTTTCATTTTGCTTTGTTTGTTATCGTCCTCACTAATTTGATAGTGTGACACCGTTCGGAGGCCCTTAGAAAAAGGAAAAGTTACGTAATAGATCCTCAATTGGACGATGCTCCCATTGAAATTTCACGGACTTAATCTCCTTGGTTCTCAATTTACACACATCACAATCAAGAATTGCTATCGATTCCTCGTCGTGTTGGAGGTCTTTGTCCTACAAAATAGAGTACCACTTAATGATGTAATCCCCATCACCATGATACCTCTTAAATATGGAAACATGGTATATCGGATAAATTATCGATAAATTTGGAGGTAAATCAAACCTATACACCAGTGTTCTTACCTATTCAAGAAACTCAAAGAGACCAATGTATCGGGGACTTAGCTTACCATTATTTCTTAATCTTTTCAGCCCTTTCATGGGTGACACCTTAAGAAGAACATTCTCGCTGTTTTGAAACGTCATGTCTCTTACCTTGTAATATTTTTTTGTCTACTCTGGGCTGCTGGAAGCTTAGCTTGAATACTTCTCACTTTATCTTGAGCATCCTTCCCAAAATCTACCCCCAAAGGTTTCACATATCTATCCTCAAACCATGGTACGAGTGATATACATCCCCTTTTCACAAAGTGCCTCAAATGGTGCAATATCTATGCTGAAGTGATAACTATTATTAAGATAACTCACAGAATGGTAAGAACTTATCCCAATGTCCCCCAAAATTATCACACATGCCCTCAACATGTCTTCTAACACTTGAATATTCCTCTCTGACAGCATGCGTTTCTATGAATGGAAGGAATTACTAAAAGTGAGTTGTCTACCTAATTCGCCATGTAATTTCCTCCAAAACTTCGATGTGAATTTGGTGCCCTGGTCTGAGATGATAAAAAGGGGCACCACATGCAACCTCACCATCTCTTTTACATAAAATTTACCCAATAGTGTAGCATGATAATCTATTCTTACCGGAGTAAAATAGGATGAGTTAGTCAATCTATAAACCACTACCCAAATAAAATCCAACTTTCCCAAAGTCTTGGTAAGACCAACCACAAAATCCATGGCTATCTTTTCCACTTCCATTACGGAATTAGTATTGTTTGAAGAAAACCTGCAGGCCTTTGATTTTTATACTTCAATTGTTAGAAATTTTGACACTTAGCCATAAAATTCTCTATATCCTTCTTTATTCCCAGAAATCAATAAATTTGCTTCTAATCTCGATACATATTCATCACACCCGGATGAATAGAATGTCACGGACTATGGGACTTTATCAAAAACATTTGAATCAAATCATTAACTCGAACACAAATTCTTCCTTTGAAACTAACCACAACTTCAACATCTAGAGTGGTATGTTACGCCTTACCAAGCATAGTCTTCTTTCTAAGATCCTCCAAATTCTCATCCTCAAATTTCTTGACCTTGATCTCTTTAATGAATTGGCCCTCACTACAATGCTAGCTATCACCCCACCTTTCTCTGAGATGCCGAATTGCATTAGATTAGACTCCAAGCTCTTAATTTCTTTAGCCAAATGTCGCTTGCATACACTCCAGTAAGATAATACACACATACCAACCGCCTTTCGACTCAAAGTGCTTGGAACAACGCTAGCCTCATCCAAATGGTATTGAATGTTCACATCGTAATCCTTGAGTAACTCTATCCATCTTTTTTTTCTCAAATTTACATCCTATTGAGTGAACATATGTTGCGAACCCTGACGATCAGTAAGTACTTCACACTTAACACCTTCAGTTCACACGAGGCATAACTATAACATTGTTATCATGCATCAACATATCACCCAAACTATAATGTGAAGCATCACAATAAATAATAAAATCCATACCTTCAACCGCCAATGCTAAAATAGGTGTGGTGGTCAATAGAGTTGACTTTTTGGAATCTCTCCTCACATTTTTCATTCCAATCAAATGATATTTTCTTTTTGGTATAGTAAGTCAAGTGAGTTGCAATAGAAGGAAAGTTTTTCACTAATTGATGATAGTAGCTACCGAGCCTCGCAAAACTCTTACCTTCCGTCGCAGAACTTGGACCAACAAAATTCTTAACCTCCTCAATATTTTGAGGATCTAACATTACCCCTTCCTTCGAAACTACATGCCCTAGAAATACGACAGAAGTTAACCAAAATTCAAAATTAGAGAATTTAGCATATAACCTTTGTTTCCCACGAACTCCAAGAACAATACGAAGATGGTCGGGAAACTCTTACTCACTTTTCTAATAGACCACAATATCATCAATAAACACCAAGACAAATGCATCAAGAAATGGCTTGAACACCCCATTCATCAAACTCATGAAAGTTGCAGACACATTGGTCAAATTAAAAGACATAACAAAAAACTCATAGTGCCTATAGTGCTAAATGTCGTGTTTAGCACATCTTTTTGCATAATTTTCAATTGATGGTAATCGGATCGTAGATCAATCTTGGAGAAAACTTATGAACCTTGCAATTCTTAAAAAAGATCATTTATTCAAGGAAAAGGGTACTTGTTCTGAATAGTGACCCCATTCAATTGCCAATAATCTTTAAGCATTCTCATACTACCATTCTTTTTCTTAACAAACAAATCTAGGAACCCATAGGGAAGAACTAGGTTGAATAAATCTCTTACCAAGAAGCTGTTAGATTTGAGCCTTAAATTCTTTTAATTATATCGGAGCCATGCGATATGGAGTGATAGAAATGGCGGAATATGAGATAAATTAGCTAAACAACCCTCCCTCTACAGTTTTCTATCCCGAATAGACGATATAATCTTAGTGCGCTTAGGCTTGTACACCCCTTCCCACACTAATTTTTAGCTTCCAAAATTTTCTAGAGTTACAAACTTAGTATTACAATTTAACACAGAATAATAGGGGGAAAACCAATTCATGCCTAAGTTATTATCAAAGGTAGTCATATCCAAAATCACCAAATCAGCCCAAGTCAGAAAATCCATAAATAATATAGGATAAGCACGATAAACAAGGGTGACTATCAATGACTCTCTATCGGGGTAGAAACATGGATAGGGGCATCAAGTCCATCACAAATCATATCAAACTATAAGAAAAATCACACTAATATAAGATTAAGTAGAACCCTAGTCAAATAACATATTATCCATCCACTTAAAGAAAAGAATAGTACATGTGATCATTGCGACATATGCCTCTGCCTTATTCTTGCCTAAAAAGTATAACACTGAGCCATATCATCTTGACAGACCATCTCTCTTCCTGGTTGCACGTTACCTCTGCCTTCGTTACCATTTTCTCTACCTCCATGGTCTCTCTGATTTCCTCCCCGCCCACTTTGTAGATGTCCTCGACCATTATTACTATTTCTGTTGTGTACCACTGCTCTAGTCTACTATTGCACTGACTCAATTACACATGGGTGGGGAGAATCTCTCCTCATATGATAAGTCTCTCCACAATTGTAACATGTGTGATCAAACGATGTCCTACTTCCCATTAAAGTTAGGACTTTCTTGATGTTCTAAATCAAATTATGAAATGGAGTGCATGAGATGGAGTCCCTGAGTAATTACTTGTGGAAGCAAACATGGAAGACTAAATTGTCTTGGCTACCAGTGTTGGCCTCCCAGACCCTCTATAATAAGAACCTTGAAAGTTTCCTTATTTCTTGGCCCTTTTTTCCAATGACTTAAAATGATCGTCTTGCCTCACCCCCTCGACTTTTTTAACATAGTCGGTTACCTCATTAAAGCTCCTCCTTATGGAAGTCATATGAATAGATAATACTTGCAACTCCAAATAAATTCCCCTAATAAATATACAAATCCTCTCCTCCTCAATAGTAACCAACTGTGTAGCATATTTTGACAATGTATGGAACTTGGCGTCATAAGCAACTGTTGTCATACACCCTTGTCCCAAGGCTAGAAATTCATCTTTATTCAATATCTTTGAGATCTAGGACCATATTTCTCCAAAAACAAAGCATGAAACAGGTCTAAGTAAGTGGAGATAAAGCTAAGGATCTACCATCCATGTAAGCACTCCACTACTGCGTAGCCTCACAATGAAGTTGAGAAGTCACAAAATCAACTTCATGCTGATGGACAATTCCTAACTTATAAAACCTCTCATACAAATATAAGATAAACTCATCAGTGACTTCATTCTCAAAACCAAGAAACACGTGAGGCTTAAGCTTCAAAAATATAGTTAGCATGGCATGCTCGTTACAAATAATAACTGAACCCAACTAAGGATGGAAGAAACCAGCAATACTTATGTTTCCGCTTGTCGTGGGAGTTGTGATGGAAATACGAGGATTGGTGTAAGTAACAAAATTAACTATTGGTTTTAAGGGGTTTTGAGGTCAAATTTGAACGGACGACCAAGATGTTGAGAAACTAGTCTTTTGTGTGCTAGTGTGTTCTAGTATGTTGTCCATGTTTTGGTGTGTCATTTGGAGTCTTCAATGATTGGAGGTGACCTAGTATCTAGGGTGCGTTATTTATGTATATATATGATAAATGGAATTATGATGTTGGTATAACTTTTTATGAATGATATGCATGATGTTGATCTCACTTTGTATGCATGTTGTTTTCTATACTTGTTATGATGATGTACGAGGTAAATGATAATGCTTGTGACCTTCTTGATAGTTTTTTTGGTGTGTGGGGGGTTATGGGGCTTCACACACATTGCACTAGTAAACTTTGATTGGGTTTATAAGTAAGATATTGTGATGTATTGATGAAATGAACTCTAAATATGAAATATTGTCTATGGCTTTATCATGGTGTTACTTATGGTATGGACTTGTATATTGTTCTTTCGAATGTGAATAAAGGATAAATGGGTTATGAACAGTATTATGGAATGCTACATGCACATTACACTAGTGTGAGTTGGCGTTGTCATAGGTTATGGTTCATATAAAGGTTATTTGTTATGATATGCTTATTCTTATGAATGTATGTGCTTGGATTGATAAAGTTTGTATAAAAGTTCACCTTTGGTGCCCTTGAGGTGATACTTTGGTATGAATGGTAGAATGGGACACTAGTCATACATTGCTTTAAGCATTACTTATGGGTTTCTTTAGGAAATAAGTTAAGGTAAAAGGGAAGGTAATGTATTGTAGGTATTAGATGCGCCTCAAATGTGATAAATGTCTTTATGTGTTGTTATGAATGGTTTCCATTTATATAATGATGTATAGGAACTATATTGTGCTTATTGTATCGAATTTTCATGAATTTTCTCTAAAAAGAAATGATGCATGGTTTCAATCTAAATGTCCTCTTTAAAGAATGTTTTTACATAGTCATCATCCTTAGTGCATTCTTATACTAACACCATTCTTTTTCAACTTTTCACTCCAAGTGTATAGGTGGTGGTTGCTAAAGGACCTTTCCTAGAATAAAAAGGTTGGATTACCGTTCCCAACTTTGGGTGTGTTCTTAAATATTCAAGGAGCGTTGTATAAGAGTTTCTTTAAGTTCCTCTTATAGACTAGTAATGTTTTTTTTTTGTCTTTTTAGGGTCCTGTCCCTGTTATGTTGAAGTTGTGTCTAAGATGGAAAAATTAGAATTAGTATCCCAATCTTGCATTAATGGTTTTAAATGAGAAGACTTTTAATGTGGTGTTTTCAAATGAAAAATTTTTAAATTCCGCACTATTTTAGGCATATGTGATGAAAGAAAGATAATGTCTTTTATAAGACTTCTTATAAGTCAAGTATGTCGTGTTACAACCACGGGTTCTCTCGGGCCATGATGATTGGCGGGCACTTGGTTTACTTGAACAAAAGAAGAACTCTAAGACCAACTAATTCATTCAGGAATGACAAAATTTGCTAAGCTGACATTTCGTCCATGGGAGGACTACTGGTAGTCTCAGTTTGTACCTCTCCCACTTCTCCTCTATCTCTTCATGATGCCTGAAAAAGTCCTAATTTTGGGGACAGTTTCAACCGGTACCTCATTCCCAAGGCTTTACTCTTCCACGGTATCTTCCCCTAGATCTTCCTCTACCCCTGCCTTGACCGTGATGTCTCGCTGTAAAGCCCTTAGCTGAAGCATTGACGATAGCGATAGGATGAACACCATTGAATCTAGTGTTAACCATTTGTGGACAGAACATTGAAAGAGGTTAGATACCAATTCGAATTGAAAGATACCAATTAAAACTAGGTTATTGAACAAAGGAGATAACAGAAAACATAGAGATTTCCTTAAGTCTTTTGTCTCACTAAGACAAATAAAGGCGTCCCCGTACAATTCTGCGAGACTCTTCTAGAATCATTTCGATATATTAAGATTAATGAACTAAAGCTCTAATACCAACTTTTCCAAGACCCAAACCGTCGTGAAGCACCGACACTAACTCACCAGTGGGAAAACCACTATTATGAGCCAAATCAAACAACTAACTAAAAACTAAGGCACTAGTTATGAAACCAAGTTAAATACTAGAGAAAAAATAAAGTTCCCATTAACTACTAACAAAATTCTATCAACTAAAATAAATGTAGAAGAATTAACCTAGAACCCTAAAGTCAATGTACGAAAACATCTAAGTTCAACAAGTTTAAACAAGATGAGATATACCCCAAACTAAAAAACTAATTACTACTAGAAAGTCTAAGTTTGAATTATGGACATTTACGAAAGGAGAACTCTTGGAAGCCCAAAAGAATTGAGTCACCCTTGAATTCAAACAATCATCGGTCTTTTAGACGATGTCTGTTAATAGTTCCTTGCAGATTTACTATACTCACCAAAAATAAAAGCAAGTGTAGAATCAGTATACAACTAAAGTGTATGGGTAGGATCATGCGGCTATCCCACTAAGTTTAACATAAGAAAGTCAATCATTACTATAGAGACATGCATATATCGAACATATACAATATTATGAACATTTAAGAATAACAATCAACTTCACATTTCTCAATATACAAAATTATGTCACGTAGTTAGTCCTTTCATGAAACCAACACCTAACTGTTAGCATACCATAATGTGGTACTCAAACCCATAATTATGCTAGAACATTACAATCTTATCCAATTTTTATGCTTGAACACGGTAACTAATCCCAATTAGTTATGCTGAAGCATGAAAATTTGATCCTTCAACACTCCACAATCACAAACACAAGTACACTCTCGAGTCATATAATCAAGTAGTGATTCATGGTATATAGTCATTCATCTATCTCATTTACAACAAATATGACGAATAATGCAACATTCTAATACATACAAGTATCATAATGAAGGAAGACCAAACGTACACCACACAATCATCGAATCACAACCATCACCTACCTCAACACAAGCTTGAAAACCTTAAAATCTTGACACTTCCCTTTTCGTATTCATTCCACTTTTCTTAGTCTACAAACAATCAGTATAATGCAGGAATCAATAAATAATCCCTAATTACCCAGATTACTAACAATTTTAATAACCCTCGATCATACCCATGATCTCAATTACCCAAACTAGGGCTTTTCCTACAATTGCTTCCAATTAAAAATTCTCCCCCGTCATTAATTTCACATTCTATTACATTCGACGGATCGAAATGCAGATTTGGGGAGTGAAAATCATAACTTTAGCCTCAAGAATGGTGAAAAACGAGTAGGAGTCGCATGGGGTTCGTTCCTTAGTTCAAAAATTTTAAAGTGCATAATTAGGTGGTTTAGGGTTTTTTTCTAAGGACCTCAAGTCGCGTCGAGTCCGCTACAACTGGCTTCACCCCGTTGTAAAGGCCCCCCCAACGCAACCAAAATCCCACTATGCTTGCTTTCATGGAAATAGTAATATATTTTAATAATTCTAAGACCTCCATTTCAACACATCTTTAATCAACAACACTCTGAAAATACTATTCACTCTAAGATCAATTCTGGGAGTTCTACTCACCCGAATTCAATTTCATAAAGTTGTCTTGATCCCTTAAAAAGTCATCTATCTCTTTATGTAATCAAAATTATATATAACTCGCTCGAGTGCTACCATATATACTTACACCATTATGACTCCTATTTCATCCGAATCTGAACTAGGTAGGTACAATTCCAAAAACTACCAATAGTTTTTCCAACCCTAACTTTTTACCCATTTTCTCTTATATCATTAAGGAATCCAGTCGTTACAAATAAGGATGCAACCTAGAAAACCCAAGAAATCAAAAGTCTAAAAACTCTAAGTTAAAAGAGTGAACTAAGAATATAAGAGGAAAATATAGAACACTGCAGAAGTAGCTTAGTCTTGATATACCTTAATATAACATGTACTCAATAAAGAAAGAGAAATTATGGTATCAATACACAACCACCGTCTATTGATAAGATCATCGGCTAGTTCCAATTGTATGAAATATGAAAAAAAAAACTATAACTTAGTAAAATAGAAAATATATATTTAAATCACTATTATAGATTAACACTCACTCTCAGTACTCACCATTTTTTATTTGCCTATAAAAAATGAACAACCATAGAGCAACAACTCAACTAGGTTCTCTCATGTAACCTACACACAAATAATTAGTCTATCGGTGTAGTACCGGAGCAAACTCTTTATCTAAATCATCGCAACATATATGGTATAAAATCTAACCATTAGTATATACCAGATGTGGTATATGAGACAACTATGTGGATATTCCTTACAAGGCATAGAACTAGAGCAACCATCAACACACATCACAATCACAACCACTATGGATAACAATTACACTTGTACACTCAAGTAATTATGCTCATTGCATGTGATTTACCTCATTGAACCTATCAAATCACACTCTTTACTTTTACATAATCATGTATCATATAAGTAGTCACACCCCAAGCCTATACCCTGCACGTGACCGGCACCCAATGACCATTGTTGACCTTGAGCAAACCCTCTGTCTAGCTTAATTAACTCAACGGAATACTTAAATACAATATATAAATCAAGAAATAACTCAAAAGTAATACATAACTAAAGTGGAAACTCAAGTGTTAATCGTTTACAAGTGAAATGAAAAGACTAAGGAAACTAACCCTATATGTCTATGAAGCCTCTAAAATAACAAGGGATGTTGGGACATGACCCCCAATTATCCGAAAAACTAAAAACATAAAAAAATTCAATTGAATGATAAAGAGGTCCTCCAGAACGAATGAAGGCTCACCAACTGACTCTAAGCCGCTCACTTGATCAATGGTACACCCAATGTTGATCCTAGTTACCTACGTCTGCATCATGATACGATGCAGGCTAACTGGGATCAATACATTAAATGTACGAGTATGCGAGTTGGATTTCTAAAACAACATAGGCTTGAAAGGGATTATGAAAAAAAAAACTTACCTTGGCTCTTATTAACTCATAAATACTTAATTGAACTCATTTAATTAAAAAGCAGTTTAAAAGATAGTGCATAATAAAGATAAGTTCTTTAAAACCATGATGTAAACTCTGTGTATACAAAGATACAAAATAACTCTAAGATGTATGCAGAAGTACAAAATAAAATGACGTCAAATAATAATTTTAATAAAGGATATATCATGCAATGCATGAATGAACTCATACCCCCATGCATACTAAGAAGGACCTCTTGAGGAACCATGCAACTATTGTTGTGGGAGTTTTTCTAACTGATAATTGTCACTTAGTAGTTCTAGCGATGAGAAAGTATTACTCCGCCCACGCTTCCCGGCCATCTTAACCTTGACATAGTATAGGACATGAACAACCTAATGGATCCATTATTCAATTGTGAAAAGAATTCATCTAAAAAGTATGACCCTTTTCTACCCATGATTGCTACATGGTTTTGATGGAGACCTAAGTTAATATAAAACTTGCATCCCACATTGGTGCTCATTACTACTCCCTAAAATATTCTTATCTTATATGTTTTAAACACAACTTTTCATGTGATTTGATATTAGTTCTCGAAAACATAGCTCAAAGGCTATCTTGGAAGTCACAGTTTTCCTCCTAGCTTTATTTATTAAAAATAGAACTTTTTTTCTAAGACAAACAAGAACGCTCTTTAGAAAACATAGTTTCCTTTATTTTTTAAATGTGAAAACATTTTAAATCTCTTTGAGAATACTTATTCCCCATATAATTTTGAAGAAATGAACTTAAACTTTACTCTTTACTTAGCTGGAAACTTGAGTCTTAAATGAACTCTTAAAGAATACTTTCTTACCTTATATTTCTTTGAAGGAATAACTTCAAATCGTTACTATTTTCTTAACTTGAAATTTGAACCTTAAACGAAGTTAAAATGTTTAATAATTACTCTCGAAACTCAAAGAAACTTGGCTTTGACTTACCTCTAAACTTCTAGACTTAATGATCTTAGCTTTCCTTGAATTTGATTATGGATTCAAGGTTAATGATCTCATGTTTATGAATGATTTTATAATGTTTAGATGTATCTTATAGTGTTGAAATCAACTAACAAACGTGGGTACATCACTTAGGAACTAGTACGAAAAGGTGGGGAATGAATGGGGAACATGCATCATTTGCACTCTGAGAGGCGTGGGGAGACAGAACTCATACTTCATAGGCCAAGATGAAGTTTTCTTTCTGGCGTGCCACCCCAAGTCCCTATAAATAGAGATTATCCTTTAGGGATATGGGAGGCGTGGCACCCCAAGGCCCTACGGACATACGTTCTCGATTTTTCTCCTCCGTTTTTCATCTCTAAACCCTATAAACTTCCAATGATCTTTCTCCAAACACTAAGGATCATTAATAACCTCAATACCCAATATATTTAACTCAGAAAAATACCCGAAAACACGAATCAATTAACACTATTCATCTAACAACTCAACCAACAACAATTCAACAATGTTCTTCAACAAATTCACTTTATCTCATTCAACCTTACTCAAATCGCTGAATTTAAACAAGTTGGTGTGTGGGTGAACTGACACAACACTAGAAAATCCCACATACCTCTTTATGGATTACCCCCGACGAATTCCACAAGTCGAACTTCGACGATCTTGAACGTTCTTGCCTACTCTTCTCCTTTCTCCTCTTATGTCCTCTTCTTTTCTCTTCACTAAAAACCCTAACTTATTTTTCTATAAGATTAAACTGAACAAGATCAGTTTAGACCCCAATTTATAAGCCAAAACCAAATTAATTAGGTTGCCTAACAAAAAGACCAAAACACACTTTAAAATCCCGGATTCGGACATTTTCTTTATCCGACAGCCCAACTTCCAAAGGACATTTCTCACTCATACGATTTCAAAATTGAAAAAACTCGGCGGCATTAGAAAGATATAACCTAGGGTTTTCCAATAATATCAATAACTTCATCTAAATTATCTTGAGATAGGAGTTATGGTCGTTTGAAGTTTACCAAAAAACACACTTTTTCCTAACTTAAGAAAAATTCCAGATTTTAATTCTTTCCAAAGATGACTATTTCAACTTTAAAGATTCTAACTAGCTTTCAATTTGCGAGATGTTACAATATCTCCCCCTTTGGAACATTTATCCTCGAACGACACTACTTCTTACTAGGATTATGGTGTAACATCTTACATTACGCTCAAACACCTAACATCAAAATATAAACACAGAATGCCAACTGAATATCAATGACAAGAAAAGGATTAGTACCTCAATTTGGAACTTCTCCGGATTCAAAGATATGTCTTCCTATCCTTTTTAGCTTCTCTAGTAGATTTTATTCAAACTGATTTCCCTTCTTACCAAATCTCCCAACACCCTTCATGGGTTAACTTTAATGTAATTCAATTATCTACCATTGGTACAAACAACCTACCTTGATATCTCAATACACCATCTCCCCCTTGTTATAAAGCCATCACCATTTGCTTATGACATTTCCCTTTAATTCAAGCCAGATAGGGTCTTGTCTTTCTATCCTTTTACTTCTTACACTGATGATGATTCCGATCTGTTAATAACTACTAAGCCTCATTATGTATAATTCATTAATCAAACTCCTAATCGTGAAATTCTATGCACCTTCTTTTACAAACTTTCTCTTATCTTTCTCAAAAAAGAGCAGTACTACCCATATACAACCTTTTTTGCATGAGATTAAGCTTTTTATGAATATATAAATATTGTAGGATCTTATGATCACTGAATATATAAACACGAACGCCATACAAATAGTGACGCCATATTTTCAAGGCAAACACTATGGATGTCAACTCTAAGTCATAGGTTAGATAATTCTTTTCGTGAACCTTCAACTGTCTCGAGGCATAAGCTATAATTTTGACATTCTTCATTAGAACACATCCCAAAGAACCTCTTGATGCATCACAGTACACCACAAAATCTTGAGTACCTTCCGGTAAGGTCAACAATGGGGCAATAGTCAACCTCTTTTTCAATCCCTGAAAACATTTCTCACAAGTTTCAAGCTATTGAAATTTAACTATCTTTTTAATCAACTTAGTCAAAGGAGATGAAATAGATGAAAACCCCTCAACAGACCATCTATAGTAGCTATCCAAACTCAAGAGACTCATTATATCAATTGAAAAAGTGGGCCTAGACTAACTCTGAACTGCTTCTATATTATGGGTATCCACTGTAATTCCGTAACAAAAAGTAGTGTGGCCTAATAATTCCATAGACTCAAGAAAAAACTCACACTTTGAGAACTTGGCATACAACTTCTTAACTTTCAAAGTCTGAAGGACTATCCTGAGGTGACTAGCGTGATCTTCTTGATTCATTAAATAGCTTAGTATGTCATCAATGAAGATGAAAACAAAAATATCTAAATAGGGGTTGAAGACTGAGTTTATAAGATCCATGAACGCTTTTGGTGGATTACTTAAACCAAGTTACATGACAAAAAATTCGTAACGTCCATATCTGGTTCTAAATATTGTATTTGGAATATTACATTCCTTAACTTTAAACTGATGGTAGACTTACTCGAGGTCAATTTTTGAGAAGCAAGAAGCATCCTGAAGTTGGTCGAAAATCATTAATCTTTAAAAGGGGATATTTATTCTTGATGGTGTTACAATGATAAAAATTAACTAGGTTTAACTAGAGCTTCACTTGTATTTTAAGCGTTTTTAACTATATAATTTAATGTTTAAATAAGTTTATAGGTCACTCCGGTTGAGTTTGAAGTCAAACATTAAGGAACAACACAGATTTTTGAAGACTAGTCGTCTATATGCTTGTGTGTGCTACTCTGCCTTTACATGTTTTATGAGTTGTTTGGTGTCTAGATTTATAGGCTGGGACCCTAAGACCTAGAATAGAATGTTTAGGGGTTTAACATCTTGGTAAGACTCCATGAAGGACCCACAAGGGTCCCTACAGGAGTATATCATCTCTTAGACAAGATGCTACCAGAAAGTGTCAAACGACGGCCACAAGGGACGGGCAGTCGTTCAATGGACAACAAGTCAACCTTGGGCGTCGATTGGACCTGCACGGACTGAAACTTAGCAATTATTTGACCCAAATGAAGGACATCAATGATGGGGCGTCATTCCATCTACGACCAGTAGATGGTAGGGTGTCGTTTGGGCCTAGAAATCTGCTGCGACTCGGCCAAGTTAGGGGTGAATTCACCCCAGTCTTTTAAAATGAATGAACGGTACTTTTAGGGGTATTTAGGTATTTTATGAGTATTAAAGTTATTAAACCCTCTTTTAGACTCTAACACCTAATAAAAACTCTTCCCTCCCAAAGTTATCTAAAAAAAACCATGGAAGCTCAAGTTAAAGATGGAGCTAGAATTAATGATTCTAATGGAGTTCTTACTCAAATATCTTTGGATTTCTTCTAATATGGTGTGGTATTTCTTTATTAAAGGATTCCTATCACATTATAGAAAATTTCAAAATGATTTCAAAGATTTCAAAGTTTATGAAAAAGTCCAATGTCTACCATAAATCAGGTGTTCTTACATGTAACGTTTTCAAATTATTATGTATGATACAATTGACGTTATATTGGTGTTTGCAATGAAAATATCCTTGATCCCTTATTTTTATTAAATCTCTAAATTTAGCTTATGTATGGGTTAATTTCTTATGTTCTAATGGTGACAGAATTTAGTAATGATTATGTTGTAATGTTCATTTCTATGGTTTATTATGTATTCATATTGTGAATTGTTGGAGATGTTAAAGAATGGTGATCTTGGCTATTGGAAGAAGGTATGTTGACCTAATTACCTTAGTTAATGTAGAGTTAATATAGAATTGATATTGATATGTATGGTCCACTTATGGTGGAGGTGCTTATGTGTTGTATAAGATGCTGATCATAGACTTTTCGGCATTATTATGTCAATTGTAGTAGTATCATGTTAGGGTTCATGTGCAGGTATAATGTGAAGTTGGTTATACGAAGTAATATGACTATATGTAAGGTGTTATACCTTAGATGAATGCATAAGTTAAGGATGATGTGATGTATGTGTGATCTTGTGCAATGTGAATGTATAAAGTAAAGGAGATCATGTGATGTCTATATGATCTTGAATGAGTGCAATAGTATTATAAATCTTCTCTAATTGATAATATTTGATAATGAAGGATTAATAAGTATCCTTATAGAATTATATGGTATCTTATCATGGTCGACTTAGTTGTCCCTACTTGGTACTTGTAAGATATTGACTAAGTGATATGATGAATGTTGTTTCTCGATTGGTATACTTAGGTCCCTCTTCTTGATACATGAAAGTTATGTGAAGGTGATCTCTTAACTTGGTAGGCTTAGGCACCCTTGTCATGTGTGTGAATGTGTGTATGAATGAATGGAAGTCTAGGATTGCTAGATCTAGAGTGGTCCCCTTGTATGAAAGACTTATATGGAACCTTTAATATGAAAAGAAGATTATGAATGAGCTATCCTAATAGACCTTGAGTGGCAGCCCTAGTGGGCCCATTTTTGGTAGGGTATGATGAGTTGGTAAGACTAAGAAATGATACCTTCTCAAATACATTTATTAGAATGAGCTTACTCTATGAGAACAAACGCAAAGCACCAAGTTGATATTCTTGTGGTAGTAACTCTACATAAGTATTATACGAGAGTACAAAGAAGCCCTTGATATCCTTTAACCATGTGCCAATATGGGATGTGTCCTAGTTCTACCTTTTGCAAATAGAATACCTTCCACTAGGTGGGGCCTTTTGACACCGAATTCCATACCTAGCTTGTATAGTCTATGTTATTTAATGTGTATTCTCATCATTTGGGTCGTATACTATAGTATTGGCTAGGTTCTACAACGTGTAGGTAGTGGAACAAGACATTATCAGATCATGGCATGAGTAGGCCTTGAAGATGCTAGAATGAGTTCCCTATGTCTTCCAAGACCATTATGTGAAGTCCCCTAATTGTTTAGTTGTCTCTTAAATGGATTTAATGAATAATATTGATTTAGTTAAAGCACGTTGAATAGAAAGGTTCTAATCTAGGCTAGCTTTAAGGATTGCTTAGGTGTGCTCGAAGAGAGCGCATGGGTGGTCTCTTCGTGTCTTACTCCAGTGTGTCTTAAAGTAACCTTAG
The DNA here is from genome assembly GCF_001406875.1 of Solanum pennellii. Classification (NCBI taxonomy): domain Eukaryota; kingdom Viridiplantae; phylum Streptophyta; class Magnoliopsida; order Solanales; family Solanaceae; genus Solanum; species Solanum pennellii. Next base: position 69,102,714 of record NC_028637.1, on the reverse strand, counting down.
GTAGAGATTATAAATGATGAAAAGTCTTACTTGATGAATACTAAGTGTTATGTGATGAAAAGGAATATCCTTACTTGGGGTGGTCTTCAGGATCATCTAGGTGTGTGTGAAGTAATCGCATGGGCGGCTACTTCATATCTTACCTAGGAGGGGTCTTAGGATAACCTTGTTTAGGTTGTGGACTATTTGAATATGTATTATATGTGATTTTTGACATTTATTATGTCTCTTAAACTCTTATTGTGAAACTTTTACTCAAACTGTCATGAATGCATGTTTCCATACTAAATATCCCTTTTTTATGGTTTTTGCATGGCTTCCATACTTTAGTGCATTAAATGTGCTAACCCCTTCTTTTTCCTTTTTGACTAAAGTGTAGGGATTGGAGTTCTTGATATGCCTTGGATGATGGATAGGTTTATAAGGGTTGAAGATAAAGCTTTAGTGAGCATCATAGATTCGAGGGCAAGACCCACTTGTTCCTTTTAAGTCTTCATTTCAAGTATTTTATGGGCTTAATCCTATATGGTGTATTCTAAAGTATAGATGGTTTAATGAACATTTTAAAGGTAGAATTATTTTAAAAATTTTAAATTCATACTTATTTTGAGTATCGTATGCAATAATTGATACGTGTGGCATGTATGAGAGCTCCGAGAGGTCCATTACGCCTTGTAACTTTAAGGAGGTGCTCCCCGGTCATTACAAACTTGGTATCATAGTCAGGTTATAGGAGTGTCTTAGGTTGTCTGAAAAATCACATCTAGTAGAGTCTTGTTTATAATGTAAAGAGCGCCACATTGTGAATAAAAGACTATTGGGTGCTAAGAAAGTTTCACTTCTTCATTCTTATAATCATGTCTAAGAGTTGTGGCTTATGCTATCTTTCCGTTGCTTCTTCTATGATGGTCTTTAGAGTGTCGCCTTTGAGAAGTTTGGTTGTAGAGGTTGAGGGAGAGTAAAAGAGGTTATGTGTGAATTTTTAGATGGGATATGGGAGGTTGAGATGATGACCTTAGTGTGATGATTAAGGAGATTTGATGATGCTTTGATCCGACCTTAGAGAGGGAGGAGGTGATATTTGAAAGACTTAGTTTGAGTTTCTCCTAGTAAGGGATGTTGTAGCTAGATGATGAGACTTTTGAGAGTCTAGAGTGTTCATGGGATAGGCTTGATGTTGGCTCATCAAGGGGAATAGTGACTTGAAGAATTGGGTTAGAATGGTATTGGTAAGGTTGGTGGTTTCTTGAAAGATATCCTTATAGTATGTCCATATTCACCTTACATGGGTTTCTTCAGAGTGGAGGAGAATGGTGAATAGTAAGGGTGCCGAGAGTGAGATATCCTTATATTTTCCTTATATAACTACTCAAACCTAAAACTAAGAGTTCCTAGTATCTTGGTTCATGTTGGAGTCTTTTGTGAAAAACAAGTTTCCAAATATCCTCCTTATGATATGCATGTTTTGGTTGAATTCTTTTGCTAATGAGAAAATGATTTTTGATGCATGTATTCCCTCATGTTCATGTGCATTTAGTGTAGATTGTCTATTTGCTTCCTGAGTGAAATAGTGAGCATGCCTAAATTTTTTCATGAGTTAACTTGTTGAGCATGCCTAATATGTTATAAAAAGATTTACATGTTAAACCTTTATGAAGAAATTTCATTGAATGTGCCTTATTGAAATTTTGCATGATTATGTTTTGATGAGAAATTGCATGATGTGCTAAGGGATGTTCAAATTAGCATGATGTAAATTGGAGTAGGAAGTTCCTCCAATAGAATGAGAAATGGTAAAGAATGATGCATAAGGAGTTGGTAAATGTAGTTCTACTTTCTTGAATTGCATGAAGTTGTTTGAACCTTTTTGTTGTGGAGTGATGATCCTCATAACTATGTATATGGTTTATGATAATGCATGCATAAGTTTATAAGTTTTTTCCTTTGGTTGTTATTTAAGTGCAAAGTGTCATTCGAGGAAAAATGTTCTTAAGTGGGGGATATTGATACAACCCTAAAAATGGACTAGATTGAACTAGAGCTTCACTTGTGGTTTAAGGGCTTTTAACTAGCGAATTGAATGTGTAAATGTGTTTATAGGTCAGTCCGGTTAATTTTGAAATCAAATGTCAAGGAAAGACCAAGACGTTCGAAGACTAGTCCTTTATGTGCTTGTGTGTTCTAGTGTGCCTTCGAATGTTTCATGAGTTTTTCGGTTTCTATATTGATAGAAGGTGACCCTAGACCTAGATTATTATGTTTAGGTGTTTAACATCTGGGTACAACTCCACCAAGGACCCACAAGGGGCCCTAGAGGAGGACCCCATCTCTTAGCTAGGATGCTGCAAGGCAGTATCAAACGACAGACACAAGGGACAGCAAGTCAACCTTGGGCATCGATTGCACCTGAAGGGACTGAAAGTTGGTGATTCTATGACCCAAATGATGCACCCCAATGACGAGGTGTCATTCAATTTACCGCTAGTAGATGATATGGCGTCATTTGGTCCTGCAAATTCCTGCTGCAACTCGGCCATGTTAGTTGTGATATGGTTATTCACCCCAAGTCTTTTAAAATGTATGGACGGTTGTTTTAGTTTGAGAGTATTAAAGTTTCCAAACCCTATTTTAGACCCTAAAACCTAAATCAAAACCCTTCCTTCAAAACGTTCTCTCCAAAAACTTCATGAAAGCTCATGGTCAAGATCGAGCTATGATGGTAGATTCTAATGGAGTTCTTCGAATTGCTTTGGATTTATTCTAATAAGGTACGGGAGTTCTTTATTTAAGGATTTATATCACCTTAGAGACAATTTCAAAGTGATTTCAAAGTTCATGAAAACGTCCAATTTCTACTCTAAGTCATGGTTTCTTGCGTGAAACGTTTTCAAATTATTAGATATGATAAAATTGATGTTTTCCTATGAAAATCTCTATGAACCCTTGATCTTCTCAAATCTCTAAATTTTGCTTATGAATGATTTTATGAGTTATGATCTAATGATGATAGAATTAAGTTAAGGTTATGTGGTTATGTTGATTTATATGGTTAATTATGTAATCAAATTGTGAATTGTTGGAGATGTTAAATAATGGTGATCTTGGATATTTGATGAAAGTAAGTTGACCTAATTCCCTGAGTTAATTTAGAATAGATATAAAGATTCTATTGATTGGTATGATGATGATCATGGCCTTGTCAACATTATTATGTGAATTGTAGTAGCATCGTGTTAGGATTCGTGTGAAGGTATAATGTGATGTTGGTTGTATTAAATAATGTGACTATATGTAAGGTATTATGGCTTATATGAATGCATAAAGTGAAGGATGATGTGACGTATTTGTGATCTTGTATATTTTGAATGTATAAAGTGAAGGTGCTCATATGATGTCTATATGATCTAGAATGAGTGTTATAATATTATGAATCTTTTCTAATTGACGATATGTGATAATGAAGGACTAAGAAGTGTCCTGTCATGACCCAAAGTACACCATAGAACTTAAGGCATCCTTCAAGTTGGAACATGGCGTTCTTTACCTCTCAGAGGTCTTGTACAATCCTTATATGTCATTCATTGAATATATACGTAAAGTAGTGTGAAATTAAAACTTTTCTTTCAAAACATACTGCGGAATTATTTCATAAAACTTCTAAGATATGTCTCAACAACAATTTATTACATCATGAGTACAATAGTCTTTGCCCAGAACCCATAAAAAGTCTAACATAGAAAAGAACATAAAGACATCATAGTGGTGGTGTCATCAACTCACCAATGTTCACCTTTTGAAAGCCTTGGAAACTCTACCCTTGCAAGCAACTCAATATCCTCAAAACCCTGCATTGGATTAGAATGTAGGCAAAATATGTGTTAGTACGAAATGTACCAAGTATGAAAACTATCATATCATAGCATAAGATATCTCAAAGGGTTAATCAATAATAGATATAATCATAAGAGATAAAGCATAAGCATAACATGAATAACATAAGCATAATGAAGCATCATAAAGCATATAAGAGTTCATACTTAACTCATTGTCCTTCTTACTTAAATGAACTACTTCATAAGCCACCTCAAAATATACTTGTGCAAAACTAAGGTAGCATCCCATACTACTACCAGAGCTAAGTACACCTCTTTGGTCATTCTTGATCATAATCCACTATCATAATTAAGACCTATATTCATCATAATATATGAGCACTATGCCCTTAGTCCACCTCAAAACACACTTGTGCAATAAATGTGAAGCATCCCATTCTACCTCACACACCAAGCATATCTTGAAGTTACTCTATTCCCTTTCATTTTAGCTTAGGACTCTTCTATAGACCTAATTTATATTGACAAGGAACTATCATCTTAATCAATCATGTCATGAAATGCAACTATAGTCACTATCCAAGCTAAGCATACATATCATAAGGGTCATGTCATAGATAGATTCAAATCATACTTGTGCAATGTATGGATAGCGTCCCATACTACCATCCACACTAAGTACTTATATACACTAACCTAATCCAAAGATAACTTATCTTGCAACCTTGTCTATTAAGATCAACTTACTATCATAATAGACCTACCACCATGGAAATTTACTAATCATACTAACCAATCTAACTAAGGAAGGATACAACCATCCTAACAACCATTCAACCAATCATATAGATGCAATCTAGTTCATTGGGGAGCATGAATCCTCAACCCTAAGCTATTATGAGAACTAATCCCAAGCTAATTCATGTAATGCACCTTGCATGCAAGACAAGATATCATGAAATGCACCTAGCATGCAATTCAAGCTATCATTAAGAGAATATAGTCCTTTCCCTAAAGATACCATGAAATTGTTTGGGCCAAACCAAGTCAAACTATCATGATGAAGCATCCTAGAAACACAAAACCAAGCAAAACATGAGAGAGTTTATTTCCTCCATCCCAAGCTACCATGAAGTTCATCAGCTCAAGCTACCATGAGTGATTCAACTTAAGCTTCCATGAATGATTCAACATATCAAGCTACCATGAGTATTTCAACCCAAGCCACTTTGAGATTTACTATCTCAATCTACCCTTGAGATATACCATTTCAAGATATCATGCATTGGTCTTGTTTCACCAATTCTATCACCAAAGAAGTTATCATAAAATCCATCTTCAAGATAATCTATTCCATCATGTCTTGATTCATTTTAGGTTATTAGGTCAACCTAAAGTCTATCTATGTGAGAGAACTTGCTTCTCCTATCATATTCATGTGTAAGTGTAGAAGAAAATATCATCATAATCCCTTCATAATGACTTCACCCCTAAGCCCTAGCATCAACGGCATACGATCCCATAAATGATTTCTAACTTCAACTCATCATGATCTATGTTCAGTTACATGTGTACTTAATTTAGTTATATGATTAGAAGGTAAGTCTAGGCATACATGATCATATAGGTTCAATTCAAATTTTACAAATCAAGACCAACCTAGATAAATTAGGATTAGTTCAATTCATATCTAGGTTATTCAATCATAATCAAGCACTCTAGCTGGCCCACCGCCCCAAGGCCCTACGAATAGAGACTGCCCTGTGGGGCTATGGAAGGGGTGGCACCCCAAGGCCGTACGAATAGGTGTTCTCAATTTTTCTCCTTTGTTTTTCATCTCTATACCCTCAAAAATTTTTATGGTTCTTTCCCCAAACATATAGGATCATTAGTACCCTAATTACCTTATTGCTTTAACTCAAAAGAAACTCGTAAACACGAATCAAATCAATACTAGGCATCCTACAACTCAACCAACAAGAATTCAACAATGTTCTTCAATAACTTCACTTTTTATCATTCAAACTTACTCAAATTGCTGAATTTAAACAAGTTGGTCTGTGGGTGAACTGATCCAACACAAGATGATCTCACATATGTTTTTAGGGATCACCCCGATGAATTCCACAACCCGAACTTCTACGATTTGGACTGTTCTTGCTTCTTGTTCTCCTTTCTCCTCTTTTTTTCTCTTCTTTTAAAACCCTAACTTATTTTTTAAAAGCATAAAATGAATAAGATCATTTTAGACCCCATTTTATTACCCAAAAACAAACTAATTAGGTTGTATAAGGAAAAGACCAAAACAGCCTTTAAAATCCTGAATTGGACATTTCCTTGATCCGACAGCCAAACTTCTACAGGGCATATCTCACTCATACGATATCGAATTTGCGCAATCTCGGTGGCGTTGGAAAGATCTCTCCAATGGATTTCCAATCATATAAAGAACTACCTCTAACTCATACCGATCTAGGATTTATGTCCATTGAAGTTAACAAAAAATTCACTTTTTCCTAACATAAGAAAATTTTCGAATTTTAATCCTTTCCAAAACTGACCATTTAAACTTCTAAGTTTCTTCCTAGCTATTTTAATTTGAAAGATGTTACATATGTAATACTAATGAAGTACTATACAAGCTCATATAAGATAAACGAGAAAACAAAAAATCATAGCATACCTTGAATCAAGCCTCCGAAGCTCTATTGAACATGAGTCATCCCTTTTTTATGAATATTGGCTTGATACTAGCCTAAAATAATAAAAAAAAAATATCCCATCAATGAATAATGACCTATAAATACTCGATTATAATCAAATCCTAACTCAATGTGATTTCTATGATTTTCTTTACAAAAACTAGGGTTTTGCACCATTAATTCAAGTCAAACTCTCTCTAAGGTCACCCAACAAGGATTTAAGGCCAAAGAATCACAATAATAAGGTAGGGGAATGAATTAGTTATCTTTGCCGAAGAATTTAGTAGAAAAGTGAAGAAAATCACTTTTCTCTGCCAAAAATGAGCTTCATAGAATAATGCGTTCTTTAAGGGAGTTTCAACATAAATTGTTATTTAACCCCGCTATAGCAACCTAATCCACTATAGCTTCTCCGTAATTGCATGAACACCCACAATGGGAGGATTTAATTCCAGGAAAATAGCAATGTGACACCCGTTATATCTGATCGCATCAAACAAAAACTTAGAATTCTCCAAAAAAGTTGGTGATGAATCAGAGAGAGACTTTAGACTCATATTATGTTTTTGGTTCACCAATGTCCATTTCTCATTCTAATTTGTTTGAATTTAATCTATGAGAGTTTAAGTACAAAATGAGGACAAAAGAAAGAAAAAGAATTCAAATTCACATAATATCTGAAGTGTTCAAATTTAAAATACTTTTTAATATATTAAAACATATAATGTGATTGTCGACGCCATGATTGTAAATTATTCCATGTCTTCATATTTCTTTCTTCTTTTGTAAAAAATTCTAGTTCCCACATTTTAAAAGTTGCCTACATATCAAGACTTTTGTTGTCCAATGAGAAAAGTGTTTTATAAAAGTTGTGTCAAAACTCAATATATATGTATTCCTTCCATAAGATGTGGCTATATTAGATCCTTCTCGATTTGTGGTGTATACCTATACAAAAGTAGTAATTTTTTATGTCTATAAATCATAATTACATATAAATACTCTTGTCTCATTTCGCTGTTTCACAATTAATTTGTTTCTACAAACTCTTATGTAATTAAAGATGAGATAGTTTATTTGGTACATAATAGCAATGTAATAAGAATAGAAGCTAATGATTAAATAAGCAAAATAACAACACGTTATAGGAAGGGGAAATTTTCTTCTTTATAGAAGAAAGCATTTTATTACTATGAACTGTAGCGATTCCATCGAGCATGAAAAACATCCAAAATACATCTTCTTGAATACAATTCCAACAAAGAGATGATCGATGTTGTAACGTGTTCTTATAAAACTCATTCCTAAATTATGTCAAGAAAGGTTGTTTGCACTATAATATATTGGATATTTTTATGGCTAATTGAAGTTTTTGGATTAGCAGTATTCATAATTAAGATTTGTGGGTCTTGATTCAACTAATTTGCAACTAATTTATATTAGTAAGACTCTTTTTTATTCATCCAGTTGAAATCACTGCATTACTTTTAATAGGTATAATATTCTTGAATTGTGACACTTAATTGCTGCCACAAATTGAGATAAATAAGCTACACTCAAGTGCTAACATGTTTCTTGTTAAGACCTAACGTAGTCAATTCTTTGCCTAAACATGCAAACTAAACATTCTGCGGATAATGTTGGGTTCAACACTGTATACTTCTTGACTTATAGTGAAGAGCATTTTGCTCCATATACATAGTTTATGAGGTACATTGGTTCAAAAGATTGTGGTAGGGCTGGAAATTTTGGTAATGGAACCACCTTATTCTTAGTGTCACCTTGTAACTTGCTTATGACAGTTCTGAAAAGTGTTAATCCAAACATTAAAATCACACCATAAATTTATCACAGATGAACAAATTTTAGAACCCTCTTAAAACAGTTAGTTATACAAAGAATAAGAAGGTTACATCACCGAATATTGCAACCCTAGCACAACTGTTAGAACACATTTACCTCATTAAATCTTTATACAAAGCAAATTCCTCTCACTATAACGCAAGAAGCAAACAACGTGAACTCAACATCATTCATGCAGTGCTTAGTTAGCATGTCTTGTCTCTATCTAGCACAGTAATTGACTACGCAAGATCTTTAAAATGAAATATGTCAGTACTTGAGTGTAGCTTATTTATTTTAAATTTATGACAATATTTAAGTATTAAAATTTAAGGTTATTAAAACCATAAAGAGTAATATAAAATGCAACTGAATGAAGGAAAATTGATAAGAATTAAATATATTAATTTTAGATTAGTTGAACCAAGACTCAAAAAAGCATAATTAAGAAGAAAACTAATCCTGAAACTTCAATTATCCTTAGAAAGATTAAACATATGCTTGTGCAAAACGCCTTTCTTGACATACTATTCGAATGTTTGAATAACAAGATATCATCCCATAGAGCATCATCTAACAGGAATTATTGTTATATCCCTAATATTTTGAAATAAGTTGCAACATTTTGTAACTCAAATAGCAACTTATTGATTTAAATAATTTCAAATTTTAGAGTCACCATCTATTTTAGGAAAAATATGAAACATGTTAATTAATTAATAAATATATACTAATATACAAAAATCAATTAGATTCTAGGTAAGGGTTCAAATGATCACGAAAAAAAAATTAACACCCTTCAGAATCCACAATTGTGGGTCCCGACTGAACTCATTTTTTAATTGAGGTGGTGATATAAATTAGTTTCACAATTATACTAACATTAAATATGTATATATAAATAATATAGCAAAAATTAATGTGACATTTGGTGAAATATTTACCGATTGTCAATAATATAGATAATGATAGATAAAACATTCAAAAAGTATTCAAACTTTTCATTCAAATAACTTCAATGGAAAACTAGATACTTGTAATAAACACTTAAGAAAAGTATTACAACTGCATTTAAATGAATCAAAAGAAATAATAACAATAATAATAAATAAATTTTAAAAACTCATTTTTTCTATACTTGAGTGAGGTCTTAAAATTCCAAAAAAAAAACAAAACATCATCGGCCATTGACAAAATATTCATTTGGTTTTATAATAAAAGAATCAAATGAATCATTATTATCTATAATAAGCTATGTATAATGTGTCTGGTAGTAAATAGTTAATGTTGAAAACATCTAAAACAATGACAAATAAGCAATATAAAGTAGCAATTAAGTAACACACATTCACTATATAAAAAAATGATAGAAAATAACAAAGTAACAGAATCAAATTATTGCAAAACCTAAACTATAAAAATATAAAGAAAAATCATATATGCTTTAAAAAAATATAACCATGGTAAATAAAACCACATCTACCATACAAGACATGAAATACCAATTAAATATCAAAGGTGAAACAGATCAGAGATACTAACAAAATTGCGCTGGAGAAGAAGTCTATAGGTAAAGTTAATTTTTCATGTAATCGCTGAATCTTTGACTCTCTATAAAAATCTCAATAGTGTACATCACCGGAGTTTTTACCTGTAAAAAAAACTTTAGTTGGGAGATAGGGATAAAGTACGTTAGTTGGGTCTCTGGAGTTGTGGTGGTTTGATTATATCTTTAATGGTGTTCCCGAGAAAGTTCATCGGAACATTTTTCGTTGGGGTTTTAACATGACATTTGAATCAATCGATAGATCTTGAAGATATCTACAGTCCTATATTAGATCCTTATGAATTTTGTGGTGTATACCTTTACAAAAGGAATACTTTTTTATGTATATAAATCATAATTTCACATAGACACTCTTTGTCTTATTTTACTGATTAAAAATCAATCGTCGATGCAAACTCTAATGTAAGTATACAAAATAACAGTGCAATAAGAGTATGAAGCTAATGAGTAAATAAGAAATAACAACACGTGATAGGAAGGGAAATTATGCTTCTTCTTCGAAGAAAGCATTTTATTACTATGAATTTTTGCAATTCCATCGAGCATGAAAAACTTTCAAAATACATTTTGTTGAATATAATTCCAATTAGGTGATGATCGGTGGAATTGCAGTATGTTGTTATAAAACTCATTCCTAAATTTTTTCAATAAAGGTTGTTAGCACAATCATGTATTGGATATTTTTATTGCTAACTGAAGTTTTAGGATTAGCCGTATTCTTGAATAATAACAAATACACATATTCCTCAACGTTATAGAAGATTTGGATAAATGGTAATCCCGCTAAGTAAAAAGACTAAGTGGGTGATGTAAATTATTATGGTCATTCTCAAGCGAATCTTGTGAATAAAATGTGAAAGTTAAAAAAAATTAGTGTTAGATTTTCGTAATGATGAGTTGTGTTACTACACTAAATGGAGAAGAAGAATATTCATCTAAATTGGTGATTCTAGAACTACTTAAGTTCTTAGAATAAAAAAAATTTCTTATTAAACTCACATATAAGAATATTAGCATTATTTGAGTTGGTACATGAATATTAAAATTCGTGCAATTTGATTCTTGTGAAAAATATTTTAATGTATAGAACTTATGGATAATGAATGTTATATTATGAAATACTTTGAAGTGTAGGGGTATGTTACTTATGTTATGTTACATGATCCTAAAAAAATGTATAAGGAAAAATATGATCTATTGTTTTAATTGTATGTCAATAAATGTTGCATTTACATAGGTGTGATAGTTAATTCTTATTTGATTGGATGTTAATGTTAGAAGAGGAAGAAAATTGTTGAGGTTTTAAAAGAAGTGATCATATTATTCATGTTCTTATTGAAAATTATATTGCTTCTTGATGCATTATGTTGGAAAGTGTATTTGATAATACAAGAGAGGTACGATAAGACAATATTGAATAACTGAATAGTTTTTTGTACAAAAGGGTACAATATATTATGAAAAAGGCAAAAGAAGTTGGTATATTTTATGGATGTCATAAAATAAAAATAATTAATTAGAATTAGTTGTTGTGGAGTTGATTGGTGATGAGACTAAGTGGTTAGTTCAACTCTTAGTATGTATTCTGATTGCAATAAAATAAATTTTTATGTGACTAAATTGAAACATGTTTTTGAGACAGAATTTGAAAAAGCAGATGTAGTAAGATGAATTATTTATGAAAATAAATTATGTGTAGTCGGAGGTAAATCTGATCAATTCACATACTAATGAAATATTGAGGGAAGTAAAGACCTTTAGTCATTTGAGAAGATCAACAATGATGGTAACCCAACATATGAGATTAGAGATTCCATGAGGTTCATATGGGTAATAACAAGTCGTTAGTAAATCAAGTAAACACTTTAAAGTTTTGTCCCTCCTATGATGTGTGAATATAGTATGATAATCTGCAAAGCAAAGTGATGCAGAGTTAGAGAGCTCTTAATCCAAGTCATATCCTTTATAGGTGGTGTATTTGCTCCGCAGAATACACTTGATGATTGGACCTGTATGAGTGTGAAGTGGTGCCGAATAAATATTAATATACGAAATCAATTAAATTCTAGGTACGGGTTCATATGATCCTTTTTGAAAGGAGTTAGAAACCTTGAGAATCAACAATTGTGGGTCCCAATTGAACTCATTTTTTTAATTGAGGAGGAGATAAAAATTAATTTCACAATTATACTAACATGAAATATGTATATATAAATAATATAGTAAAATTTAAACGTAAAATATAGTGAAATATTTACCAATTGTCAATAATATAGATAATTATGGATAAATTATTCAAAATGTATTCAACCTTTTCTTTCAAATTTCTTCAATGGAAAACAATTCTATATACTTGTAATAAACACTTAAGCAAAGTATTATAGCTGAAATTAATATGAATAATACTAATAATAATAATAATAATAATAATAATAATAATAAATAAATAAAAAAAAAGAAGAAGAAGAAGAAGAAGAAGAATACGAATAATACATAAATAAGTAAAAATAATACTCGTTTTATGTATACCTGCGTGAGGTTTTAAAATTTGGGGGAAAAAAGAAAATCGTCTTTGGCCATTGGCAAAATATTCCTTCAATTTATAACAAAAGAATCAAATGAATCATTATTATCAAGGGATAATGCACAGATACCCCCCTCAACATATGCCCAAAATTTCAGAGACACACTTATACTATACTAAGATCGTATTACCCCCCTGAACTTATTTTATTAATAATATTCTATCCCTTTTCAGCCTATGTGGCATTATCTTGTGGGTCCAACGCTGGTTGACATTTTTTTCAAGCTAATGTCACGTAGGCCAAAAAGGGGTAGAAAATTACTTATAAATAAGTTCAGGGGATAATAGGACCTTAGTATAGCATAAGTGTGTCTCTGGGATTTCGATCATAGGTTGAGGGGGTACTTGTGCATATTTCTTATTATCAATAATAAGCTATCTATAATTCTTTTTGATCACATGAGAAATACAATGTCGCATTTTCAAATAATTGTCAACGAATGATAGTGGTCTAATGAGTGAAGGATCAAAGTTTCACAAATAAATAACAAGTTCCAGCCACAAAAAGGTCCTCAACAATGTGTTGGTAGTAGATGATTAATGTTGAAAACATTCAAAACAACGAAAAATAAGCAATATACAAAAGCAATTAAATAACAAACATTCACTATATAGAAAAATGATAGAAAATAACAAAGTAACATAATCAAATTAACACAAAAATAAGCACTAAATTGCAAAAGCAAACACATAAAAATATAAATAAAATATAAATATGTTGTAAAAAAATATAACCATGGTAAATAAAAAAACACATCTAGCATACAAGACATAAAATAGGAAGAAAATATAAAAGGTGAAACAGATCATCTAGCATACAAGACATAAAATAGAAATAGAATATAAAAGGTGAAACACATCAGAGATACTAACAAAATTGTGTTGGAGAAAATATTTTAGGTAAAGTTGATTTTTGATGTAATCTTCGAATCTTTGACTCTCTATCCAAATCTCAATAGTGAGCACAGTCGGGATTTTGACCTGTAACCAAAAAAACGCTTTAGTTGGAGGATAGGGGAAGAAGATGTTAGTTGGGTCTCTGGAGTTGTGGTTGTTTGATCTCGTTAGTGGCTTTGTCGAGAAAGTTCATCAGAACATTTTTTTGGCGTTTTAAGATGAAATTTGTATCAATCGACAAATATTGAAGAGATCTACATACCTATGCACGTTGTGTGGGATAAAGATGACTTAAACTTTTGAATCGTAGAAAGAAAGTGACAGATCTATGGTATTTGGTTAAGATTAAAAGGAAATTATTTGTGGGTCAATGTAAAAGATGGTGAGAGGAAGAGCGGTAAATTTAGGGGCCATTTTGAGGTTGACGGATGGATGACTGGTGGCAATGAGCGGTGATAGGTTCGCTGTGAAACTTCTCACAAGAAAATCAGCATGAAATTTATATCAATATTAGATATTGAAGAGACCTATATGTCTATATGTAAGTTGTGTGGTATGAAGATGACCTGAACAATATGAATTTAAAAAGAAAATTGATTTTGGTGTTTGATTTGTCTCACATCTATGGAGCTCGGCTAAGAATCAGTGGAATTGAGAATTCTTGAATCCATCTAGAGTGTAAGAGGCACAAGTGGTGAAACTTTGGATCAATTTGTAGATGACAGATGTAGTCTAGTAATTGTGGGCAGTGATCCGACCACAACAAAAAGGAAGGAGAAAAAGATGAAAACGTGAAATTCATCCGCCTCTTTTATTTGGAGAGAAGAAGAGTGTTAAAAGGTAACAAAGTCACCCTACTTACAAACCAGGGGCTTCAAAAATTAATTTTAGAGATGTCAATATGGGCTAGTCCACCCCATCTGGGCTAATCGATGCAAACTCTGAAATTTTACGGGTCAGAAAATGGTCCGCCCAGCCCACAGGCATGTTGGCTATGGGCTTTGTCGGTCTGCCCTCTTTTAAAAAAATATGTTTTTCATGATTTTTTAAATTAAATTATAATTTTAAAAATATATCATATATAATTAAATATCGTCAAGACAATATTACATGGTGTTAGTGTTACTACTTACTAATAAAATTCGTAATTGAAATTGTCTTTATAATATTTATTAAGTTTAATTTCAAGTAAAATCATAAATAGATAAATAGAAATAGTAACTTAATTTTATTCCAATTATCTTAATAAATTAAAACACAATTTATGACACGATTTCATAGGCTACTATGTTGTGATTCCATAAAAAAATTAGGAAAATTTTAATTTATGTAGTACATATTTTATAAACATAATTTGCATTTTAAATTGTACTATTTCAAACACTAAACAAATTTGTAGTTTAAACACAAGTTATTTTTCATACTTATTTTTTTTATTATTATTATTAATTTTATTTGGCCCATGGGTCCCTATTTGTATTTCTCAAGATCCAAAAATCGACATACTTATTTAGGTCGGGATAAAAAGTCCTTTTCTGAAATGGGCTCCAAAATTTGTTGCTTAGCCCTATCAAATCATGGGTTAGGTGCCCAAGGGGTTAGCCCGTATTGGCGGGTCCAATTAATGTCTCTTTATTTGCATTACTTTATGTGCATTTGATATTATTGAGAGACTTTTCTAAAAATAATAAATATGAAGAAGTTATATAGAATGTTATTAATGTCATGTAAATATGTTATTCAAATAAAAATAATAATTTTGATGAAACTAAAAGTTTAATTAGATACAACACACTGTAAAAAGCATAATGTAATAAAATTAATCAAAAAATAGATTAAATTCCTAATTTTAAAAATAAGGATATTTATCATTAAATCGTAAAAACAATATATAAAAAAATAATTCTTACTATTTGATTAATTAAATACATAGAATTATTAATTTTAAAAATATCGGGTTAAAACTGGGTGTCCACAATTATTTCCAAGGAATGGTAGCTTGGCGTTTGGTGATGCTTGATGGAATTTCAACAAATCTTATAAATATAGGTTTTAACTTCTATGAATAAGACTTTTCACCTCTTATAATGTGTTTTTATTCTTCTTATTTAATTATCCGCTTCATGTTCTTCCATCATTAATTTTTCCCAATATTTATTGGTGATGGTGATTTTAAAGTAAGCACACCATATAACTAATGGTACATCTTTACGAACCAAAGTCCAATCAACTTCAATATGTCGATGTATCACAATTACATCCTCTCAAGTTGCATTTGATGAGACGAAAAGGTATCAAAAATAAAGTATAATCATGTTACTCAAGAAGAATTGATGTTGCCTTTAGTACTTGCATCAATAATGTTTGTATTAGTTGTACATAGATTATTTCTCATGCACTATCTAGTTTGGTGCATTAAAAATAGCATGTATTGCATTATAATATTCATTTACAAAAATATTCTCCGCAATTATGGTGAAAATATAACATCTCGCAACTATGAACGACTAGAAAAGAGGTTTAAAATCTGGAAATATCTATTTTAGAAAGAATACAAAAAATTTGGAAAATTTTCAAAGTTAGGAAAGTGAGTTTTGGTCATTTTCAGACCATCATAACTTCTAGCTCAATATGAGTTAGGGTTAGTTCAACATATGGTGGGAAATCCCTTAGAATAATCTTTCCAATTCCACCGAGTTTGCATGATTTCGATATAGTATGAGCGAGTTATGCGTTTCAAAAATTGGGTGTTGGATTAAGGAAAGTCCAATCCGGATTTGAGAAGGGAAAAATTATATTTTCCTTACCTTATTTAATTAATTCGATTTTAGGGATTTACTGGGATAAAACTAACGTTATTTCAATTTGAAAACATAACTATTACGTTTAGGTCTTGGAGAAGATAGAAAATAAGAGGAAGATAAAAAGAAGTCAATAATTTGTCAAGAACGTCATGTTTTGCGAGTGGAATTCATCGGGGGTGATACCTATAAAGGTATGTGAGATATTTTAGTGTTAGTTTAACTCACCCAATTACTAAACTTGTTTCAATTTAGTGGTTGGTAATCTGTTTACATGTTAATATGTGAAGTTCTTGAAGAACATTGTTGAATTCTTGTTGGTTGAGTTGTTGAATGCCTAGTGTTCATTTGATTCGTGTTTACGAGTTGTTTTTTGAGTTTAATATGATAGGTACTGAGGTTACCAATGATCATAAGTGTTTGGGGGTGGGGGGGAAACCATGGACGTTTTAGAGGGTTTAGAGATGAAAAACGAAAGCAAAAAGTCAAGAACACCTAGGTATAGGGGTTGGAGTGTCGCGCCTCCCACCACCCCCAAAAGACAATCTCTATCTGTAGGGCCTTGTAGCGTCACACCAGCCAGAGTGCCCCAAGTTGGCCTCTGAAGTTTGGAGCCTGGCGTCTCACGCCTCTCAGAACGCCAAGGACGCCAGTTCACACTACTGTTTTCCCACCTTTTCGTACTAGTTCCTAAGTGATGTACCAATGTTTTTTAGTTGATTCCATTACTCTAAGGTACATCTAAACATCACGAAATCATCCATAAACATGAGATCATGAACCTTGAATTCATAATCCAATTCAAGAAAAGTTGAGATCAAAGTCAAAGGAGTTAAGATTCAAGTACCAAGTTAGAGCAAAGTTCTTAAAACTTTTCAAGAGTCTTTAGGAATGTTTTAACATTTTTATGAGACTCAAGTTTCAAGATAAGTAGATACTAAAGATTTGAAGTTCTTCCTTCAAATAAATATGTGGAGACTATGTACTCAAAAAGAAGTTTAAAAGAAATGTTTTTCAAATTTGTACAAGAACGGAAATTGAGTTTTCCAAAGAGCCTTCAGGCTAGTTTTCATAAAAGAGTTATAGCTTAATAAAATGAAGCAAGCAGGGAAACTGATGTTTCCAATATAGAATTTGAGCTAAGTTTTTAGCACTAATCTCAAATCACAGAGGAAATATGTTTTAGAAACATAAGTATATTTTGAGAATAGTATTGAGCCCTGAATCTGGGACAAGCATGAGTTCAGATAAATCACATCTCTACAAAACCATGTAGTCACCATGGGTAGAAAAAGTTCATACTTTTTATATCAATCCTTTTCACAGTAGATTAGTTGATATTAGGCAGTACAGGTCTTATACCTTTTCTCAGGTATAGCTCTTAAGTGATGGATGTCAGTTAGAGAAACTCCCACGGAAGTTATATATNTATATATATATATATATATATATATAGATAGATAGATATATATATAGATATAGATATATAAACTTGTGCACTCATGTCTCATTTTCTGTGACCCATTCTGCAAATTTATATGTTTGATATTTACACACATTCAATAAAAAAATTATATATCTTACATCTTATTCTGATAATTATGGTAAGAAATATCTCTCAAATGCAAAAAGAAGTGAAAGAAAGACATAAAAGATGAGTGTTTTGAGAAGATTACATTCTCTAATATGCAAAAAGCTCTGCGTAAGAAAGCAACATATTTTTTTTTGTGAACCAGAAATTTTTTTCTTTTGTTGATTTCTTACACAGAGTTTTTGACATATTACAGAGCATAACCTATTCACAGGCTCTTCTTTTGTTGACTTTCTTTCACTTCTTTTTTTATACTTAAGAGTTGTTTCTTGCTATACTTAGCACAAAAAAATTGGAAAAAATTGTATATAGTGGCAAACTAATAATTCAAATTAAATTCTATAACCACAAATTGATTTAATTGTGCGCTGTAGTAAACTGTTTGTCAGTCGCCTCTCTCTCTCTCAAACTTCACTCTCGACTCTCCACTCTCCCTCCCTCTCTCGCTCGCTCCCTTTTCCGGTCTCCTCTCTCGCTTTATACAATTAGAAATGTATAAGTTGTGTTTCTGTTTGTATAAAGCAAGAGAAAAATTGTATATACACATGCAAATACATATATCTTCGTCTTAACACTTATAATTATACAATACAAATATTCCCTTATCCAGTTCTCTTTTGTCTTTCTCTCTTTCTTGCTATATACAAACACAGATAATACAAAATGCAATGTATAATTTATGTTTGTATAAAGCAAAAAAGAGCGATATTTGACATACAAACATTTTATTTCGATTCAACTATATACAAATTCAAAATTTATATATATATATATCAACACATAAAATTGAATTTAGAGATTGTCAATGACTTATACAAATGAGAGGATGCCAACAATTTATACAAATAGCTTATCAGCGATATTATACAAAATTGAAGAGGAGTCAGCGAATTATACAATTGCTTCCTTTGTATATATGCATAGAGAAATAGCCTAGCGTCTTTTGTGTCACGACGCGAGTCTACACCGTGGAGGTGGCCGGAACTCGAACACCATTGTTGATCCCCAAGCAAACCCTCATCCTGACTGACTACAAGCGGAAGATAAACTTAAGCATGCAAAAGCTTAAAACTAAAATAAGATTCAATAACCTCAAATGAACAACTTTGAATAAAATAAAATATTCAACTAGCCATAGAATAGGAAACTTTAGTATTTAAAACACTTCATAAAATAAATGATTAATACATACTCCTCAACTATATTGACTATCTATAAAGTCTCTAACTAATAAAGATAGAAGTCGGGAAAAAACCCACGACATCTTGACTAAACTGAAAAGTAAATGAAATCCTCAGGAAGTAAGGAGGATCACCATAGCTTACTCGAATCTCGAATGTTTAAACGAAATTTCTGTTGATGATCCTGAATGTCTGTGTCTGCATCATGAGAAGATGCAATCCAATTGGCTTAGTACGTGGAATGTACGAGCTGTAAGGGAAATTCTAAAGCATAAAATAAGCTTGATACTTGAATAAAAAGATGCAAACATAATTGCCTCTTCTCAAACATGAAACCCAATGAATACTCAAGAATAAGAAACTAAGCTCAGAGATTAAATACTGTACTCAAAGATATGACCCACGACTAAGGATACTCAACTCGAAATACTCAACTCATAATACATGACTGAACTCATTTCAATATAAAGAAGTTTAAAAAAAGTGCAATATAAACAAAAGTGTTTAAAAACATTATGTTAACTCAAGATAGTAATATCATAAAAACATATCATGCTCCCTCTCAATGTCTACTTGTGAAATGCATGAATGAAGTCACATACCTCCATTCATACTAATCAGAACCCCTTGAGGATTCATGTAATTAATATTGTGGGAGTTTCTTTAACCGACAACCGCCACTATGAGCCTAAGTGGTGATACAACTTCTCGACCACGCTCCTATAATTTGTGTCGCAGAAAACATCCTCAACCTTGTAGATCCACTGGTTAAACTCACGTGATCATCTAAAAAGTATGACCCATTAATACCCATGATGACTACATGGTTTACATGTCGAGTTGAGTTAATATGAACTCTCATCCCCACATCGGTGCTCAATACTACTCCTAAATATACTTTAAATCATGCTTTTAAAATAACTTCTTTCCTCTAGATTGAGACAATTTGTTCAATCCTTTTAGCTTTAAAAAAGTCTTCTTGGAATCAATATTCCCTTTTTCTTATTCAAAACTCTTTTGGAACTCTTAGTTCTCTCTTAACTTAAATGTGAAAACATTTATAATATCCTAGGGAATACTTAGTTCTCATATACTTCTTTGAAGAACAGAACTTCAACTTTACTCTTTCTCAACTCAGTGCTCAAGTCTTTAAAACTAGTTTTGAAATAATTTGTGAAAAAGACTTCTTAAAAAAGGGTTTATGTCGAACTATGAACATGAACGCCTCAATTCAAGGTTTTCAATAACCATGCGTAAAAATCATTACTTGAACTCAAAAACTCAAGAAATCAAGGAGTCAATGATACTACTCATCTCAAGAATGATTGACTCGGAGGGTTAATGCAGAATTATGGGCATGAACCACTTAACTCAATGACTCAAGCTCGACTCAGAGGGTTCATGTGTAATTATAGGCATGAACTACTTAACACAAGTACTTAGTGGGTAACATGTAATAGTCCCATGATTAGGAATATAATCTCAAAAGGAATAAGGAACTCAATATTAAAGACATAGAACATGGAGATACTACTCCCCTCATACTAAATTTATGGAATTCATGCGGAAGTTATAGGAATGGACAACTTGACTCGAAGGTATAAGTAACTAGGTGGAACTCATGTATATGAATCTCTCATTCACTTATTTAATTCCTCAAACATAGTTCAAATCAATGATGGATCTCAAAGAATTCACAATTGAACTTAAAGACTTTCTTAAACTCTACTCTTAACTCTCTCTTGAATGTGAATTATGAATTCAAGAGTTTTGGTTCATGAAATGGAGGATATAATGATGACAAGGTAGACTTATGAATAGATTCTCTTCATCCTCATACTAACTTACTTGAGTCTTGAAAGAAGTTACTTGAAGTTGTGGAATACTCCTCAAAAGGACTCAAAGGGACATTCTTACTATGCTCGAAGAATTCTCAAAAATATAAATCTCGACTCTACCTTGAATTTGAATTATGAATTCAAGGTTATGATCATGTTAGGACTGATTTTAGGTGTTAAGAAGTAGCTTAGATTAGTTAGAACCAAACAAGGAATGAAGGTTCACTTTAAATGAAATCAAATGGAGCAATCGGAGGCAAACTGGATGAGGCAAGCAACCCTGGGGCTATGGGTGGCACAGAGCACCAACCCCTGAAGTACAAATAAGGGTTTGGGGTGCTCTTGCAGGCGCTCCGCACCAGACCCCAACCCAGAAAATCTTTTTCTCGCCCTAACTCGCCTAAAATTGAACAGTTTCTTCCCCAATCACTTGGATTCGACTACTTAACTTAATTACACTCTAATATACTGAAAATAACACTTAAATTACTCAATTCCATCTCAAGAATTTATAAAAAAACTCAACACAACAAGATTTAGAATTAACCTCAAGAACACCTATCAATAAATCATTAAGAACTCTAATCTTTAAACTTACAAATGAAATTTCGCTGAAAAAATAACATGATTGGCGTGTGGATGAACTAAACCAAATCTATGGAAGATTACATACCTCTAGGGATTAAACCCATGGCGAAAATCCGCAACTAAACTCAAGAATGTCGATGAACGCCTTCATCATTTCTTCTTGAAATCTCAACTAAAACATAGGTGTATATTAGTATTATAAAACTGAACCTAAAAGGATTTGACCCCTAAATATTACTAAAAAGGAATTAAATTTTGATTGGGTAAGGAAAGGACTAAAATACCCCTCACTATTTTCAGCTAACTTTCCTTAACTGGACAGTCTAACTTCAAAAGGTCATATCTCACTCATCTGAACTCGAAACTTAGAAAACTCGGAGGCTTTGGAAAGATAAGTCAAAGACATTTCCTATGGTATCTCTTAACATACCTAAATCATCTTGTGCTAGGATTTATGGTTGTTTGAAGTTGATCCAGAACTCATACTTACCTTAACTTGCAAAATTTAAGTTTTTGCTATTTCCAATTTAATTCTTTTTGGAACTTAATACTTAAGAAATTTTTAATTCCTTGGTAAAATATCACTCACTACGATTAACGACTCAAGTCTTACTTCGATTTTTTTTTTTGGGTGTTACATTTTGTATACATGTATAGCTAAAATAGTCATAGCATGTTTGTTATGGAGTGCAACTAGGCAAACGATAGCTCTAAAATATAATTATGAATTTTGTGTTTGCTATTGTAAAAGTTGCGCTAAAAAGTATGATGTATAGATTTATTATTGAGTTAATGTGTAAATAAGTGTGTGTGTGTGTGTGTGTGTATATATATATATATATATATATATATATATATATATATATATATATATATATATATACACAC
>NC_028637.1:69015908-69080052 GCF_001406875.1 Solanum pennellii | reverse complement strand
ATATATATATATATATATATATATATATATATATATATAAATACACACATATCGCCAAATTTTCTCTTGAATTTGTTGCTACCATCAACAATTTAATCTCACAATCCCATTGATAATATCTAAGTTGTTCTTTTACCTAAAATCTGATGCTTATTAGATGAGTAAGTAGTATATATTATTTACTCCTAAAAATATAATATACATTGAGAATTGAACAAATTTTACTACATATATCCCATACGCAAACATAAACTAAATTGAATATGTCTACATGATCTTCAAATAACTTTTTGTTTCCTTTGAGAACCTAGAGTATTAATTTGATTCCCAAAATGTAAATACCTCCACATAAAATGAGACAAAGAAATTGTGTGTTTAACAAGATTGGCTAAAACACCCATTTTAAAATAGGTTATACATTTAATTATTTTTTTAGACAACGTAAAAAATGCTAATATGTGATCTATAAAGTGGAGTACATGTATAGAACGAAATAGAGAATGCAAGGGGTGCAAAGTCTAGGAACAAATGAAAGATTTTTATATTTTGTGAGACTAATTCTACCAAAATCAATATCATAAAATAGGCAACTAAATTATTACTATTGTTTATTCAATTTTTGGGCAATCAACATGTCTTAAAGTGGTTTTCTAGTAATTATGAGGTTTTAAATAATAGAAAATAGTATAGATTGTGCTAGATATTAAATTTTTTACGGTGTTTATTTGCATTTCTGACAAATTTGTTTCATCTTCTTTATGTTAGTTTCGATAGAGCGATATTCATTTATTTGTTTTCCATAAATTATGTATATGCGAGTTTGTTTGTTTATTTGAAAGATTGTAAAGTAAGATAAATAAATATTTAATAGTTGTTGCTTAGCTTGGGATTGCTACTAATTAATTCATAAATAAACCTTCAATCCTAATGGAAAGGTAAAAACTCAACTTCAAGTTCGCTAATCTAAAATATTTACCTTCATCGAACATGTAATTTTTAAGTCCTAAAATTAGATTTATTCCTCGAAACGTATATCCATCACCGTACGGATCACGACATCCATACCTGCAAGTCAAAAATCACAGTATAAAGTTGCAAGAAGAGTTTTATAGGGGATAGATGTCAAAATACATTACATAACCGTATGGGTCATTACACTTCTATTAAGAAAGCGGGCATTATTATGTTATAGCTAATTTAAAGACTATAGTGTTAGAAATTTTAGAATGATTTGTTTATTGTACAAGTTACATGATTTTATTTAGTGATTGCTAAATATAGATTTGTCAATGGTGAAGTGCTACTCAGTTTCATAAGCACTTAAATCTATGGGCTGTGGGATTGCATTTGTGTCATGATAAGGATTATTTGGTTGATGACCACAATCATTATTTTATATTATAAAAACAGTGTTACAATCTCTTGTTCTTATAAGTTTATCTATTGCTTGCTCATAAATTATTTGGCTAAAAAAATTAAAAACTTGTTGCAAATTAATTAGCTATAAATTTAATTTGATGCACTATCATTATGTTTAAGAAATATATCACACTATGTTTACGGACATTTAAATAGAAGGACTATTACATACAATGTTTTTCCTAAAAAGTAAAATATTCTGTAATTCAATCGAGACAACCCAATGAAATAGTCATATTACTATTAAAATTACATAAAAATCATTTAAACTATCAAGATTAATATTATAGAGTATGAAGTACAGAATTGAATTGGTAACATATTTATGTATATAGAAATGAGAAAATCACTTTTAGGTATTTAAAGGTTGACCGGACAAAAGTTGAATTAATAATATGCATGAATCGTTACGGATAATAACACAGCCTTTAAAAAAACATTTAATAATATAAACTAAAGACTAATTTTCACTATTATCCTTTTTATTATTATCAAGTTATTGTTCTAGAAAATGATAAGTAGCTAAGAACCTCATCAGAAGGAAGGGTAACTATGCAAAAAGGTCTAAAAAATCTATTAAACTTTGACATATTCACTTATTTTGGATTATGAAAGAAATCTCAGCAATTCAGTGAATGTTGACAAGAGGAATTAATAATCTATTTACATGTTTTATGATATTGATTTTTTTGCTAACTAAGAATATGATCATAATAGATTTTTTATTAAGAGTGATAGATTTGAAATCTCAATAATTTACTGAATATTGACTAGAGGGACTAATAATCTATTTACATATTTTATGATACTGTTTTTCTTGCTAATTAAGAATATTAATAGATTTTTAAGAGTTGTCTATTTGAAATCTCAATAATATACTGAATGTTGGCTAGAGTGATGAATATCTAACTACATATTTATGATACTGATATTCTTGCTAATTATGGTATGATTCTAATAAATTTTAAGAGTGAGACTTTAAATCTCAACAGTTTACTGAATGTTGACTAGAGAGGTTAATAATCTATTTATATATTTTATGATGTTAATTTTCTTTCTAATTAAGAATATGATTCTAATAGATTGTTAAGAGTGAGAGATTTGAACTGTCAAAAAATTATTGAATGTAGACTAAAGGGAGCAACATATTTTTTACATACTTTTAATGATAATGATTTTCTTGCTAATATTATGATTTGGTAGGTTTTTTAAGATTGATAGATTTGGAATCTTAACAATTCAATGAATTTGAACTATAACACTTAATTATTTATATTTTTTATGATAATGATTTGCTTTCTAAGATTATGTTTTTGTATGATTTTTAAGTTTGATAGATTTGATTTATTTTTGACTTCTAATTAAATCTATGTAAACCAATATATATGAATGTTATTTATTATATTTTCGAGTTTTTCTCTTAAAAACATCTCACATCAACTATAAAAGTCTATCTTTGTTTATTAATTTTTTATCCCTTAATTACATTTTCTAATTTTTCTATACAAGGCCTCCACTTTGGATATCATATTTTAGTTTTCTTTTATGTTGTCCAAAAATATTTTTCAAAATTTTGTTGACTAAAATATGAAACATAATAATGCGAAGCAATCCACCAAAACCAACAACTCTCTTGTTTGTACTACCTGAGGTCCCTTCAAGACAAGTCAGCCTAAAACCCAACTAATACAATGAATGCAAAAATAAAACGTGAATAAAAATCTAATATTATAAAATACTGCGGAAAAAAAGGTCAACTTAATTAAACCCCCAAAATCTTATTGTCACGTGTACAAGCATCTAAAGTATTGCAACTGAATCAAAAGAAAAATACAAGTCTGATATGACTTTGTTTCTAGAGTAGAACAAGATCATAAATAGGAGTAAGAAGGTACGCTGAAATGACAGGCAGTTACCTCATAAACCTCCATAAGAAGCCTTATACAAGGAGAAGAGAAAATATCACAAAGGTCAGGGCTTGTAACCTACAAAAATGTAGAAGCAAGGGGCGAGCAAAACACACGGTACTCAGCATGGAACTTCTAAACACAAGCTAAGGGGAAAATATGGATACTCCTTAAACACCAACCGAACCTCCACAACTACAACCTGCATAAAATCAGCCCAACCTAACATTTCACAATTTACATAGCACCCAACTCAACAACAATCACTTTAACAAATTACATATCCTGAACAACAACTCAATATTCATCAATCACAACTTACACAAAAGGCACTCACAATATCAGCAACCCACAAGATCAAGTTCAGAAAATAACGATAATCAATTATCAAGTACTTTTCAACCACCAATAAACACAAGATCATTAAGAATGAAGAATGTCATGGCAAGCGATGCAATATGACACCGTGAAATGATATGCCTCAGAATATCAAGTACTCTCTCAATCGTATATACTTGATACTCCTCAGAAATACAGCGAGAGTTCATTATCCATGAGGGACTCGCGAGGTCTATATATCAACACGAACGATCTCAATGCACTATCATAAAATTGAACAATCCCCAGCATGGACGATATTCACTTGTCCAACTTATAATCATAATCTATTTCTTGCACGGACGTTCTCCACCTGCCCAAATAATAATCGTACTCGAATGGGTGTACACATGCTTAATTAAGTCTACTCTACATAAATAGTATTAATGTAAATAAATGATATTTTGAACGTTCAGAATTTTGACATTAAATTTTAATTTCGGGTGTAGAAAGACTCTATTTCACGGTCCATACCTCATTTAAGCTTATTAATACTTATAATTATCTATTCGAACTAACAATTTATTAAATCATCGCAAACACCCACAAAAAATTTTGGTCAAAAAACACATGCAATTAATATTTGCCTATCTAGAAGGTAAACAATGTATACTACCATATCATTTAGTACGTAATGAATTAGGTGAGCCATGACATATGAAAATTGTAGGTCAATGAGTTTTCTTTCAAATGCCACTAATTTTATATCATTTAATCTTTAAAGAAAATCAATATGACCATTTTATCAGAGACTAGAGTAATTGTAAATAAGTGAAATTTCGAGTGTTCATAATGTTTGCATTAGATGTCACTTTCTCGTATAGATAAACTTTATTTCACAGTTCATACTTCATTTGAACTTATTAATACCTATAATTATCAATTCAAACTAATACACATAATTTATTAAATCATCACAAACGCCCATAAAAAATTTTGCTCAAAAAACTACATACAATCAACGTGTGCATCTGTAGAAGGCAAACAATGTATACTACCATATTTTTAGTACATAATAAATAAGGTGAGCCATGACATAAAAAATTGTAGGTCAATAAGTTTTATTAATGCCACAAAATTTGTATCATTTCATGGTTAAAGTAAATCACTGTGACTATTTTAGTAGATATTAGTATAATTATAAATATGTTAAATTTGGAATGTTTATAATTTCACCTTTAGATATTAATTTTTGATATAGAAAAACTATATTTCACGGGCAATACCTCATTTGAACTTCTTAATATCTATAATTTTCTATTTGAACTAATACACATAATTTATTAAATCATCATAAACACCCACAAAAATTTTGGTCAACAAACTACATATAATCAATGTGTGCCTCTCTAGAAAGAAAACAATGTATATTACCATATCTTTTAGTCTGTAATGAATTAGGTGTGTCATGACATATAAAACTGTAGATCAATGAGTGTTCTTTTAAATGCCACCAATTTTGTATCATTTAATGTTTAAAGTAAATAATTATGACAATTTCACTAGAGACAAGTGTAATTGTAAAAAAGTGAAATTTTGAATGTTCAAAATTTTAGCTTTAGATGTTAATTTCGGGTTTAGAAAAATTCTATTTCACGGTCCATACCTCTTTAGAACTTATTAATACCTATACTTATCAATTCGAACTAACACATAATTTATTAAATCATCACAAACACCCAAAAAAAATTGTTCAAAAAACTATATACAATCAATGTGTGCCTCTTTCGAAGGCAAACAATGTACACAAGAACATATTTCAATACGTAATGATTTAGGTTAGCCATGAAATATGAAAATTGTAGGTCAATGAGTTTTATTTAAAATGGCAACAATTTTGTATCATTTAATTTTAAGGAAAATAATTATGACCATTTTACTAGGGCGTAGTGTCACTGTAAATAAATTAAATTTCGATCCTTCATAATTTTTAATTTTGATGTTAATTTCGGATATAGAAAAATTCTATTTCACGGTTCATACCTCATTTGAACTTATCGATACCTATAATAATTCATTTGAACTAACATACATAATTTATTAATTCATCACAAACACAAAAAAATTTTATCAAAAAACTTCATGCAATCAATGTGTGCCTCTCTAGAAGGCAAACAATGTAGAATACAATATTTTTTTAGTACGTAATGAATTAGGTGAGCCATGACATATAAAAATTGTAGGTCAATGAGTTCTCTTTCAAATGCCACCAATTTTGTATCATTTAATGTTTAAAGTAAATAATTATGCCCATATTACTAGAGACTAATGTAATTGTAATTAAGTGAAATTTCAAAAGTTCATACTTTTATCTTTATATGTTATTTTCACGTATATAAAAACATTTTTCACATTCCATACCTCATTTGAACTTATTAAAACCTATAATTATCTATACAGACTAACACATATAATTAATTAAATTATCACAAACACCTACAAAAAAATTTTGTTAAAAAACTACAGACAATTAATGTGTGCCTCTCTAAAAGGCAAACAATGTATACTACTATACATTTTAGTATGTAATTAATTAGGTGAGCTATCACATATGAAAATTATAGATCAATGATTTTGCTTTCAAATTCCACCAATTTTATATCATTTAATGTTTAAAGTAAATCGTTATGATCATTTGACTAGAGACTAGTGTTATTATAAATAAGTGAAATTTTGAACATTCATAATTTTGGCTTTAGATGTTAATTTCACGTATAGAAAAACTCTATTTCACAATTCATACCTCATTTGAACTTATTAATACCTAGAATTATCCATTTGAACTAACACGCATAATTTATTAAATCATCTTAAACATCCAAAATAACTTTTGGTCAAAAAACGAAATCAATCAATGGGTGCCTCTCTAGAAGGCAAACAATGTATAGTACCATATCTTTCAGTAAGTAATGAATTAGGTGAGCCATGACATGTAAAAATTGTAGGTCGTTGAGTTTTCTTTCAAATCTCTCCAGTTTGTATCATTTAATGTTTAAAGTTAATCGTTATGATCATTTTACTAGAGACTAGTGTAATTGTAAATAAGTAAAATTTTGAATGTTCATAATTTTGGCTTTAGATGTAGATTTCGGGTATAGAAAAATTTTATTTCACATTCCATACCTTATTTGAACTAATTAATACCTAGAATTATCCATTCGAACTAACACACATATGTCACGACCCAAATCAAGTCGTGAGTGGCACCCACACTTAACCTCCTGGATGGGCGAACCAATGAATTCAACCCAACATATATTAATCATTCACTTTACAAATTACTAACCATAATGTGAAAGCTTAAATCTCATTAGTATAATAAACACAAATCCCTTATAATGTACTATATGTCATTCCCGAAATCTGAAAGTCATCGCATTAAGGAGATCTAATTTTCAAATACTAAGTTTAAGAGTATTAAAGACATCAAAATAATTAAATAAAATAGGTTATGTCCGAAAACTAAGGACATCACGTCATGACCGAGAGATCCAACACGTGCTTGAATGAGTCGCTCAATCTGGAACCTGATATGCTTGAGACTGGCTAGAGATGAAGGCTAGTGGAAATCGCTGGTACACTCACTGCACTCCATAAAAGTAAACAAAGGAAACACAAGTAGTGCTCAGTATGAGGCAATATGTACTGAGTAGGTATCATCGGCCAACCCAAAATACAAAACAATATAAAATGAATAATACTATAAAATCAACTATGACACTTAACCGGTAGCAAGCAACAAACAACATGAACAAGTGACAACGGAAGTCAATACACAATCACTCACAATATCCAGTACACATATAGGACTCATGCCTCCACACCACGCTCATTTGGGAAATGGGTTCTTTGAGATTGAGTATGTTAAGTTAATTCAATAACTTTTTCTTTTAATGCTAGCATTTCGGAACGTGACACTCCGATCCAATAATAACTTGTCAAAACATGACACTTCGATCCAAGAATACCGTGTCAGAACGTGACACTCCGATCTAAGAATACCATGTCGGAACGTGACACTCCGATCCAAGAATACCGTGTTGGAACATGACACTATGATTCAATTATATCATTAATTTATCAATTGTTATCACTACTTTGAAGTCATTAACTATATTTCATCAAGCCTTTTTTATTCAAAGCATCACTTTGATAGAGAAGGGTTCAAGATCATAAATTTCACGGTCTCAAGATATTAGACCAATCACAAACCATACATTCAAGATACACAATCACATAATCAAGTACATAGAGAACTTCACATTATCATTCAATGCTTATCAATTGTTATTAAGAGTTTATCCATCAAATAGAATAAACCATAATCTACCTTCACCAATGACACGAAGTCAAGCAAGCTACTTCTCCAATACATTTCCTTTCCTCAATGCATCTGATCCTTTTCCATCTATCAAGTATATATGGGTAGTTTGTAAGTTAACGATTCTATTAACACTCATATTATTCTCTATATAGCCTAAGCCCATAAACTCACCTACTTCTATTATAAAATTCCTAAAGTTGAAACCTAAGGATAAGTCTTAATTCCTTCAATTAACATATCTTTAATGGAATTTAAACAATTCGTTACACCTGAAATTTAAGTACCTATCTCAATACGCTAAAACTTATTTTAGTGTATGATAATAAAATAATACTATAAAAAAATTTATATGCAAGCCACTGAGTTACTGAAATTAGTGGCACGCTAGCATTTACTAAAATTATATCCAAATTATAATTTTTAGAAATCTAATGTGATTAATAATTTCAGCCAACATCTTAGTTGTTGGTCATTAATGGTTGGTCACAATCTTCTAATCACAAAGCACTTTAAATAGTATTTAATTCCACAAAAATGTAATATTAACTTTCTTACTAGTACAATTTAAACTTTTAAATAAACAAACACATGGATGCAAAGAGTAATTACAATTGATCTCTTCCTTTTTCTAATAAATAACATTATAATAATCATAATTCTAACCAACATATTAAAATAATATAAATCCCCTCCCCTCCCCCAACCGTTTATATGTAAAAGCAATATTGAAGCTTGATTAAGCTTTACCTTGAAAAGTTTTTATCAGATTCTACCGACGTCAATGTTGAGTTTCTCGTACAATAGTTCCGCCGCACATGATCTATTCGGGATAGAAATAATAATAACCTCCCTTTAATCTAACTTGATCTTTATTACCCTAGTTTTATACCCAATTAATTATAAAAATAGTAAAAGTAGTAAAAGTAATCCACTATTAATTTTAATGTTATTTTCTTTAACAATCAACTATATAAATTATTAAAACTATCCTATTAATTTTATAATTGTTGTTGCATATAGTTCAAATACCTATTTAGAATCTATCGAAAGTATTTTATGAAATAAAAAATTTTAGAACTCAAAACGACCAAGTGAGTCGTTACAATAGATATCGATTTACCCATCATTTGCCCTAAATGATCAAAAGTAGGTGAGGGTACGAAAATGATAGTAGTCTCAACGATTACTCCAAAATATTTGTACCCAATGTCTCATCTCAAAAGTATCAAGCCAACAAACTGGAGATCTTCACCTGCTCCCATACAATGCCTCAAATAGGGTCATCTCAATACGCTAATGATAATTATTGTTGTATGCAAGCTCAAATAACAACAAAATTATTCACAAGTAGACTCTTCAACTGACCGATTCTCCAACTAGACCTTAACACAACCCTGAAGGCAAATATCTCCTAACATAACCATGATACAATCCTAAATCAATATTGGCTACAACTAGGAGTGAACATGAACCAACCACCACACACTCATAATGCATAAATCATCATAGATCTTATCAAGATTACATCCTCATAACAAAATATTTCCTCGAACTTAAGCTATAAAAATATGATCTTTAAACTTCAAATAATCATCCAAGAGAATTAACTCATTTGATGCAAAGATAGAAATTATCAAGTAACCACCATTAAGTTATACACCCAAGCATTCATATTCTCGAACAATATTGTTCAAATGCTAGATTAGTAGCTATTATAGACAAATCTTAAGAATGACAAAAGTAGACTCAATGGTTCTTAAACTAGATTAGTAACTATTAATTTTAACGTTATTTTCATTAATCACCAACTAGATAAATTATTAAAACTACCCGATTATTTTATAATTGTAGTTACAAATAGTTCAACTACCTATTTAGAATCTATCGAAAGTATTTTATGAAGTAAAAAGTTTAAGAACTCAAAAAGACCAAATGGGTCACTACAATAGATACCAATTTATCCATCGTTCGTCCTCGAATGATCAAAAGAATGTGATGGTAAGAAAAGTATAGTTATCTCAACGATTACTACAAAATATTTGTACCCAATGTTTCATCTCAAAAGTATCAAATCAACCAACTGGAGATCTTCACCTCTTCCCATAGAATGCCTCAAATAGGTTCATCTCAATAGGGTAATGATAATTATTTTTGTATGTAAGCTCAAATAACAATAAAATTATTCACAACTAGACTCTTCAACTGACCGATTCTCCAACTAGACCTTAACACAACCCTGAAGGCAAATATCTCCTAACATAACCATGATACAATCCTAAATCAATATTGGCTACAGCTAGGAGTGGACATGAACCAACCACCACACACTCATAATGCATAAACCATCATAGATCTTATCAAGATTGCATCCTCACAACAAAGTATTTCCTCGAGCTTAAGCTATAAAAATATGATCCTTAATCATCAAATAATCATCCACGATAATTAACTCATTTGATGCAAAGATGGAACTGATCAAGTAACCACCACTGATTTATACACCCAATCATACATATTCTCGAACAATATTGTTGAAATGCTAAATTAGTAGCTATTATAGACAAACCTTAAGAATGACAAAAATAGACTCAATGGTCCTTAAGCTAGATTGGTAACTATTAATTTTAATGTTATTTTTTTTAACCACAAACTATATAAATTAGTAAACTACCCTACTAATTCTATAATTCTAGTTAGGGATAATGCACAAGTAGCCCCTCCACCTATGCCCGAAATCTCAGAGACACACTTATACTATACTAAAGTCCTATTACCCCCTGAACTTATTTTATTAATAATTTTCTACCCCTTTTTGTCCTACGTTGCACTATCTTGTGGGCACAACACTGGTTGATTTTTTCAAGCTAGTGCCACGTAGGTCGAAAAGAGGTAAAAATTACTTATAAAATAAGTTCAGGGGGTAATAGGACCTTAGTATAGTATAAGTGTGTCTACGAAATTTCGGGCATAGGTTGAGGGGGTACTTGTGCATTTTTCCTTCTAGTTACGAACAGTTCAAATACCTATTTAGAATCTATCGAAAG
Source organism: Solanum pennellii (assembly GCF_001406875.1). Lineage (NCBI taxonomy): Eukaryota > Viridiplantae > Streptophyta > Magnoliopsida > Solanales > Solanaceae > Solanum > Solanum pennellii. The sequence goes on along the minus strand of NC_028637.1, from coordinate 69,068,980 downwards.
TATTTTATGAAGTAAAAAGTTTTAGAACTCAAAACGACCAAATGAGTCGTTACAACATAAATTATTAAATCATCACAAACACTCACAAAAAAATTTGGTCCAAAAACTACATGTAATGAATTTGTGCCTCTGTAGAAGGCAAACAATTTATACTACCATAATTTTCAGTATGTAATGAAATAGGTGAGCCATGACGTCAGTGGCGGAGCCACATATAGTGAAGGGGTGCCGACCGAAACCCCTTCATGGAAAATTACGTTGTGTTCCTAGAATTAAAATATTTTTTGTGTATATCGATATTACATACTTACACTCCTTGGTCTACACGATTTTATTTCTTTATATTTTGACACCCCTTAGACAAATACTAGCTCCGCCACTGCATGACGTATAAAAATTGTAGGTCAAGGAGTTTTCTTTCAAATGTCACCAATTTTATATCATTTAATGTTCAAAGTACCATTTTACTAGAGACTAGTTTAATTGTAAATAAGTGAAATTTTGACCGTTCATAATTTTGGCTTTATATGTTCATTTCAGGTATAGAAAAACTCTATTTCATGGTCCATAACTCATTAGAACTTATTAATACCTATAATTATTCATTTGTACTAACACACATTATTTAGTAAATCATCACAAACATCCACCAAAAATTGTGGTCAAAAACTAAATACAATCAATGTGTGTTTCTCCATAAGGCAATCAATTTATGCTACTATTTTTCAGTACGTAATGAATTAGGTGAGCCATTACATATGATTAGTGTAAGCCAAGGAAACTTTATTTAAAATTTCACTAATTTTGTATCATTTAATGTTTAAAGTAAATAATATGACTATTTTACTAGAGACTAGTGTAATGTAAATAAGTAAAATTTTGAACGATCATAATTTTGACTTTAGATGTAGATTTCGGGTATAGAAAAATTTTATTTCACAGTCCATACCTCATTTGAACTTTATTTCACGATCCATGCCTCATTTGAACTTATTAATACGTAGAATTATTTATTTAAACTAACATATATAATTTATTAAATCATCACAAACACTCACAAAAAAATTTAGGTCCAAAAACTACATGCAATCAATGTGTGCCTCTTTAGAAGACAAACAATGTATACTAACAGTTCTTTTAGTACATAATGAATTAGGCGATCCATGACATATGAAATTCATATGCCAATGAGTTTTATTTCAAATTCCATCAATTTTTATCATTTAAATATTTAAAGTTAATAATTATGACAATTTTACTAGAGAGTGATGTATTTGTAAATAAGTGAAATTTGAAACGTTCATAATTTTGCATTTATATGATAATTTCGGGTATAGAAAAATTCTATTTCACGGTCTATATCTCATTTGAACTTATTAATACCTATAATTATCCATTCAAACTAACACACATAATTTATTAAATCATCACAAACATACACAAAAAATTTTGGTCAAAACACTACATGCAATGAATGTGTGCCTCTGTAGAAGGCAAACAATTTGTACTACCAAATCCATGACATATGAATATTATAGGTTAGTGAGTTTTCTTTCGAATTTCACCAATTTTGTATCATTTCACATTTAAAGTAAATCATATGACCATTTTACTAGAGACAAGTGTAATTGTAAATAAGTAAAATTTTGAACATTGATTTTGGCTTTAAGTGTTAATTTCGGGTATAGGAAAACTCTATTTTACGGTTCATACCTCATTTGAACTTATCAATACCTGTAATTATCCATTCAAACTAACATACATTATTTATTAAATCATCACAAACACCCACAAAAAAAATTGGTCAAAACACTACATACAAACAATGTGTGCCTCTCTAGAAGGCAAACAATGTATACTACCATATTGTTTAGTACGTAATTAATTAGGTGAGCCATGACATATAAAAATTTTAGGTCAAGGAGTTTTCTTTCAAATTCCACCAATTTCGTACCTTTTAATGTTTAAAGTAAATTATTATGACCATTTTACTAGAAACTGGTGTGTAAATAAGTGAAATTTCGAACGTTCATAATTTTGGCTATAGATGTTAATTTCGAGTATAGAAACACTCTATTTCACGGGCCATGCCTCATTTGAACATATTAATACCTAGAATTAGCCATCTGAACTAACACATAATTTATTAAATCATTGCAAACATCCACAAAAAAATTTGGAAAAAGCCTACATGCAATCAATATGTTCCTTTCGAGAAGGTAAACAATGTATACTACCATTTCTTTTAGTACATAATAAATTAGGTGAGCCATGACATATTAAAATTTTAGGTCAAGGAATTTTATTTCGAATGCCACCAATATTGTATCATTTAATGTCATTTAATGTTTAAAGTGAATCTTTATTACCATTTTACTAGAGACAAGTATAATTATAAATAAGTGAAATTTTGAACGTTCATAATTTTGGCTTTAGGTGTTAATTTCGGGTATAGAAAAACTTTATTTCAGGGTCCATACGTCATTGAACTTATTAATACCTATAATTATCCATTCGGACTAACACATATTATTTATTAAAGCATCACAAACATTCTCAAAATATTTTGGTAAAAAAACTACATGCAATCAATGTGTGCCTCTCTAGAAGGCAAACAATGTATACTACCATATCCATGACACATGAAAATTGTACGTCAGTGAGTTTTATTTTAAATGCCACAAATTTTGTATCATTTAATGTTTAAAGTTAATCATTATGACCATATTACTAGAGACAAGAGTAATTTTTAAATAAGTGAAATTTAGGACGTACATAATTTTGGCTTCAGGTGTTAATTCGGATATAGAAAAACTCTATTTCACGATCCATGCCTTATTTGAACTTATTAATACCGATAATTATCCATTCAAACTAACACACATAATTTATCAAATCATCACAAACACCCACAAAAAGTTTTATCAAAAAACTACATATGATCAATGTGTGCCTCTCTAAGAAAACAAACATTGTATAGTACCATATTTTTTAGTACGTAATGAATTAGCTGATCCATAACATATGAAAATTGTAGTTCAATGAGTTTTCTTTCAAATGTCACCTATTTTGTATTATTTAATGTTCGGAAAAGGGTCAAGAATATCCCTGACCGATTAGGAAATGTTCAAAAATACCCTTTGTCCACCTTTTGGTCTAAAAATACCCTCCACTTTTGCTTTTGATTTAAAAATACTCCTCCATCCACCTTTTGGTCCAAAAACACCCTCAACCCAAATCAATTGATTGCTTTACAAGTTAGCTAATTCTTTTATTTGTTTTAATGATAATATTTTATTTCTTCAAATTTTTAATATTAGTGCATCACAATATATTCAAATTATTTAAGTCTAACTATATTTAAAAGGGAAACTTACATAAATATACTATAATAAAAAAATATTTACTATTTATAGCAATAATATTTTTACCTCACTTGATCACTTTTAATTCATTTATAATACAAGTTTAATACATATTACAAAGAACAATTTATTATTCACATACAATACAAATTTTAATGATGAATAATACATTTATCACACATTTTAATACACTTATAATACAATGTGACAATTTTTTACCAAACAAACATGATATATTTCAAAAAACAATTATAATTCATATATATTGCATACATAATTCACTTTTAATACATATTATAGATTTAACAAAGCATTGCTATAAATGGTAATAAATAAAAAGTATAGCTAAAATCAGTAATTATTTTTTAAAATGTATTAATTTATATAATTTTTCCTATTTAAAATGCAAAAATAATTTTATTATGTTGTCAATATTTTTAGTAAAAGGGAATAAAGGAACAAGATAAAATTTGGCTAATTATAAAATTCGGTAAATTATATATGTAGCTAATATTAGGATTTTAGATATGATTAGTAACCGTAACTAAGAAACAAAAAAGATTGTTTTTTTTCAAAATTTCGTGATGGGTGTCGTAATTTTGGATGACTGAATGTAAATAGGGAAAATGGAGGCTTTTTTTTTTAATTATTATTATTATTATTATTATTATTATTTTTATTATTTTATTATTATTATTATTATTATTATTATTATTTTATTATTATTATTTTGGGTCAGTGACAACGGTAAACAAGAGATAATGGGGGTTTTTTGGGTCAAATTTTGTCGTTCTTTTTACTCTCTTTTTTCTAAAATATTTGATAATGTAAGATTTTTTTTTATAATATTGAATATAATTAGACTGAATAAGTTTTTAATATTTGGAGATGAGCTAATATTAAGAATTTGAATGAATAAAACATTATCTTTCAAAATAACTAATCAGTAAAAGAATTTAATTCGATTGAATTTGGGTTGAGGGTGTTTTTGGACCAAAAGGTGGATGGATGAGTATTTTGAACCGAAAGTAAAAGCGGAGGGTACTTTAACACCAAAAGGTAGATAGAGGATAATTTTAAACCTTTTTCAAAGGATCAGGGTATTCTTGATCCTTTTCCCTTTAATATTTAAAGTAAATCATTATGACCATGTTATAAGAGACTAGTGTAATTATAAATAAATAAAATCTTGAAAGTTCATAATTTTGTTATTCTCTTTACAATGAACGTGACAATATTAGTTGGTGATTAACTTTTACCATGTTTTTTGAAACCATTTATGATTATTTACCTTATTTTAAATATTAGAGAAAACTCTTGACATTCTCTCATATAAGTTATCAATATCTATTTTATTTCTCTTTTAATTTGTAATATTTATGTTCTTAGTTATAAGTATTAAAAAGAACATAGCTGTCACTACTATATTTAACATATTTGTTCCTTTATAAAAGAAGAAATGCTTTAAAAAGATGAGATAAGAGAAAAATAGAATGTTGGTCATAGAGAGGTGCCACATAGGATTGCTTATATAGTGCGTAGAATAAAAAAAGAGACATATCCGCATCAGACATGGTGGCTGGTGCAGCTAAATAGTTGTTGATACTGAGTGTTATTTCCTTGAGATATGTAAGGTCCGAAAGAAATCTGGCGGATCCTATAACCGAGGGCTTTATAAGGAAAATAATTCTTGAAACGTCGAGAGAGTTGGGGCTTAAGTCCATTGATTTAGGTAATGTGGTGGACCTGTTAGGCCTCAATATACACCACTTTTTATATTTCTATAGCGTAGTATTTTATAAGATTGAGCTTATTTTACTCTTAATGATTCTATAGCCTAAAGGTGGTCTATTTGAGATAGACTTGATGGAATCACCTACGTGAGTGTAAAGGTGTGGTCGCCTTTTATGAAAGACTTAGGTCGTCTTATTAGAGCACTCATAAGACCCAAGGTATTTGTGCATGACCATTAAAGATGTTAAGAGCAAATTTAACATTGTAGTTAAAAAGATTTATTTTTTAATGTTTTTATAAAAAAAAAATAACATTTCACAAAAGTGATTTTTCAAAAAATAATAATTTGTATTTGACTAATTCATTTAAAATGTATTTTTGATAAGAATGTTATATTTGACAAATATCTTTTTAAAGTATTTTTGAGAATCAAATTACAAAAAAAGACGAGTACCAATGCACTTTTAATATAGAAATTATTTTATAGAAAAATTATTTTTAATATAACTTTATAAATTTTTTTTTTTTGAAGTTAAAGTATACATATACAAATTTTCAATCAATATTGTACATATAAAAAATAAAAATGAATTAAATATTAATATAATATTAACATTATGATTTAAATATAATATCAAACAAAACAAATTTATAAAGCATTCCAAAATTTAAATCACTACATATGAAAATTCACCACAAAATAATAGAATATAAGAAATATATTAATAAATATACATATACGACAGTGATAGTTTTGCCTTGAAAAAATTATTTTCTATTTCTACATTTATTTTTTTAAGAAGTTAAAATTTTTAGTTTATTCCCATGAATAGAAACATTATTTTTGCTTCCAATTAAGAGTTGTTTTTCTTATTGGCCAAACATTTTGAACTTTTTTTTAAAAAAATATTCTTTTTTCTCAAAATAAGTGCTTTGTCCTCCCTATAGCAATTCCAAACAAAATCTTATTTTATTTTTGCATTTTTGGGAGGCTAAACTTATTTTGAGAAATAAATATTATTTTTTTGAAAAAATCAAAGTATTGGTCAATCAGTAAAATTGCTTCAAAAAAATAAAAGCAAAAATTTCTAGAGTTGGGAATAAACTAAAAATTTTTGCATCTTCAAAAAAGCAAAAGTAGATCACAATATTATTATTTCTAGACCAAACTATCTTTTCTATGTATATACATATATACCAATATTACCCTTTTATTTATTTATATTTGTGGTTAATATTCATATGTATGACTTAATTTGTGGAATGATTTCTAAAATATATTTCTTTTGGTATTTTCAAGTATAATTAAATGATTATGTTCATTTTTTTCATCTATGTATATATTGTTTGAAAATTTTAATGTCTACATATTAATTTAAGAAAAACAAAAAATTAACTAAAATTTTAAATAATAAATATTTAAAATAATTTCTCTCTATAAAATAATTTTAGTATTAAAATTTGCATTGATATTTGTATTTTACATAATTTGACTATTACAAATACTTAGCACAAGAAGATTTGCTTATCAATAATACTTTTTAAATTATTAAGCAAACACAAATTGCTATTTTCCGAAAAAGCTTTTTTTTAAAGAAAATAAAAGTGTTCTAAGCAGTAGTGTCAAATACGCGCTAATTATATGAAAAATGATAATCTATTTGGATGAAATAAATAAGAAAGATTAGAAGTCAACATTTTAACTAATGAATAATAGAAAACCTTGGGAGGAAAATGGTATGCGTGTGTGTTGGATCGTGAGAAGTTTTCACGCACCTTGATTAATTCCACAAGATATATGTCCTCACACCAACAATAGGCACCAGATAACTCTATCTAACAAAATTAGGACAAATAGGAAGATTCACCTATAGACTTTGTTTTCACTGAGATTTAAGCTTGAGATTTTATTCCTCAACCACTTCATTGATCACTAGGACATACCCTTGGGTGCGCTTAAATATTGTTATTAGATCAATTTTCGTGCAATAAACATTTAGATACTGTCACGACCCAAAACGAGTCGTGAGTGACACCCACACTTGACCTCCTAGGTAAGCGAACAAGTAAGCCAAACCCCAACATATAATTATCGTACGGCTTACAAAATACTAATTATAATGCGGAAGCTTAAATTTCATTACTGTAAGAAACACAAATTCATTATAGTCTACTGTATGTCATACCCAAAATTTGAAAGTCAACACATCAAGGATATCTAATCTTCAAATACTATGTAACACCCCAAAAAAAATTTTGAACTAAGACTTGAGCCGTTAATTGTAGTGAGTGATTTCACCAAGCAGTTAAAAATTTATCAAGTATTAAGGTCATTTCAATAGATTTAGCACCTTGAGTTCCAAAAAGAATTAAATTGGAAATAGCAAAATCTAAATTTTGCAAGTTAAGTGTGAGTTTTGGGTCAACTTCAAATTATCATAACCCCTAGTACAAGATGAGTTAGGTGTACTATAAGATACGATAGAAAATATCTTTGAATGATCTTTTCAAAGCCGCAGAGTTTACTAAGTTTTGAGTTCGGATGAGTGAGATATGACATTTTGAATTTAGGCTGTCCAGTTAAGAAAAGTTAGCCGGAAATAGTGAGGGCCATTCTGGTCCTTTCCTTACCCAAATAGATTTAATTTGTTTTTAGTAATATTTTAGGGGTATAATCCTTTTCGGTTCAGTTTTATAATCCTAATATACACCTACGGTTTTAGTTGAGAGTTCAAGAAGAGGCAAAAAAAGAAAAGATGAGAAAAAAGACAAGGATGAAGGCGTTCGTCGACGTTCATGAATTTAGTTGCAGATTTCTTCATTGGTCTAATCCCTAAGAGGTATGTAAGCTTCCATAGTATTGGTTTTTTTCACCCAAACTCCAATCATGTTATTTTCAGCGCAATTTCATTCTTAAAGTTGAAAGATTAGAGTTCTTGATAAGTATTCTTGAAGTTTCATTAAGTTTTAATTCAAGATTCTACTTGTGTCAAATTTAAACGACCATATCTCTTAGAATATTAAGATTTACGTGAGTCAAACCTATCCAATTAAATTTAATTGAATTCACTTTTCAAATCCACCAATTTTGCGTTAATGCAACTTTTGAGTAAAAAGTTATGACTATTTTAGTAACAAGTATAATGCTCTTACAAATTAGCTGACGGGAAAACATTAAAAGGGTTGTTCTTATTTTTTTTCCTCCAAGAAAATTCTAAACAAATTTATTGACTAATAAAAAGTTCAAAACAATCAGATTTTCATATATACTAATGAAAAATCATAATTCTTGGCCATAGAGATTTCAAGAAAATAAATCAAGAATCTCAAGAAAAGTTTTCTTGTTCATTTACCTTCAAGCTAGGGTTTCAAGGTTTCTATTCAAGTTCTTATCCGAGATTCTTCAAAAAACTTGTTCTTCCTATATAAAATCATTCATAACACGATCATAACCTTAATTCATAATTCTAATTCAATGTAGATTTGAGAGTTAAGTTTTTGAGAATTCTTTGAAATGTTCTAAGAATGTCCTTTTGAGAAGTCTTCTACAACTTCTATTAACTTGTTTCAAGACTGAAGTACGTGAGCATGAGAGTGAGCAGAATGTATTCATGAGTCTACAATATCACCTATATCCTTCATATCATGAACCATAACTCTTGAATTCATAATTAACATTCAAGAGAGAGTTAAAAGTAGAGTTCAAGAAAGCCTTCAAGTTCAATTGTGAATTCTTTGAGATACATCATTGATTTGAACTATGTTTTGATCAAGTAAGTAAGAGAATGAGAAGAATTACATACATGAGTTCCATATAGTTAATTAGACCTTCGAGTCGAGTCGAGTCGTTCATGCCCATAATTTTCGCAGGAGTTCCATAAATTAAGTATCATTGAGATGAGTAGTATTTTCATGTTCTAAGAATTGAGTATTGATTCCTTATCCTTTTGAGATTATATTTCTAATCATGGAACCATTACATGTTACCAATGAAGTCCTTGATTTGAATTTTCATGCCCATAATTCCGCAAGAACCATATAAGTCGAACAATCTTTAGTTGAAAAGTATCTTCACTAGTTCATGCTCAGAATTCCGCATGACCCCCCCCCCCCCCCAGTTTAAAATCATGAATCATCCACATGATATCATGAACCTTGAATCTATGCTTCAATTTAAGGAAAGTTAAGAATCAAGTCTAATAGTTAACAATCAAGTCTAGAAGTTAAGAGCAACTCAAAATAAAGTTTATAAAGTTTTCTAAAATCTTTCACAACTGTTTTCACTTTGTTTTAATGACTTAAAGTTCAAGTCGAGTAAAGAGTAAAGAGTTAAAGATTTTCCTTCAAATGAATAAAAGGGAACTAAGTATTCCCTAAGAGTTGAATTCATTTCTCAAAAGTTATAAGAGAACTAAGTATTCCCCAAGAGTTTATGAATGTTTTCATATTATTAAGACGAAACTAAGAGTTCCAAAAGTGTTTTGAATAAGAAAAAAGGAACATTGATTCCAAGAGGTCTTTTATAGCAAAAAGGGTTGAACGAACTATCTCAAACCAAAGGAACAAAGTTATTTTAAAAAATATGTGTTAAAGTATATTTTGGGAGCAGTATTGAGAACCGATGTGGGGATGAGAGTTCATATTAACTCAAGTCTCCATGTAAACCATATAGCCATCATGGGTTTTAACAGGTCATACTTTTTAGATGATCACGTAAGTTAAGCTAGTAGATCCACTAGGTTGAGGATGTTCTATAAAACGGCAAAGTATAGGACAGTCCTGGCAGTGTGGGCGAGACGATGTATCACCACTTAGACTCATAGTGGTGGTTGTCGGTTAGACAAAATCCCATAGTATTAATTACATGAATCCTCAAAGGGTTCTGCTTAGTATAAATGAAGGTATGGGACTTCATTCATGCATTGCATAAGTAGACTATGAGATGGAGCATGATATGTTTTCAAGATATTATTATCTTGAGTTAACATCTTATTTTTAAATAGCTTTTCTTTATATTGAACTTGTTTTAAAATGCTTTATATTGAAATGAGTTCAGTTAAGTATCATGAGTTGAGTATTTCGAGTTGAGTACCTTAATTTGAGTCTCTTGAGTTGGTTTTTGCTTCACTAAATCAAGTATCATAACTTTGAAGTTGAGTATGTAATCTTTGAGTTGAATATGTGATTCTTGATTTGAGTTGAACTTAAAAGAGGCAAGTATGTTTCCTTTTTATTCAAGTATCAAGATTATGTTATGCTTTAGAATTCCCTAACATGCTCGTACATTTCACGTACTGAGACAATTGGCCTACATCTTTTCACGATGCAGACACAGGTATACATGATCATCACAGGAGCTTCGTTGATACATCCGAGAGTTCGAATTAGCTATAGCCTCCTTGCTTCGGAGGATTTCATTTACTTTTCAGTTTAGTCAGGAGGTCGTGAGTCTTGTACCGAATTCCATCATTGTCATTTAGAAACTTCATAGATAGTCAGTATAGTTGAGAAGTCTTTATTAATCATTTATTTTTATTAAATATTTTAAATACTAAAGTTGTCTATTTTATGTCTAGTTTAATTGATTATTTTATTCAAAGTTTTCATTTTTATTTCATAATCTTTATTAAGTTTTAAAGCTTTTTCATGCTTAAGCTAGTCTTTAGCTTGTAGTAAGTCAGGATAAGGGTTCGCTTGGGGATCAGCAATGGTCTTCGAGTGCCGACCACGTCTAGGGTGTAGACTCGGGTCGTGACATACTATGTCTTAGAGTATCAAATAAACCAAAATAAAGAATAAAATAATTTGTGTCCGAAAACTAAGGACATCAGGTAACGACCAAGAGAATTCAGCACAAGCTCGAATGAATAGCTCGCCGTTGAACCTGACATGTTGATACTGTCTAGAGCTTAGAGCAAGTCAAAGTCACTTATATACTCGCTGCACTCCATAAAAGGAAAACAAAGAAGCAAAAAAACACAAGTAGGGCTTACGAGGCAACATCTACTAAATAAGTATCATTAACAAACCCAAAATAGAAACTAATATACAACGAATAATAATATAAAATTAAGTATGATACTTGGAAGGTGGCAAGCAACAAACAACATGAACCAGTGACAACAACACTAAAGTATGTACAATCAATCGCAATATCAAGCACACATATGGGAACTCATGCCTCCACACCACACTCATTTGGGAAATGGATTCTTTGAGATTAAGAAATTTCAGTTTATTCAATATCATAATCCTTTAATATTACCGTGTCAGAACTTGATACATCAATCCAAAAATATTGTGTCGGAAAGTGACACTTCGATCCAAAAATATTGCGTTGAAACGTGAAACTCCGATTCAAAAATACTGTGTTGGAACATGACACTTCGATCCAAAGTTATTATTAATTATTATTTATTATCACCACTTTTTCATTCATTAATAACATTTCATCAAGCCTTCTTTATTTAAGGCATCACTTCTATAGAGAGGTTTTCAAATTATAAATCTCACGGTCTCAGGGTTTTAGACAATTCACAAATCACACAATCAAGTCTGACAATCACACAATCAAGTACATAGAGAACTTCACGGTATCATTCAATGTATATCAATCGTTCTTAAGAGTTTATCTATCAAATAGAATAAACCATACCCTACCTCCACCGAAGAATCGAAGTCAATCAAGCTACTTCTCCAATAATTATCATTTTCTCAATGCCTCCGAACCTTTCCAATCTATCAATTATATATGCATAATTTGTATGTTTACAAATCTATAAACGCTTATATTATTCTAAGTCTAGCCTAGACCCAAAAACTCACCTAATTTTATAATCAACTTCCTAAAGTTCAAACATATGGTAAGTCTTAATTCCTCCAATTAACATAACTTTATTAATATTCAATTAACATAATACACCTAACATTTAATTACCTATCTTAATATATCAAAACTTAATTTATAATATAATAACTAAATGAAATAATAAATTATGACCTAAGTCAGTGGCATACTACGGGACAATAGTAGACTACTACTCTTATTGTTTTTGACTATTTAAGTCAATACAAATTGTTATAACACGATGATTAATATCTCCCAAAATCCAAAACCAATCTGTATCTTTCCACCTTCAATTCTTATCTAACATATTTAATATAACAATCCTTTTTCCAATTTTTAATGCAATTCCTTGGTATCACTTCCACTCAAACTACAGACCAATATACTATTAACAATTTGCATTATCAAATCAATATTTACATATACAAGTGTTAAGCTATACGGTTAAGGATTTATCTATTCGTACCTTGCAGAGACTTTTCTTGGTCTGTTTATTTGAGCAGCCAACACTTTCGTTTTTTCACAAATAAAATAGTAAAAAACTTCTTTTAATTTAATGTAGGTTTACATACGGGCCAAGAGACATAGGATACTAAATAAATTATGAATGAAGGCTCATTTACTATCAATTAAATAAATAATTAAAACTTTTCCATTAATTTATAATTATTGTTACGAATAGTTCAAAATATCCATTTAAATTTTATCAAAAATATTTTATGAAATAAAAAGCTCTAGTGCTCAAAATGACCAAATGAATCGTTACAAATACCTTAAAATCATTTTCTTGTGTATATAACAATAATATGTTAATGTCTCAATCTCTTACCTTGCATCTATAATATTAGTCTTGATTGTCAAAATTATTTGAAATAATTTAATTTTTTTTGCTATAACCTAATCATTCTTTTATCTTGATTGAATTATATGATGATAAATGTGTGGTTAAAGATTCCAAATTTTGAATTGAACATTTAGAAGCGTGAAATCAATATTGAAAAAACTCTAAAATCGAGAAATAAAGTTATGGGAACTATTTTGAAGAACAATTCAATTATTTTCAAGAACGTGATGTTCTAAAGATTTGGAAAGATCCAAGTAATAAATAGATCATGAATAGACATCTAAAGTCTTTACATGGGAAAGTGAATATCGAAACGATATATTTAGATCTTGACTATTTACTGAGTAATTTAAATAAAAAATAGTATGAACCAAAGATATCACAAGAAGAATTTTTTATACTATGAAACTAATATAGGTTGACAATTAAATTCTTAATATTATTATCAATAGTCTCAATGTAATGTGTCCTTATTAATGAAAAATTCTCCTATTTTTATATCTAGGAGAAAAAAGGTGGTTGCCAACCGAATAAAATCTTAATAGAATAACCTAGAATTGATAAAATCCTAATTGATGGCAAATTAAAACTAAAAATCCTAGTATTTGTCGCTGAGACCTTTTCAGGTTCTTTTAGTCATGGTTTCTAGTTTCAGCTCGACTAGAACTATAATTTCTAGGGAAAAGGGTCTGATATACCCCTCAACTTTGTCATTTGGAGCTGATATACCCCTCAACTTTGTCATTTGGAGCTGATATACCCCTCGTTATAAAAGTGGCTCATATATGCCCTTACCGTTATACAAACGGCTCACATATACCCCTGCCGTTACAAAATGGCTCACATATACCCTTCATTTAACGGAAGTTAAAAAATTAGTTTTAAATTTATATTTGTTACTTCTAATTTTTTTAAAAAAATTATTTAGGGGTATATATGATTCTTCTATCAAAATTCAATGTATATTTTAATTTTTTTCATACATAAATTATTTTTTGACTTCTTTTATTATAATTATTTGAGTTTCTTATTCTTATTTTGTTTTTTTCTTTCATTCCTTAGTTTAAAGAAAAAAAATTAAACTATTTTTTTTGTATGTATTGTTATTTAATTTCGTATTCGAAGAAAAAATTTGGTCATCTACAATAAGTATTACAAGAATATTAGTGAAACATAAATAAATTCGATTATCAAAATGATAATTATAAATTAGTCATTGAAACAAAAAAAAGTCAAAAAAATATGTTTGTCGAGGATTAAATTTACTCATATGGGATTATATTTTTTAGAAAAAAAATTAGATTAATTTTTTTTCATTTCCGTTAGAGGAAAAGGGTATATGTGAGCCATTTGTTTACAAGTAGGGGTATATATGAGCCACTTTTATAACGATGGGTATATCAGGTCTAAATACAAAGTTGAGGGGTATATCAGACCCTTTTCTCTAATTTCTATTTACATGCTCCCCATTTTGGGATCATATTTTTGTCTTTTTTTTGAGTGTCGAGTAAATAATTCAAATTATCTAAGAACAGTAACTTATTAGAGTAATCATTAAGTAGATTTTAATTTAATTTGAGGCACTAATCATTATATTTAAAAAGTTATATGTGATAACTTATATTTAATTACAATAGATAAAAGGACAATTATGCGCAATCATTTACCAAAAAGTAAGAAATAATATAATTCAATCAAATCGAATCAATGAAATGATAAAATTAAAAAATTAAAATGTTAGTCAAATTATCTAAACTATCAAATATTATTGACTATATAGTATGAAATTGTGTCGTTGACATATTAATATGTGTAGAGACAAGAAAAGGTATTATTTGAACGTTGACCACACAAAAGTTGACTTAATAGTGAAAATATAGTTGCCTATTTTATAAAAATGATTTTCTTGCTACGATTATTAATTTTTTTTTGCAGGTTCTTAATATTAGTAGATTTGGTTAATTTTGACTTATTATCATAAGATAAATCAAACAGTAAATACCAACTATAAAAGTCCTTCTTTTGTTCCATAATTTTCATCCCTCAATTGCATTCTGTATTTCTCTATACATGTCTTCCATTGCAGAGACTATATTTAAGCTTTTAATTCTATCTTTCAAAAAGATATTTCAAGATTTATGGACTAAATTTAGAATGCAATAGGGAGAAGCAATGAACCAACACCTACAACTCTCCTGTCGATACAACTTGAGGGCTCATATGTGAATTCTTTTGAGCTTTCCATAGACATAGTAGTTTCTGCACACATGTCTCAATTTTTTTTCTCTAATATATATATATGTATATATATATATATATATATACACACACACACACACACATTATTTATATATCTATTATTCATTTTTATTAAAAATTTACATTATTTACATGCTTACTCCATAAGTTTTGCGTACATCCTATAATCTCTGGACCTCATTTATAGAATTTGATTGAGTACTTCATAGTTGTTTAATTTATATATGTCAACAAAAAAAAAAGATTTTTCTGTGACGTTTGAGTTTATGCCCCCAAACTTTTGAGATTACTCTGAATTCAAACACTCATTCAATAAAAACTTATGTAGTGTATGTTTAGTTGTGATAATAATGGGGGAAAATAGCTCTTAATGCAAAAGACGAAGTGAAAGAAAATTCGAAGTATACTGAGTAGACCACGTTCCCTGAGAATACTTTATGTAAATTCGTAATAAAATTTTTATTTTGAGTGGAACTGAAATTGTTGTTATTATTTCTTCAATTATAGGTGAATAATTTTTATTTCATAAATAAGAGGTTAGATTGATTGTCCATCAATCTTTTAAGCGAAAAAATCAATTGACTGTTCCTGAAGTTGTAGAATGTCAATTAAAAAAATTGTGATCACAAAAACATGACAAAAGACTATCTATTTGACACCACATAATTTTGTGATCGCGAATTCTTTGAGTTATCATCCTTTGAAGAGCACCTATTTGATGATTTAGCCTCAACAAATTGTTGGATAATAGATTCAACATCTGGTTTACCATATGTGAATAGTATACCTAATTACTTTCAAAAATAATAATAATAGCTATCTCTATTCCACACATAATAAAAAAATTTGTTGCTTTCTTACACAACTTTTTTTTTTCATTTTGGAGAACGCAATCTCCTCAAAACACTTATATTATATGAACTTCCTTTCAAATTCTTTTGTTCATGTGAGAACTCTTTCATGCCATGATTATCTCAATAAGAGATATGATATATAAATTTTTTTGTTGAATGAATGTGTAAATCGAATTACAGTGAGAATAGACGAGAAAAAATATTTATACAAGCGATAACAAAAATTATTATGACATAAATACAGAAGTTACTATACTTGATGATCAATGCATTATACATTAATATGTGCTTTTCAGGATCATATTCATCGCATATGAAAGATGTTAAAAGAGAACGTTTGACATTGTTGCTAAAAGAATTTTTTTGAAAAATATATATTTAATATAAATTTCTCAAAAAGTGATATTGAAAAAACAAAGTAATTTATGTTCGACTAATTCATATGAAAAGTGATGTTGGAACAAAAGTAATTTATTATTTGATTAATTCATATGAAAAGTGATTTTGATAAGAAAATTGCATTTGATTAATATAATATTATAAAGATTTTATTAAATTTTTATTTATATCAAATAAAAGTATACACATTCAAAATTTTAATCAATACCATAAATTGAAAAAATAATTTAAATTTTGATATTACATTAAAACGAAGATTTAAATATAATTAAAAATATCAAACAAAACAAATTTTAAAAAGAAGCATTCCACAAATTAATTTAGTAACATATAAAATTTCACCTTTAAAACAATTAAGTATAAGAGATACATTGATAAATATGTACACATGATAGATACATTATGGTATTGAAATTTTTTTTTCTACTTTTACATTTTTTTAATAAGTAAATTATTTTAGTTTCTTCACAACAATAAAAAAAATATTTTTGCTTCCAATTGAAAGTAATTTTTTTTTTAAAAAAATATTTATTTCTCAAAAGAAAGGTTTTTGTTCTCCTAATAGCAATGCCAAAAAGACAACTCTTGTTTTATTATTGTATTATTTTTGGGAGGCGAATTTTTTTTAACAAAAAATCAAGGTATTTGGTCAATCAATGGAATTACTTTTAAATAGAAGGAGAAACAGTTTTTCTGGTGTTGAAAAGAAACTAAAAATTTCTATCTCTTAAAAAAATACTAGGAAAGTATTTTTTCTAGACCAACTATCCTTGTCATAAATACATATTTACCAATATATTTTTTATATTTTTTTGTGGTTAATTTAGTATATAGTGATTTAATTTGTAGAATGATTTTTAAATTTATTTTGCTTGATATTTTCAAGTATATTTAAATTATTATATTCATATTTAATTTTTTTTATCTATGTATAATATTGATTGAAAATTTTAATATGCACTTATTAATTTATGAAAATCCTTAACTTAAGTAAAATTTTATTGATAATATTAAAAATAATTTCTTTCTATAAAATAATCTTAGTATTAAAATTTGCATCGAACTTGTCTTTTTTCATAATTTGACTCTCAAAAATACTTTTTAAAACAATCTGCAAAAGATAATTTGCTTATCAAAAATATTTTTTAAATAATTAGTTAAACACAAATTGCAACTTTTCAAAAGCTCTTTTTTAAAAAATAAAATAAAACCATTTTTAGCAGCAATTTCAAACACACTCTAATTATGTGAAATATGATAAGCTATTTTAATGAAATAAATAAGGAAGATCTGAAGTCAACATTTTAACTTTATTAAATGATATTGTAGAAAATGAAAATCAATTCTATTCATATAATATTTAAGAATGGAACGGAGAAGTGAGAATTATTTTCAAAGAATATAAGGAAGATATAAATGTTATATTAACAATAACAATCGATAGTCACATGCCCACGGGAAATGAATCAAAATAATTTATATTTTACAAGCATTAATTATTCTATTTAATGTAACCATTAAATATAACATATTCATTTTATATTATGGCATAACTTCTTTAATGCTATTTTCAGCAAAAAAAAAAAAAAAGAACTTTTGAAATTCTATGCTTACATTATTTAATTCACTTGAATGTATGTTGTTCTTGTGCATGCTTTATGAATTCAAATTCATGAGTTTTTGAAGTGGAATGAAGTAATAAATGAGTATCTTTTCATAGACTTATAATATGATAGAAGATTTTGAAGAAACTAATGACTTCTATAAATATACACAAGTTCCTTTTATTGAATTTTTTATCTCAATTGTTGATAGTGTGAATTTTTTATCTGAACTATTACACAATAATTAGCAAAACACACCTACACGTTGACTAATAGATCAAATATTTTTTCCATAAAAGCTTCTAGGCGTGTTTGTCCATTAAATTGTCATCCACCTACGTATATAACAATTCTATTTACTGGCACATTAATTTTTCAAATTGTTTTCTTAAAACTCTAAACTCTTCTCTTTCAAGTCGGAGATAATGATGCCATGATAGAGATGAGACACAGCTAAGAAGGTGGAGAAAAAGATGATGGATGTCAATGATTTAATAAATTAATTTATACAGAGATAGTTTTAACATTTAACTCAACTTTTAATCTAATATTAATTTATTTTGATTTGCCATGCTGGAACCTTTTTCATATGGAGTATCACATGACAAACCTTTTAAACAAAAGAGAGTGTACACTCATCATCAGAAATTGGTAGAAATGTGTTTCACTAAATATTTATTTGTAATAAGTTTATTTTTTAGTACATAAATTATGTAGAAAGAGTAAAAAAATCGATCAATTATTGGGTGGACAAATTGATCTTTCAAATTTTTAAATTTTGCGGCCCACGTTTTAAATAAATTTGATTGATATGAGAAGATATATAAAAAGTATAGCTATAGATATGATGCATATTTAATTAATTGGGTATTTGATTTAGNATATATATATATATATATATATTCATTCATCGCATAAATATGAAAAGTTGTGCAGCATTAAAACTTTTCTTTCAAAACAGCGGAATCATTTCATAAAACTTCTAACATATGTCTCTAAAACCATATATAGCATCATGACTACAATAGTCTAGGGTGTAACGTAGAAAAGAACATAAAATACATCATCGTGGGGGTTTCGTCAGATGCTATGAGGACTTCACCAATCTTCACTACTTGAAAGCCTTGGAATCTCTACCGTTGAAAGCAATTCAATCTCCTCAATACCCTACATTGTATTAGAATGTATGCAAAATATGTGTTAGTACGAAATGTACCGAGTATGGAAACTATCATATCATAGTATAACATATCTCAAAGGTTAGTCAATAATAGACATAATCATAAGAGATAAAGAAAAAGCATAACATGAATAACATAAGAATAATGAAGCATCATAAATCATATAAGAGTTCATACTTAACTCATTGTCCTTCTTACTAAAATGAACTACTTCACAACCCACCTCTAAGTATACTTGTGCAAAACTAAGGTAGCATTCAATACTACTACAAAATCTTAGTACATGTGTTTGGTAATTCTTGATCATAATCCACTTTCATAATTAGGACCTACAATCATCATAACATATGTGCACTATGCCCCTAGGCCACCTCAAAGCACGCTTGTGCAATGCATGTTAAGCATCCTATTGTACCTCATACACTAAGCATATCTTAAAGTCACCCTATTCCCTTTCATTTTAGCTTAGGAGTCTCTAGTAGACCTACTTCATATTGACAAGGAAGTATCATCTTAAGTCAATCCTGTCATGGAATGCAACTATAGTCACTATCCAAGCTAAGCATTCATACCATAGGGGTCATGTCATAGGTAGCTTCAAGTCATACTTGTGCAATGTATGGATAGCATCCCATACTACCATCCACACTAAGTACTTCTCTAAACTAACCTAATCCAAGCTAACTTATCTTTAAACCTTGTCTATTAATCTCAAATTACGATCATAATAAACCTACTACCATGGAAAGCATCGCATCATACTTATCAAGCTAACTAAGGAAGGATACAACCATCCTAACCACCATGAAACCAATCATGTAGATGCAAGCTATTTCATAGGGGAGCATGATTCCTCAACCCTATGCTATCATGAGAAACTAATCCTGCTAATTCATGTAATGCACCTTGCATGCAAGACAAGCTATCATGAGATGTGCCTAGCATGCGACTCAATCTAACATTAGAAGACTATAGGCCTTTCCACTAAAGCTACCATGAAATTGGTTTGGCGAAACCAAGTCAAGCTATAATTAATAAGCATCCTAGCATCACAAGCCCAATCTAGATATGAGAGGGTTTACTTCCTCTATCCCAAGCTACCATGAAGTTCATCACCTCAAGATACCATGAGCGATTCACCTCAAGTTACCGTGGGATTCAACATCTAAACTTACCATGAGTAGTTCAACCCAAGCCTTCTTGAGATTTACTATCTCAATCTACCTTTGAGATCTACCATCTCAAGCTATCATGCCTTGGTCTTTTTTCATCAAGTCTATCACCCACGAAGTTATCATATAATCCATCTTCAAGCTAATCTAGACCATTATGTCTTAATTCATTTTAGGTAATTAGGTCCACCTAGAGTCCGTCTATGTGAGAGAACTTGCTTCTCCTAACATGTTCATGTCCAAGTGTAGAAGAAAACATCGTTATAATCCCTTCATAATTACTTCATCCCCAAAGCCCTAGCATCATTGGCATACCAACCCATAAACGATTTCTAACTTCAATTCATCATGATATATGTTCAATTACATGCTTACTTCATTCAATTAGATGACCAGAAGGTAAGTCTAGGAATACAGGATCACATAGGTTCAATTCAAACTTTACAAGTCAAGACCAACCTAGATAAATTAGGCCTAGTTCAACTCATATGAAGGTGATTCAATCATGATAAAGAAGTACAAAATACAATTGAATTAACAAGATCAACTTAGAACCATCATTTAACTTCTAATGGCCTTAAATCAACATGATCACCTTCAACATCAATTACTAAAATTCACCATGAAAACCTCGTTAAAACATCACATAATAATCATTTTACCATTAATGAACGCTAACCAATAGACTGGGATCACAATCAAGCCTTACCCATAATGCAATCACAACACCTCCTAGATTGGGTATTTTGAATTAACAATTGAGGAAAAATAGGGGACTCCATGAGTGTAAGGATCCATTGATGAATAAACTTCACATACCTTAGATTATATCCGTAAAACCAGCTTGAATCCTTTGTAAATTCGTCCTAAAGCTGCCTCCAATTTCTCTTGTTCTTCAATGATGGCTTAAGGAGGATTTTGGGAGAGAAAGGTTTTGATTTGGAGTCTAGTGTCTAATGGCTATTTTACTGATTTTATATATACTTCAAATACCTAAAATAACCACAAAAAATTAATCCCTAAAGTTCCCAATAGACCACTGCACCTAGTGGATATTTTAACGAATTCTAATTTGAATTAAAAACGACGCAACCAAATCTTGGAGGTCAATGCGCGTCGCAGAGGCATTTCCAATTTTTTATTCTGGAAATTTCAAGACAGAATGGTTTGCGATGTCCTTGTGTCACAGGTAAAAGTTTTCCCAACTCATTGAAGGCTGCGCGACACGCAACTACTGCCAATTCTTTGCTAGCGCGGCAGCTTGCTTGGACCATGTTTAGGTCCTCTTTGGGGACCCTTAGGCTGGTCCTCAGTGCATATTTCTCGGACGGTTGTATCCTTTACATGTAAGGATATGTATTGGAACCATAGATACTAAATTTCACTCTCAAAAACATATCCCAAAACTCCACTACAAAACACTACGACCAACTAGTTCAACCTCGACTAGTTTCCAAATGTCTTAGACGTTCATGGATGTTTAACCTCCTAACACTCCCAAATATAATAAACTTCCACTAAAAACTATTATTAGTCATTTTAAGACCTTATAAGATCATTACACCCTCATAGTAGGCTCTATCTTTCCCTAATTCAATTTTTGGTGTGTTACATGTCATTATAGAATGATGTTGTACCTTGTGTTGGTAGAATTTGTTGTCCCTACTGGGTACATGAATATTATTTACTAAGTTATATGATGAATATTGTGTCTTTATTGATAGACTTATTCCTTCTTATTGATACATGAAAGTTATATGAAGGTGATATCTTAACTTGGTAGACTTAGGCAGCCTTGTCATGTATGTATAGTTCAATGAAAGTCTACGATCGGTAGACCTATAGTGGTTACCTTCTATTAATGACTTGTATGAAACCATGAATATCAAAATAACATTAAGAATGAATTGCCCTAATGGACTTTGAGTGGAAGCCCTAGTGGAACCATTCTTGGTAGGGGTATTATGAATTTGTAAGAATAAGAAATGGCATCTTCTCAAATACCATCATTTGAATGAATTTACTCTATGAGATCAAAAAAAGAACCGAGTGATATGGTTTTAGTAGCTCTACATAATTATGAAACTGTAATATAAATAAGCCCTTGATATCCATTAACCTTGTGCAAACATGGGATGAGTCTTAGTTCTACCTTTGTCAAGTAGAACACCTTCCACGGTATGGGGTCTTAGGACTCTGGATTACATACCGCTAGTATGGTCTATGTAGGTTAATTCCCATTCTCATCATGTGTGATGTGCACTCTAGTATTGGATGGGCTCTACAACGTGTAGGTAGTGGAATAGGACTCTATCTATATATGGCACGAGTAGCCCTTGAATATACTAGAATAAGTTCCCTAGGTCTTCCAAGACCATTATGTGAAGTCCCCTATTTTTTTAGCTGTCTCTTTTATAGATTTAATGAATAATGTTGATTTAATTAAAGCATGTTTAATAGAGAGTTTCTTTTCTATGGTAGCTTTGAGGATTGCTTAGGTGTGCTTGAAGAGGGTGTATGGGTGACCTTTTAATTTCTTACTCAAGTAATTCTTAGATTAACCTTGGGTAGATATTATAAATGATGAGAAGGCTTTCTTGATGAATATGGATTTAAGTGCTATGTGATGTAAAGGAATATCCTTACTCTGGGTAGTCTTGAGGATCACCTGGTTGTTTGTGAATGGGATGTATGGGCGACCATTTGATATCTTACGTAGGTGGGTTTTAGGATAACCTTTGGTAGGTTGTGGATTATTTGAATATGTATTATATGTAATTGTTGACTTGTATATTTATGTCTCTTAAACTCTTATTGTGAAGGTTTTTATCTAAATGTCATGAAATCATGTTTTCATAATTAAAATGTCCCCTTTTTATGGTTTTTGCATGGCTTCCATTCTTGGTGCATTAAATGTTCTAACTCCTTTTCCCGTTTTCATTAAAGTTTAGCGATTGGAGTTCTTTATATGCCATGGATGATGAATAGGTTTCGAAGTGTTGAATATAATGCTTTGGTTAGTCCACATAGATTCGAGGACAAGACCCACATGTTCTTTTTAAGTGCTTATTTTAAGTCTTGTATGGGCTTAGTAATAAATGTTGTATTCTAACGTATAGATGGTTTAATGAGACATTGTAAAGGTAGAACATTTTTAAAATTCTTGTGCTTTTTTATTAATGAAAGTAGTCTTCATGGTGAAGAAAGCGTTAAATTCTTACTTATTTTGAGTATCGTATACAATAATTGATACTTGTGGCATGAATGAGACCTTCGAGTGGTTGATTAAACCTTGTAGCTTCTACGGGTTGCTCCTCGGTTGTTACAGATAGTAACCTTGTTCAATTGGAGTTAATATATATATATATATCCTAAGGGAACCATCTTTCTTTCTCACAAATAAGACCGGAGCGACCCAAGGTGAGATACATGGTCGAAGAACACTTATCGAACAGATCTTTCAATTTTTCTTTAAACTCTACAAACTCTGTTGAGGCCATCCTATATGGAAAGATAGATCTAGGACAAGTATCTAGAAGAACATCTATGTTGAAGTCTATCTCTCTCTCTCTTTCTCTCGGGAGGGACTCCCGGAATATCGTCTTGAAGGATTTCTAGAAACTCTTTCACTACTAGAACTCACTGAATAGGAGTTATCTCAACACTATATTCATAGACAAAGTGATAGACACACTCCTTAGAAACTAACTTTCTCACCTTAATGTACGAAATGAATTGACCCTTCCGCTACTGAACTGTTTTTCCACACTACGGATGGCTCGGTTGGAAACTGAAAATGTCTGCTCGAGTTCTGCAGTCAACTGAGTCATAGCATGCATGAAGTCAGTAAATACATATAATTACAACAAAGTATACCATATCTAACTCAACTACATCAGTCATGGTACTTTTGTGATTGACGAAAATGGGACAATCACGATAGACTCTGTCTGCGAGAATAGACCGACGAATAGGTTTAGAAACACTAGATATTTCACTAAGATGTTCAGGAACAACATCAAAGATTATAGAAATATATGGAATTACGAAAAATAAACTCTCTCCTGGGTCTAGCAAAGAATAAAAAGTAAACTCAAAGACTTGAATCATACCAGTGACAACATCTGGTGAATCCTCCTGCTCTTGACAAGTGTTGATATCCGATAAGTGGTTTTTTCTTTCCCCAGTATCAGAAGTATGCCCTCTAGGTGCAGCTCTTTGTGGTGGATCAACTGGAGAAGCTTGGACCTTGTTGCCCTGATTTCCACTACCTTGCCAGTTCTCAAGACACTCCCTCAGAAAATGACTATTTTGACCACACTTAAAACAACTAGTAAAGGCCTCACGAGAAATACCAAGTAATTTCTTCCATTCTTAGCACATGCATGAGGCCTACAATCCCTTTGTGCCAAACTTTCTTTAGAATAGTCTGGATTATCTCTGAACTTCTGAATATTGTACTCACTTTTGTTCTTAGGTGTAGGTTCACTCGTAGATGATGGAGTAGGTCTCTTTTGCTTCTAATGTACGGAGGATTTGTTGGCATTATTCTTTTGTTGCATGAACTCATTTCCTAATGTCATAGTCCTCTTCTTCTTAAAGTTTTCTCTATCCTTCAACTTATCCTCCTACACTTGTTGTACATGGATCATAAACCTTTCTAGGTGCATATCCCCTATCAGCATAGCTTCCTTTCCTTCCTTTATTGACTAATGAGACAACCCATCCACAAATAAACTCATTTTTCCCCTCATGTCAGCAACCATCTCCAGATCATAGCAGGAAAGTTGTGCGAACTTCAGACCGTACTCATGAACACTCACAGGATTAAGGGTTAGAAACTCTCTTATATTTTGCTCTCACAACTCATAGCAAATGAAACGTACCATGAGAACATTCTCAAACACAACCCAACTTACAATTGGTACATCCTCAGCTGTATTCTTTTTCCATTGGGCAAACAAGACTCTAGCAATACTCTTTATTTGGTATGCAGCTATGTTCAACCCTCTCAACATCAAAAACATGCAATATGTCAAAAGATTTTTGAAGTACTTCAGCAATGTTTTTGGGGTCCTCTGAGACACTTCAACGTGTAAATCTTGGTTAATTCATCTCTAATAATTCACGGATCTCAGAAGTATCAGCCACATCCTCTCAATTACGTCTATATCTAACTGATGTGGGCAACTCGACTTAACATCCAGATAGTCTCACATAATTTAGTATGGGTAATTTTTCCTCGTGGTTGCACTTCAAGTGCATTTTGCAACTCTTATTTCTCAACATCTCTCCTATCTAGACGAATTTTGATTGCTCTTCGTGGAAGCATGAGTCTCTCCAAACACGTACATACATGAATAAGAGAGAAAAGGAATACGAAAGAAGTTAGAAATTCATAAATTTTGTATCCTCCTAATCATAGATGCGGAACACTTCACACCAATGACAAAGATACTACAGACACGACTTCATATAATCGCTATGACTCTTGAACTATATGCTATGATACTAAGTTTGTCACTGCCCAAGTCTACACCCTTGACATGATAAGTACCTAATGAACATTTTTGGTCTTCAGCAAAACTTTGGCTTGACATACTTTACTTAGCGGAAGACTTAAACACAAGATATAACTAAACAAATAAATTAAAAGTAATACTTAGCCAAAGTGGAAATTCAAGTATCAATCATTACAAGTGAAATGAAAAGACTAAAGAATCTAACACTGTCATGCCTGGAATCGAGACCCCAGACGTGACCGGCATCGTTGACCTCTCAGAGGTCGCAGACAAGCCTACATACATTATCGTTACTTCATCTAGGTTAATTTTAGCGGAAAAATTGAACTTTTTGTTACTTAACACTAGTGTAAAACATTCTACTTAAACTCATAAACGTTCACAATCAACCATATAACATTAAGATCATCAAATGAAAGAAATAGTTCAATCTACATTAAGTGTATACTTGCAAAAATGGAGCCAATACAATGTGTGAAATAAAAGTATAAACGGAACACTAGTGGAACATGCTCCACAAGCTAAAGCCTATATCTAAGCTAGATAATAAAAGTAGATATCCTCAAAATCATGAGGGCCTACCAATTGAAGGTGAAAGCTTTACGTCCGGATAGCTTCAACGTCGTACTGTAAGCTCTAATGTCCACCTGTGCCTGCACCTAAAAGTAGATATGGCATGGGATTAGTACACACTTGTACTAAGTATTGGTATATGCAAGCACACACCAAGGACATGCATGAGTAAGAATAACTCTTTCCTAACAGCATGATTTATGGAAAGTCAAGTCAGTGGACTTGCAAAATTTTGATTAGGAAAGTCAGTGGACTTGTCAAATTTTATTAGAAAAGTCATGCCATGAGAGTAACATGCTTCATCATATGTATCATATTGCACACAACACATAACATAGTACATATAGCACCTAACATATTGCATATACCACATAACATATTTCATATGATTCGTTCATATGCTATGAGACATTGGAATCAAGGACTTGACATTAAGACTTCACAAAATGAGGGCTCAACATATGGGACCTCGACTAGTGAGCCTTCTTTAGCAAACACAGAGTCTGCTTCATTAATTCAGGCGTACTTCATTTCATTCATTCATATAATAGTGTAACTACTAGTCAAACCTAGGATTTAGTTTAAGACTCTCATTGGGTTTGTTGTGAAATGACCAAGAATAAGCTAGTGTCATTTCTTAAGTCTAGCTCACCTCTTGATTATCCTATCCTAACACCTTTGGTATCGTTCATTTCCTTATGTGCATCATTTGAGGATTACCTCATTCTTTCTTTGGGAACTTTAACTTTAACCGACATAGATCATGTGAGCATCATGAAATACATTGTCTTCCCCACACCAAAAAGAGATGGAATCACCGGCCAACGTCACCCTAAACATGCTAGCGTATATAGGGAATTTAAACCTGCTAGATCCCTATATTGGCAGTATAGGTTCAAAGACAAGGAGATATAAGGAGACCCGTACCCAGTATGCTAGACAGTCTCATCTCATGGGAGTTACGTGAACCTCCGCCCTTCTCGAAGGAAGGCATCACTGCTCATAGCTAGCCTATCGATTCTCAGTATAAAGTTCCATTTCATTCAACTCATACATCATGGAAGCTGACTTATAGTATGAGGACATCATAGCTAAATTGATGATTTCTCCTCTTATCATTAGTATTAAGTATACATTAATCTCAATACATTCATTAGATTGTTCATAGAGACTGGTCTATTCATTAACTTTACACTCTCATAGGTGAGTATGTTTTGGTAACATTTACTTAGGCTCATTTGAGATTGCTCTCATATTTCACAATAGCCTCTTATTATGTTGTCACCACATTCATTAGCTTTAGCACATTTTCTCTTCATAATTACTCACCCCTTTTTACGTGAATGTTCATTTCATCATATGCCAATGCACTTGGCCATTTTGTGTGTTCCACACTCTTACTTAACCCTTATAGGAGTTCATCATTTCGTTTCATACATCTTAGTTTCACTTACTTTTAAACGTATGTTAGATTTATGACTCTATATATGCTAAACGTTTCTTCCTAAGATATTGTAATAAAAGGCTTATGCATCTTGTCTCTATGCCAAGATCATTGATTTCGATCTATGTAGGCAGCATTATTTGAACATTTCTTCACGTATGACTTATGTATCAATACGTAAATGGGACAAGGGAACCCAATTTCAAATCCTTTGGACAACACTTACATTTTTTTAAATTTAGTTTGACCCACACGGCTTGGGGACCCAAAATCGAGCCCCAACACCTTCTATTCATTTTTCCTTGATTTCTGTCTTTGTTCTTTTCGTTCATTGGGACTGAGAGGATGTGGGATCAAAACCCCACAACCTCATTTTCTTTTATTTTACTTTTTCCTTTAACCATTTTCGTTTTGACCAATAGGGTGAGGGATCGAACACCCACAACCCCACTTTAATTTTCTCCTTAATTCCTTTTGTTCTGCCTAGAGGTCATGGGTTCGATTACCACATGTCTCAACTTTTATTTTTCTTCTAATTCTTCCTTAAGTCTGACCGAGAGGTTGTGGGTTCGAAACTTACACCCTTCATTTTTATTTTTCATTATCCTTTTCATGTTTTGGTCAAGGCACACGGGTTCGAATTCCACATGCCACATTCTTTTTCTATCAATTTATTTCTAAATTTTTAACATGGTGAGGTCATGGGTTCGATTCTCAGTGACCTCACTTATTTTTAATTCATTTTATACAGCATGATACACCACTTAACTTGGCCGAAACTCATCAACAAGATGCGTGAAATTATGTACGTTTTTAAGCCCATTTTCATCAACGTTTACACGTTAGTTCTTAGGGTGATTCATGGATCATTTAGTACATCTTTAGGTGCATTTTCATGGATTCAATTAGCTAATAGTTTCCATTCAAATCATCCACCTTATACCTCATATGAACATCACGATTTATACAAGTTTGTGCACGTAAGAATACAACCATAACATGTCATATTCGAACTTCAAACCAAAAGTATATGTCACGGCTACATATTGCACACACATAAACACATAGTTTCGGACAACATGCTTATCTTTCACTTAACTCCTGACATACATACATGAATGTAATCAACACGAAAACACATTACATCCCTAAGTTCTACCAGCAAACATACCAAACCTATAAATCGATGGGAGCTATGACAGGGACATACAACGGGGAACAACCCTAGTTTTCGGAATAGATTCATCTGAGTCCTAAGGGTCTCTTTGCAAAGGGATCAAGAGTATGAAAATCCATAACTTTTCAGCCTTGACAACCAGCCACAATCACACGCCCTAACCCACGCCCAAACCTCTCTTCGGAGCCTTGATTCTTGTTCACAAGTGAAGTTCTTTACGTGTAATGCTTAGGCGTACGAATTTTTCTTTTTGTTTTTGATGGATGCAGCCAAGAAAACGTTTAGAACAGTAGGCTTATATTATTTTTTCTGTTTTTGAATGGTGAAGTAAAGATGAAAAAGGTTTTAGGAGTAATAAAAAGAATTAAGAGTGGGCATGAAGCACACTCCTAGTGGGAGTCATGCACCCCTTCTGTGGGAACTGTTGTTGACATATTAAACTCAATTAAAATGGTAAATTAGATTGTAAAATATATATTAAGTTATTATAATTCCCCTCTTTATTTTAATTAATTTTAATAAATTAATTTGTGCCTCATTATGCCTCCAACTTGGCTCGAACTCAAGTATGGAGGTAAGGTCAATCTCGGGTTTGACCACCGATATTTGACTTATATTGATAATTAATAACATTATTTTATTATTTAAATATCAGCCTAGGGTAATTAATATACTACCCCTAGACCTAAAATTACCGTTATACCCCTAGAACCCTTATAACCTAGGACTAACCCTCTAAGTCCGGTTAAGACTCATCCGGGTGAATCCTAGTATTCGGGTACACTTCATGGAAGGACCCAACCAGCCCTAGCTCAACTAACTCCCCAAGTTAGTTGTCTTGGATGTCGCAAGGGTTCAGAGGTCTGGTTCTATGCACATCAATCCGTGTGAACCCGGTCTAATCATATGTATTCAAGACACATTAAGCATTACTTAGCATATCCATTTTTAGGGTTGTTACATTAACCCCCTTGGGAACATTCATCCTTGAATGACACTACTAATTATCTAGCACAATGCCAGTCATAAAATAACATAATCACTATGTTCAGTCAAGAAATAGCAACAAGGAATGGAGAGATAAGGAAACTTCGACTTAAGAGTAGGGAATCTTACCTCAAGGGCTGAAAAGATGAGGGTAGTGGGATCTCATATTAGCCTCAGCCTCCCCGTAGAACCCTCAACAAGATGATTCATCCACAATACCTTTACTATGACAAACTTCTTGTTCCTTAGCTGCTTGATTTGTCTGTCTAAAATCTCAATAGGTACTTCCTCATAGGACAAGTATTCCTGAACCCTCAACCTTCAACAGGTAGAATCAATATTGGATCACCTAGGCACTTCTTTTTAACATAGAGACGTGAAAGACTGGATGAACAAAATCTAGATCCGCAGGCAATGCCAACTCATAGGCCACCTCACCCACACGCTGTATGATCTCATATGGCCCAACATACCTCGGACTCAACTTCACTTTCCTGCCAAACCTCATCATCCCCTTCATAGGTGATATCATCAAATAGACTTGGTCACCAACATCAAACTCTAAGGGTTTTTTTCTGTTGTCTGCATATGACTTTTGTCGACTGTAAGCAGCAGCCAACCTGTCTCCAATCATTCAAACCTTCTCTAAGGCCTCATGAATGATCTCAAGACCAAAAATGGATGATTTTCCAACCTCGAACCACCCAAATGGAGACCTACATCTCCTACAATACAGTGCCTCAAACGGTGCTATCCCAATGCTGGAGTGATAACTGTTATTATACGAGAATTCTATCAAAGGCAGACGGTCATCCCAACTACCCCTGAATTCAATCACACACGCCCTCAACATGTCCTCCAATGTCTGAATAGTGCGCTCTGCCTGCCCATAAGTTTGAGGATGAAAGCAGTAGTAAGCTTCACCTATGTTCCTAAGCTCTTCTGGAAGGATCTCCAGAAATGTGAAGTGAACTGAGCTCCTCTATCTGAAATGATAGACAAAGGAATCCCATGCCATCTCACAATCTAGAGTCTCGCATAATCCTCGGCTCTTTAAGTAGATTTCACATGGGTAAAGTGGGCAGACTTAGTCATACTGTCCACAATAACCCATATGGAGTCATGCTGTCTCATAGTCTTCGGAAGACCAACCACGAAGTCCATATTAATGGCCTCCCATTTCCAAGTCGGAACCTCAATAACCTGAGTAAGACCTTTAGGATTAAGATGTTCTACCTTAACCTGTTGATAATTAGGACACTTAGCCAATTATTCTGCAATGTCCTTCTTCATGCCATCCCACCAATAGATCTGCTTAAGATCATGATACATTTTGATGGAACCTGGATGTGTGGAATATCTGGAACCATGGGCCTCTGAATCATCTTGGTCTGCAAATCATTCACATCTGGTACAGATAGCCTATCCTAGTACCTAAGTATGTTGTCACCTCCCAAAGCAAAGGACTCATTCATGTTTACCAACACTGAGTCCTTCAACACCATCAACATCGGATCAAGATGCTGACCCTTCTTGACTTCAACTACCAAGGATGATCCAGAACTAGGATGAACTGAAATACCCCCACTAGTAGAGTCAACCAACCGCACACCAAGTCAGGCCAATCTATGTACATCTTTCACCAACTGCTTCTTCTCATCCTTAATGTGGGTTGTACTCCCCATAATCATCCTGCTCAAAGCATCGGCTACAACATTAGCCTTACATGCATGGTATTGGACATTCATGTCATAGTCCTTCAACAGCTCCAACCATCTTTATTGATGTAGGTTCAAATCCCTCTATGTTAACACGTATTAGAGACTCTTGTGCTTTGTGCACACATCAACATTCACTCCATACAAGTAATGCCTCAACAGTTTCAGTGCAAACACCATAGCTGCCAAATCTAGGTCATGAGCGGGATAATTCTTTTCATGATTCTTGAGCTTCCTAGACGCATAAGCTATCACCTTATAACCCTGAATAAGAACACAACCCCAAACCAAACCTAGATGCATAACCATAAACATTGTAATTCTCACCACACATAGGAAAAGTAAGCACCAGGGCTGAAGTGAGTCTGTCCTTGAGCTCCGGGAAACTCTTCTCACAAGTCTACGTCCATTCAAACTTGGCCTTCTTCTTAGTTAGAGTTGTCAGTGGGGCAATGAACCTGCGGTAGTAACCAGCCAATCCTAAGAATCTACGTATATCTGTGGGAGTAAGAGGTTTTGGCCAGTTCTTAGCAGCCTCAGTCTCCCTGGGGTCCACCTCTACACCTTGATCGGACACAACATGACCCAGGAAGGACAGTGATCTAAGCTAATATTCACACTTGCTGAATTTGGCATACAGATGATGTTGCTAAGTACGTGCAAGGTTAGTCTCAAATGATGTTTATTCTCACCCTTGGTCCTAGAGTAGATGAGCATATCATCGATGAATACTATGACGAAAGAGTCAAGGTATTCACGGAAGACCCTGTTCATGATAACCATAAATGCATCAGGTGCATTCGTGAGACCAAATGATATAACCAAGAACTCATAATGAGCATAATGGGTAAGAAAGGCGGTCTTTGGGATATCTCCATCCCTAACCCTAAGTTGATGATACCCTGAATGAAGATCAATCTTACAGAAGAAACTAGACCCTTGGAGCTGATCGAACAAATCATCTATTCTGTGAAGTGGATACTTATTCTTTATAGGGACTTTGTTGAGCTGCCGATAATCGATACACATTCTAAGGGTTCCATCCTTCTTTTTCAAAAATAACAGTGGAGTGCCCCAAGGGTACATGCTCGGCTGAATGAAACCCTTATAAATGAGATCTTTTAACTGTAGCTTCAACTCTTTGAGTTCAGCTAGATCCATTTTATAGGAAGGAATAGAAATTGTTTATTATTGGGTTCTAATTCGATACCAAAGTCAATCTCTCGAGGAGGAGGGACTCTAGGCAAATCATCAGGAAATACATCTAGGAGCTCGTTCACAACAGGCACTGAGTCTATGGAAGAATGTCATGATCTAAATCATTAACACTCACAATATGACATAATAAACCCTTAGAAATCATTTTATTGGCCTTAAGGTTTGAAATCAAGGGATTAGGACGACTCGAACTGTACCCCTCCCAGATTAGATAATTTTCATTAGGGAAATGAAATCTCACCACTCTACTACAACAACCCAAACAAGCATAACAACTGTGAAGCGAGTCCATGCCAAGGGTAACATCAAAATCATGCATGTGTAACTCAACCAAGTCTGCACACATAGTCTTATCACTTATAACTATTGGGCAATCCTTTTATACTCTATCAGTTCTTACATTTTCTCCTAAAGGTGTACTAACCACTATAGGATCATGCAGAGCTTCAAGCAATATTTCAAAAGTGAGAACAAGATAAGGAGTCCAAAGGAAAGTGTAGACCCTGGATCAAGTAAAGCATAAATAGAAGTTGAGAATATTGCAGCACACCTGCGACCACATCAGCGGACTTCTCTTGCTCCTCCTTGCCCTTTAGGGCAGAACTTGTTCCTCTTAGGAGACTTGGCTGCTATTGCACCCTGTGGATTAGGCCTAGGGTGAGCATTAACTCCAGCCTGACCTCTATTCTAGGGGAAGTCTCTAAACATATGCCCACTCTTATATCAACCGAAACAAGCATTAGTGCCCTGTCTGCACTCTTCACTGTGAGCACGGCCACACTTAGCATAGTTCTTTTTGGGATGCTGCATATCACCAGCATTGCTCTTCTTGGGCTTGGGTCTGCCTCCTCTAGGTGTTGTACTCCTCTAAAATTTAGAGTTCCCTGAACTCACTTGCCCCTTTTTGCACTTGGGCTGCTCACGGACGCCAAAATTGTTTTTGTTGCCGCCATTGCTAAGACCTGTCTGATCATGAGGCTTAGGCCTTCTAGCATCACAGATGCCCCTCTTCTTTCGGTTGTCCTCCACCTGTTGGACATGCACAATCAACCTGGAGAGGTCCATGTTATCGTGGAGCATCGCAGCCAGACACTCCTCCTCCAGATCTCCGGTGATTCCTTCGAGGAGCCTACTCATCTCATCTCTGCTGTTAGATACAAGGGAAGTATCATACCTGGATAGTTTAATAAACTTCAGGGAATACTCCTTGACTATCATTCATCCTTGCTTAAGGTTGATAAACTCCTCAACCTTGTCCTCCCTCATCTCCCTGGGGAAGAATCTCTCCAGGAAGGCTTTGTTAAACAGCTCCCAAGTGATCGAAACTCCTCCGAACGCTCGACTATCCTTCCACATCTTGCACCAAGTCTGTGCAACATCCTTAAGCTGATAGGAGGTCAACTCAGCTTTTTCTATATCTGTGGCCACCATGGACACCAACATCTTATGTACCTCATCCACAAACTCCAGGGGATCTTCTAACGTCTTGTACCCTGTGAAAATAGGAGGATTTATCCTCGTGAAGTCCCGTAGCCTGTCAGCCATGCTACTAACATGAGGGTTTTCCCTTTGAACATTCTGCCGGTTGACCTTGTCTGTCATGGACTGGGCCTTCATCGTGATGGACTAAGACATTTGGGCAAGAGATGCCTTCACCTCCGCATCAGGCAACCCAGCAGGGTTTACTGGCAATGCCACTCCTTCAGCTGGAGCCTGGGTGGAACCTGATTGTCCCCAGCAGCTGCTCCTACTCTCCTCTAACCAACGTTACTCCTAGTATTCATTCTTTGAAAACAATAAGCATTGATGTTATACACACTAATAACACCAAGAAATTGAACATTAGGAAAGGCACAATAAGATCAGAAGAAGGGAAATTTTCCTACGCACCATGCTGTCTCTAATTCAGAATAGTGGTGCACTTCACTACCATGACCTAGAAAATACTCAATGTGGTTGATGTGAACTTATTATCCTCGGAATTTAACCTAGGGATCTGATACCAACATTTTCACGCCTGAAATATAGACCCTAGAAGAGACCAGCGTCATTGACCTCTTAGAGGTCGCAAACAAGCCTCCATACGTCATTGTTACTTCATCTAGGTTAATTTTAGCGGTAATTTTGAAATTTTTGTTACTTAAAACTCATGTAAAACATTTCACTTAAACTCATAAACGTTCACAATCAACCATCTAACATTAAGATCATCAAATGAAAGAAATAGTTCAATACTGCATTAAGTGTATACTTGCAAAAATGGCACCAATATAATGTCTGAAACAAAAGTGGAAATGAAACACTAGTGGAACATGCTCCACTACCTAAAGCCTACATCTGAGCTAGACAATAACAGTAGACATTCTCTAAAGCATGAGGGCCTACCAACTCCGGATGAAAGCTCCACGTCTGGATAGCTGCAACGTCGTACTATAATCTCTAACGTCAACCTGTGCCTGCACCTACTTGTATGGGATTAGTACAGACTTGTACTAAGTATGGGTATATGCAAGCACACACCAAGGACATTCATGAGTAAGAATAGCTCTTTCCTAATAACATGATTTATGGAAATTCAAGCCAGTGGACTTGCCAAATTTGTATTAGCAAAGTCATGGACTTGTCAAATTGGATCAGGAAAGTCATGATGCCATGAGAGAAATAAGCTTCATCACACGTATCATATTGCACAGAAGACATAACATATTACATATAACACATAACATATTGCATATAGCACATAACATATATCATATGATTCGTTCATATGCCATGAGACCTTGGATTCATGGACTTGACATTAAGACTTCCCAAAATGAGGGTTCAACATATAGGACCTCGACTAAGGAACCTTCTTTAGCAAACACAGAGTCTACTTCATTCATTCATACGTACTTCATTTCATTCATCATACACTAGTTTAACTACTAGTCATACCTAGGATGTAATTTAAGACTCTCATCGGGTTTGCTGTGTAATGACCAAGAATAACCTAGTGTCATTACTTAAGTTTAGCTCACCTCTTGATTATCCTATCCTAACACCTTTGGTATCATTTATTTCATTATGTGCATTATTTGAGGATGGCCTGATTCTTTCTTTGGGATCTTTAACTTTAACCGACATAGATCGTGTGAACATCATAAAATACAGTGTAAAGAGGTTAAATCCCCGGCCAAAGTGACACAAAATATTCTAGTGTATATAGGGAATTGAACCCTGCTAGATCCGTATATTGGCAGTACAGGTTCAAAGACTAAGAGATATAAAAAGACCCACACCCGGCATGCCGGACAATCTCATATCGTGATAGTTACGTGAACCTCCGCCCCTCGTGAAGGAAGGTATCACTGCTCATAGCTAACCTATCAGTGCTCAATATAAAGTTCCATTTCATTCCACTCATACGTCATGGAAGCTGGCTTCTAGTATGAGGACATCATAGCTCAATAGATGATTTGTCATCTTATCATTAGTATTAAGTATACATTAATCTCAACACTTTCATTAGATTGTTCATAGAGACTGGTCTCTTCATTATCTTTACACTGTCACAGGTTAGTACGTTTTTGTAATATTTACTTAGGCTCATTTGAGATTGCTCTCATCTTTCACATTAGCCTCTTATCATGTTGTCACCGAATTCATTATCTTTAGCACATTTTATTTTCATAATTACTTACCCCTTTTTACGTGAATGTTCATTTCATCATATGCCAACACACTTGGCCATTTAGTGTGTTCCACACTCTTACTTAACCCTTCTAGGAGTTCATCATTTCGTTACATACATATTAGGTTCACTTACTTCTAATCGTATGTTAGACTTATGGATCTATACAGACACGCCATGAGGCTTCATTCGTTGTTCGTTTAAGTGATTCGTATCTTCCTACAATTTTGTGATACAAGACTTATGTATCTTTTATGTATGCCAAGATCATCGATTTCGATCTATGTAAGCAGCATTATTTGAAAATTTATTCACGTATGACTTATGTATCAATAGGGAAATTGGAGAAGGGAACCCGATTTCGAATCCCTTGGACAACACTTACATTTTTATTTAATTTATTTTGACCCACATGACTCGGGGACACAAAATCGAGCCCCAGCGCCTTCTATTCATTTTGCCTTTATTTCTCTCCTTATTATTTTCGTTCATTGGGACTGAGAGGATATGGGATCTAACCCCCACAACCTCATTTTCTTTTATTTTACTTTTTCTTTAAACCATTTTCGTTTTGACCAAGAGGGTGTGAGATAGAACTCCCACAACCCCACTTTAATTTTCTCCTTAATTCTTTTTATTCTGCCTAGAGGTCGTGGGTTTGATTCCCATATGCCTCAACTTTTATTTTTCTTTTAGTTGTTCCTTAAGTATGACCGAGAGGTTGTGGGTTAGAACCCCACACAAGTCATTTTTATTTTTTATTATCTTTTTCATGTTTTGGTCAAGGTACACGGGTTCGATTTCTTCCCACATGCCACATTCTTTTTCTATTAATTTATTTCTAAGATTTTTAACATGGTGAGGTCACGGGTTCGATTCTAAGTGACCTCACATATTTTTAATTCATTTTATATAGCATGATACATCACTTAACTTGGCCGAAACTCATCAACAAGATGCTGGAAATTGTGTAGTTTTTTCATCCCATTTTCATCAACGTTTACACGTTAGTTCTTAGGGTGATTCATGGATCATTTAGTACATCTTTAGGTGCATTTTCATGGATTCATTTATCTAATAGTTTCCATTCAAATCATCCACCTTATACTTAATTTGAACATCACGATTTATACAAAATTGTGCACGTAAGAATACAACCATAACATGTAATTTTCGAACATCAAACCAAGAGTATATGTCACGGCTACACATTGCACATACATAAACACATAGTTTCAGATAGCATGCTTAATATTCACATAACTCCAAACACACATACATGAACGTCATCATCACGAAAACACATTACATCCCTAATTTCTCCCAGCAAACATAGCCAACCTACAAATCGATGGGACCTAGTGACAGGGACATGCAATAGGGAACAACCCTAGTTTTCGGAATAGATTCATCTGAGTCCTAAGGGTCTATTGGAAAAGAGACCAAGAGTAAGAAAATCCATAACTTTTAAGCCTTCACAACCAGCCACAATCACCCATCCTAACCCACGCCCAAACCTCTCTTCCGAGCCTTGATTCTTGTTCACAAGTGAAGTTCTTTACGTGTAATGCTTAGGCGTACGAATTTTTCTTTTTGTTTTTGATGGATGCAGCGAAGAACACGTTTAGAACAATAGCCTTACTTTATTTTTCTGTTTATGAATGGTTAAGTAAAGCTGAAAAAGGTTTTAGGAGTAGTATAAAGAATTAAGAGTTGGCATGAAGCACACTCCTAGTGGGAGTCATTCACCCTTTTTGTGGGAATTGTTGTTGACTTATTCAACACTATTAAAATGGTAAAATCAGATTATAAAATATATATTAAGTTATTATAGTTCCCTCCTTATTTTAATTAATTTAAATCAATTAATTTGTGCCTCATTATGCCTCCAACTCTTCTCGAACCCGAGTGTGGAGGTAAGGTCAATCTCGGGTTTGACCACCGAGTTTTAACTTATTTTGAATAATTAAAAACTTTAGTTCATTAATTCAATAACAGCCTAGGGTAATTAATATACTACCCCTAGCCCCTAAATTTTCTTTATACCCATAGAACCCTTAAAACATAGGACTAACCCTCTAAGTCCGGTTAAGACTCATCCGGGTGAATCCTTGTATTCGGGTACACTTCATGGCAGGACCCATACATTCGTAACTCAAATAACTCCCCAAGTTAGTTGGCTTGGATGTTGCAAGGATTCAGAGGTCTAGTTCTACGCGCATCAATCCATGTGAACCCGGTCTAATCGTAGGAATTCTAGACACATTAAGCATTACTTAACATATCAATTTTTAGGGTTGTTAAAAACACAATTTGTCTATGAAGCCTCTAAATTAAAGAGGGATGTTGGGACAAGACAACCAATCATCCTAACAACTGAAAACTAAATCAAATCACTAGAATGATAAATATTTCCTCCAGAATGAAGGGAGGCTCACCAAGTGACTCTGAGTTGCTTAGTGGATCAACGCTACGTCAAATATTGATCCTAGTTACCAATATCTGCATCACATCTGCATCATGATATGATGCAGGCCAACTTGCATTTGTACATTGAATGTATGATTTTGCGTGTTGGATTGAAAAAACAACATTGGCTTGAAAGAAAATATGAAAGAAACACTTAACTTATGAATACTTAGCAAAACTCATTTAATTATAAAGCATTTTTAAAAACAATTGCATAATAAAGATAGGTTGTTTAGAACCATGATGTAAGCTCTGTGTGTATACAAAAATACAAAATAACTATGATATGTATGTAAAAGTACAAAATAAACTAACGTCAACTCATAATCATAATAAAAGACATATCATGCTTCCTCTCAATGTATGCTCGTGCAATAGATGAATGAAGTCCCATACCACATCCATACTAGGCAAGACCTCTTGAGGAACCATGCAACTATTGTTGTCGATGATTCTCTAATCGACAACCATCACTTAGTAGTTCTAGTGATGGTATAGTGTTACTCAGCCCACGCTGCCCTGCTATCGTAACCTTACCAGAGAATAGGACCTAAAATTTCTAATGGATCCACTAGTCTGATTTGAAAGGATTCATCTAAAAAGTATGACCCTTTTTCTACCCATGATGGCTACATGGTTTTCATGGAGACTTTAGTTAATATTAAAATCCCATCCCCATATCAGTTTTCAATACTAATCCCAAAAATATACTTATCTTATATCTTTAAACACAACTTTTCCTGTGATTTGACATTTCTTCTCAAAAACATAGCTCAAACGATATCTTGGAAATCTCATTTTCTTGCTGGCTTCATTTTATAAAGCTATAAATCTTTTCTGAAACTAACCTGGAGGCTCTTTGGAAAACATTGTTTCCT
The DNA here is from genome assembly GCF_001406875.1 of Solanum pennellii. Classification (NCBI taxonomy): domain Eukaryota; kingdom Viridiplantae; phylum Streptophyta; class Magnoliopsida; order Solanales; family Solanaceae; genus Solanum; species Solanum pennellii. The sequence continues at coordinate 69,029,062 of NC_028637.1, read as the reverse complement.
TACTTGTTTAAATGTGAAAACATTCTAAATCTCTTTGGGAATACTTGGTTCCCATATACTTTTGAAGAATGAACTTCAACATTACTTTTTACTCTTTACTCTTTACTTAACTTATAACTTGAGTCTTAAATCAACTGTTAGGGAATACTTAATTCCCTTTTATTTCTTTGAAGGAAGAACTTCAAATATTTACTCTTTGATTCACTTGAAACTTTATCCTTAAAACGAAGGTAAAATATTTAATAAAGACTCTCGAAACATGAAGAAACTTTACTTTGACTTACTTCTTAACTTCTATACTTAACACTTAACTTCTTTGACTTTGATCTTAAATTTTTTTGAATTGGATTATGGATTCGAGGTTCATGGTCTCATGTTTATGGAAGATTTCATGATTTTTAGGCGTACCTTATATTGGTGGAATCAACTAAGAAATATGAATACATCACTTAGGAACTAGTACAAAAAATGGTGGGGAATGAATGGGATGCACATGTGACCTGCGTGCTTTGAGAGTTGTGGGAATCAGGCCCCAAACTTTTGAGCACATGTTGGGGAACTCTAGATGGAGCAGCGCCCCAAGGACCTACGATTAGAGATTGTCCTGTGGAGCTGTGGGAGGCGTGGAACCCCAAGGCCCTACGGTCAAGCGTTCTAAACTTTTCTCCTCCGTTTTTATCTCTAATCCTCTAAACTTCCATGGTTCTTTCCCCAAACACATTGGATAATTAGTACCCTAATTAACCAATATCATTAACTAAAAAATAAACCCGGAATTTAAACAAGTTTGTGTGTGGGTGACATGACCCAACGAAAGATAATCTCACATACCTTTTGAGGCATCACCTCCGATGAATTCCACAACCCGAACTACAATGATTTGGAAGTTCTTGCTTCCTCTTCTCCTTTCTCCTCTTTTCTCCTCTTTTTTTCTCTACTCTCAAAACCCTAACTTATTTTTTAAAGTGTAAAATGAATAAGATCAGCTTAGACCCAAATTTATTAACCAATAAAAACTTTTTAGGTTGGATAAGGAAAACACCAAAACACCCTTTAAAATCCCGGATTTGATATTTCCTTGATCCGATAGCCTAACTTCTAAAGGGCATATCTCACAATACGATGTCAAAATTGCGTAAACTCAGCGGCGTTTGAAAGATCTTACCAAGGTATTTCTAATCATAAGAAGAACTACCTCTAAATCATCCTGAACTAGGATTTATGGCCGTTGAAGTTGACCAAAAATACACTTTGTCCTAACATCAGAAAAATTCTAAATTTTAATTCTTTCCGAAAATGACCATTTAAACTTCTAAGCTTCTTCCTTGCTATTTCAATTTGTGAGATGTTACATATGTAATATTAATGAAGCACTATACATGCTCATATAAGATAAACATGAAAACAAACAACGATAGCATACCTTGAATCAAGCTTTCGAAGTTTTATTGAACATGAGTCATCCCTTTTTTATGAATATTGGCTTGTTCCTAGCCTAAAACAATAAAAAAACATAGTAAACCGTCAATGAATAATGACCTACAAATACTCGGATTATAATCAAACCTAACTCAATATGATTTCTATGTTCTTTTTTTTACAAAAACTAGTGTTTTCCACCATAATTCAAGTCAAACTCTCTCTAAGATCACCCAACAAGGATTTTAAGGCCAAAGAATCACAATAATAAGGCAGGGAAATGAATTAGTAATCTTTACCGAAGAAATTAGCAGAAACGTGAAGAAAATCACCCTAGGTTTCCCTTCCTCTTTCAAAAATGAGCTTCATCGAATAATGAGTTCTTTAAGGGAGTTTCAACATAAATTGTTATTTAACACCGCTGTAGCGGCCTAATTTACTTTACTGTCTCCTCCATTGAATGAACACCCGCTATAGGGGAGTTAACTCCAGTACATTAGCGACGTGAAACCCTTATATCATATTGCATCAAACAAAAATTGGAAATTCTCAAAAAGTGATTGCGATGAGTCAGTGATTCCAGACTTATAATGTGTTTCTAGTTCACCAATTTATGTCCTCAATGATTGTTTATGTCCATTTCTCATTCTACTTTTTTTGAATTTTATCCATGAGAGTTTAAGTACAAAATGAGGACAAAACAAAGCAAAAGAATTCATATGCACATAATCTCTGAAGTTTTACAAATTTAAAATATTTTTAATATATCAAAACACATAATGTGAATGTCGACGCCATGATTGTAAAATATTCCATGCCTTCATATATCTTTCTTCTTTCTCAAAAAATTCTATTTCGCACATTTTAACAGTTGCCTACAGATCAAGACTTTGTTGTCCAATAAGAATACTGTTTTATAAACGTTTTTGAGAAACTCAATATATATGTATTCCTTCCATAAGATGTGATTATATTAGACCCTTCTCGATTTATCGTGTATACCTATACAAAAGTAGTAATCTTTTATGTATATAAATCATAATAACACATAAATACTCTTTTCTCAATTGGTTGATTCAATATTAATTTGTCCATGCAAACTTAATGTATGTAAAGATGAGATAGGTTATTTGGTACATAATAACAATGCAATAAGAATATGAAGCTAATGATTAAATAAGAAAAATAACAACACGTGATAGGAAGGGGAAATTTTCTTCTTCCTGGAGAAAGCATTTTATAACTATGAATTGGTTCGATTCCATCGAGCATGAAACATCAAGAATAAATCTTCTCGAATACAATTCCAACATGGTGATGATCGGTGGAGTTCCAACGCGTTGTTATAAAACTCATTCCTAAATTATGTCAAGAAAGGTTGTTTGCACAATAAGATATTTGATATTTTTATGGCAAAATTGAAGTTTTAGGATTGTCCGTATTCGTAATTAAGATTTGTGGGTCTTGATTAAACTAATTTGCAACTAATTTATATTTCTAGTACTCTTTTTTATCCATCCAGTTTAAATCACTGCATTACTTTTAATAGGTATAATATTTATAAATTGTGACACTTAAATGCTGCCACAAATTAAGATAAATAAGCTACATTCAAGTGCTGACATGCTTCCTTTTAAGACCTAACGTTGTCAATGTTTTGCCTAAAGATGCAAACTAAACATGGTGCATATGATGTTGGGTTAAACACTGTATACTTCTTGAGTTATAGTGAAGAGGTTTTTGCTCCGTATACATAGTTTATGAGGTACCGGGGTTCAAAAGATTGTGCTAGGTCTGGAAAATATGGTAATGGAACCACATTATACATAGTCTCACCTTCTAACTTGCTTATGACGGTTCTGAAAAGTGTAAATCCAAAACATTAAAATCACACCATAAAGTTATTAAGAAATGAATAACTTTTTGAACCTTCTTAAAACAATTAGTTACAAAGAATAAGAAGGTTACATCACTGAATATTGCAACCCTAGCACAATATTTGAACACATGTGCCTCATTAACTCTTTATACAAAGGAAAATTCTCTCACAGAACACAAGAAGCAAACATTGATGAACTCAACATCATTTAGTGCTTAGTTAGCATGTCTTGTCTTTATCCGGCAGATTAATTTACTACGTTAGCTCTTTGAAATGAAATATGTTAGTATTTGAGTGTAGATTGTTTATTTTAAATTTATGACAACATTTAAGTGTTAGAATTTAAGCTTATTAAAACCATAAAAAGTAATTCGATATGCAATTGAATGAAGGAAAATCAATAAGAATCCAATATATTAGTTTTAGATTAGTTGAACCAAGACCCAAAAAGCTTAATTAAGAAGAAAACTAATCCTTCAACTTTAATTATCCTTAGAAGATTAAACATATGCTTGTGCAAAAAGCTTTTCTTGACATACTATTGAAATGTTTGAATAACAAGATATCATCCCATAGAGTATCACCTAAAGTGTCAACATTTTGAAACTCAAAAAGAAACTTATTTATTTAAATATTTTAAAATTTTAGATTCACCGTCTATTTTAGGAAAAATATGAAACATGTTAATTAATTAATAATTAAATATTAATATGAAAAAGCAATTAGATTTTAGCTAGAGTTCATATGATCATGAAAAAAAGGAATTATCACCCTTAAGAATCCACAATTGTGGGTCCCGACTGAACTAATTTTTTAATTGAGGAGGTGATATAAATTAATTTTATAACTATACTAACATTAAATATGCATATATAAATAATATAATAAAAATTAAACGTGAGATATTGTGAAATATTTACCGATTGTCAATAATATAGATAATGATAGAAAAAACATTCAAAAAGTATTCAAACTTTTCTTTCGGATGACTTCAATGGAAAACTAGATACTTGTAATAAACACTTAAGAAAAGTAATACAATTGCATTCATATAAATCAAAAGATATAATAACAATAATAATAAATAAGTAAAAATAAAACTTTTTTTTTTTATATCTCAGTGAGGCGTTTAAAAAACAAAAATCATCATCAGCCATTGACAAAAAATCCGTTATGTTTTATATTTAAAGAATCAAATGGATCATTATTATAGATAATAAGGTATATATAATTATTGATAGTCACATTACAAACAAATTTTCACAATTTCAAATAATGGTCAACAAACGATGATTGTCTAATGAGTGTTGGATAAAACTTTCACAAACATATAACAAGTTCAAACAAAAAAAAATTCCTCAACAATGTGACTGGTAGTAAATACTTAATGTTAAAAATATCTAAAACAATGAAAAATATGCAATATAAAGTATCAATTAAATAACAAACATTAACTATATAGAAAAATGATCGAAAATAACAAAGTAACAGAATCAAATTATTGCAAAAGCAAAACTATAAAAATATAAAGAAAATGCAGATAAACTATCAAAAAATATAATATGGTAAATAAAATCACATCTACCATACAAGACATGAAGTACCAATAAAATATAAAAGGTGAAAGAGATAAGAGATACTAACAAAATTGTGCTGGAGAAAAAGTCTATAGTTAAAGTTGATTTTTTATGTAATCGCCGAATCATTGGCTCTCTATAAAAACCACAATAGTGTACATCACCGAAATTTTTACTTGTAACAAAAAAAAATATAGTTGGGAGATAGGGGTAGAAATGTTATTTGGATCTGTGGAGTTGTGTTGGTTTTATTATATCATTAGTGCTTTTGCCGAGAAAGTTCATCAGAACATTTTTTATTTGCGTTTTGACATGACATTTATATCAATTGATAGATCTTTAAGAGATTTACATTCCTATATTAGATCCTTATGAATTTTGTGGTGTATGCCTATACAAAAGGAATAATTTTTAATGTATATGAATCATAATTTCACATAAACACTCTTTGTCTTATTTTACTAATTAAAAATTAATCGTTGATGCAAACTCTAATGTAAGTATGCATAATAACAGTGCAATAAGAGTATAAAGCTAATGATTACACAAGAATATTAACACGTAATAGGAAAGGGAATTATTCTTCTTTATAGAAGAAAACATTTTATTACTATGTTTTTTTGCAATTCCATCAAGCATGAAAAACTTCAAAAATACATCTTCTCGAATATAATTCTAATAAGGTCATGATTGGCAGAATTGCAATGTGTTTTTGTAAAACTCATTCTTAAATTTTGTAAAGAAAGCTTTTTAGAAAAATCATATATTGAATATTTTTATTGCTAATTGAAGTTTTAGGATCAGCGGTATTCTTAAATAATAACAAATCCACATATTCGTCAATATTACAGAAGATTCCGAGAAATGATAAATTCGCTAAGTAAAAAGAATAAGAGAATGATGTAAATTATTGTGGTCATTTCTTAAGAGAATCTTGTGAAAAATATCTGAACGTGAAAAAATGAGTGTTAGATTTTTGTAATGATGACTACAATTGTGCTAACTAAAATGATTTTGTGTTTCTACACTCGAATGGAGAAGAAGAATATTTATTGAAATTGGCAATTCTAGAACTACTTAAGTTCTTAGAATAAAAATTCTACTGATTAAACTTACATATAAGAATATTAGCATTATTTGAGTTGGTACATGAATATTAAAAGTCGTGTAATTTGATTCTTGTGAAAAATATTTTAATCAATAGAATTTCATAGATGTTGAATGTAATTCCTCTATTGTGAAATATTTGGATGTCTAGGGGTATGTTACTAATGTTGTGTTACATGATCCTAAAGAAAAGTATAAGAAAAATATGATCTAAGGTTTTAATTGTATGTTAATAAATGTTGCATTACATAGTTGTGATAGTTAATTGTTATTTGATTGGATATTAATATTACAAGGAAAAAATAATTGTTGAGGTTTAAAAGAAATGATCATATTATTTATGTTCTTATTAAAATTTTTATTGCTTCTTGATGCATTATGTTCAAAAGTGTATTTGATAATACATGAGAGGTACGATAAGAAAATATTGAATAAGTGAATAGTTTATTGTACAAAAGGTACAACATATTATGAAAAAGGCAAAAGAAGTTGGTAAATTTGTGGATGTCATAATATAAAAACAATCAATTAGAATTAGTTGTTGTGGAGTTGATTGGTGATGAGACTAAGTGGTTAAGACAACTCTTAGTGTGTATTTTAATTGGAATAAAAAAAATTTTTATGTGACTAAATTGACACATGTTTTTGAGATACAATTTGAAGAAGCAGCTATAGTGAGATGAATTATTTACGAAAATAAATTATGTGTAGTCGGAGTTGAATCTGGTTAATTCACATACTAATAAAACATCGTGGGAGTAAAGACTTTTAGTCATTTGATAAGATCAACAATGAGGGTAACCCTACAAATGAGATTGGATTAATCAAGTAAAATTTTTGTCCCTCCTATGATGTGTGAATATAGTGTGATAATCTGCAAAGAAGGGTGAGACAGAGTTTAAGATATTAATTCAAGTCATATCCCTTATAGGTGGTGTATTGCTCTGCATAATACACTTGATGATAGGACCTATATGAGTGTGAAGTGGTGCCGCTCCTATTAAATTGTGACAGATTTCTAGCGCATTCATGAATACCAGGACACACGCATGACCTCTTAGCTTAAAACCGCGATAACTACAAAGATTTGCGAGTATGATATGATAGAAATCACGCTAGACTTAATAAAGAATTATTTGTTCATAGAAGTTCTAGACTTCACCAATTTATTCTACAAGTATAATCTTGTTTTATCTAGGTCTTGTTCATAGTCTATGGACAGCAGATTCGATGCATTAGTCTCATATGTGGAAACCAACAAAACTTATTTTTCAGTCTATTCCACACTATATTCATGAGATATGTAGGGGACCGTTGGAAAACAATACTAATATCTCAACAATACAATATTCTTGAGAACTTTCAACTCAACAAATAACTGATGCAAAATTTTATTGCTTTTAAGACAAATTTGATAGTTTCCAAACATTTCATCTTGACCAAATATTTTGTGCACTTTTAATAGCATTGATAGACTATTAAAATTCATTTTTTAAATATAACGTTACACTTTGACAATTGACTAACTTTCTTCATTGTCATTAACTTCTAATTGTAAGCCACTTATTGTCTTGTCTTCTTTGACCTTTGGAGGACCAATAAAGATGGTATATATATTCCTATTGTGTTGTTGTTGAGAGGAGGGAAAGAAAAAGAGAGAGCAAATCAACAAATCTCATCTCTTTCTTTCTATGTTCTTGTGATGGGTTTTGTATTAAAGAATATGTGTTAGTTTCTGGTTCATCGTTTTATACTAGAAGAGCTTGTTTAATCCCGGAAATACACCCATACCGGGTAAAATATCTTTAAGGATAGTGTGTTTATATAAGAATTTCCAACACGAGTTTGTGGTGAAGTACAAGCCTTGATGAGTTTGATACAAGTGTTCTTGATGAAGGTATTTCCAGTAAGAATTTACAACAATATAACTTTTCATGATGAAGGTATTTTCCGTAAGAATTTACAACAATCTTTTGGATATTCCACCCGATATGACTGTATCCCCCAGGATTCAAGAAGATCTTCTAGTATAAAACTAGGAGTCAGAAACTAACAAAAATTCTTTAATATATAACCTAGCACAAGATTATAGAAAGAAAGGGATGAGATTTGTCGATTTTCTCTCTGTTTTTTTCCCTCCTCTCAACAACTACACAATAGGAGTATATATACCACGACTAATTGTCCATTAACAGTCAAAGAAGTCAAGACAATAAATGGCTTATAATTAGGAGTTAATGACAACAAAGAAAGTGAATCAATTGTCAAAGTGTAACGTTAGATTAAAAAAGGAATATTAATAGCCTATCGATGCTATTAATAGTGCAAAAAATATTTAGTCTAAATGAAACGTTTGGCAAAAGTCAAATTTGTCATAAAGGCAATTAAATTTTGCATCAGTTATTTTGTATTTTTGAGATAATAATATTGTGTTTCCAACGGATTTGTGGGTCTTGATTCAACTGATTTTTAACTAATTTATATTACTATTACTCTTTTTTAGTCATTAAGTTGAAATCAGCGTATTACTTTTAATGGGTGTTTCTAAATCTTGACACTTAAATGCTGCCACAAATTTAGATAAATAAGCTACACTCAAGTACTGACATGTTTCTTTTTAAGACCTAACTTAGTTAATGTTTTACCTAGACATGCTAACTAAACATTGTGCAACTTATATTGGGTTCAATATTTTTTACTTCTTGGCTTATAGTGAAGAGGGTTTTGCTCCGTATACATTGTTTATGAGGTACGTGGGTTCAATGATTTTGCTAGGCCGAAAATTCAGAAATGGAACTACGTTATTCTTGGTGCTACCTTCTAACTTGCTTATGACGGTTCTGAAAAGTTTTTGTCCAAAACTTCAAAATCACACTATAAAGCTATTATGGACGAACAACCTTTAGAACCTTGTTAAAGTAGTTAGTTGCACGAATAACAAGAAAGTTCCATCACCAAATTTTGCAACCCTAGCACAATCTTTTGAACACATGTACCTCATTAAGTCTTTATTATACAAAAGAAAATCGACTCACTATAAGATAAGAAGCAAACAATGATGAACTCAACATCATTTTTGTCGTGCTTAATTAGTTAGCATGTCTTGTCTCTGAGCATAGCAATTCAACTACATTAGGTCTTAAAAATGAAACATGTCAGCACTTTAGTATAGCTTATTTATTTTAAAATTGTAACAACATTTAAGTGTTAGAATTTTGAATTAAAAAACCCATAAAATGTAATGCAATGCATGCAACTGAATAAAGGAAAAGTAATAAGAAATATATATAATTATAGTGCCACCATCTATTTTAGGTAAAATAGGAAAAGTGCTAAATAATTAATTAATAAATAAAAATTAGTATATGAAATTAATAAGGTTCTATGTACGAGTTCATATGATCACGAAGGAAAGGAGTTAGCAACCTCGAGAATCCACAATTATATTGTGTGTCCCGATTGAACTCATTTTTTTAATTGAGGAGGAGATAAAAATTAATTTCACAATTATACTAACATGAAAGGTGTATACATAAATAACATTGTAAAATTTAAACGTAAAATAATAGTGAAATATTTACCGATTGTCAATAATATAGATAACTATGGATAAATCATTCAAAATATATTAAACATTTTCTTTCGAATATCTTCAATGAAAAACAATCCTAGATACTTGTAATAAACACTTAAGCAAAGTATTATAACTGGATTAATATGAATCAAAAGAAAGAAAGAAAGAAGAAGAAGAAATAATAAATAAATAAATAAAACTCCTTTTATGTATATCTAAGTGAGGTCTTAAAAATTGGGGGGGGGGGGGGGGAAGAAAATCGTCATCGTTCATTGGCAAAATATTCCTTCAATTTATGGTAAAAGAATCAAATGAATCATCATTACCAATAATAAGCTATCAAATATTATTATTGATCATATGAGAAATACAGTGTCACAGTTTCAAATAACAGTCAAAGAACGATAGTGGTCTAATGAGTGACGGGTCAAAGTTTCACAAATAAATAACAAATTCTAGCAACAAAAAGTTTCTCAACATTGTGTCTTGTAGTAGATGATTATTGTTGAAAACATCTAAAACAATGAAAAATAAACAATATATACTAGCAATTAAATAACAAACATTCACTATATAAAAAATGATAGAAAATAACATAGTAACAAAATCAACTTAACACAAAAATTAGCAAAAAATTGCAAAAGCAAAGCTATAAAAATATAAAGAAAATCTAGATATGCTGGAAAAAAAATGTAACCATGGTAAATTAAAAACACACCTATCACATAAGACATAAAATACAAATAAAATACAAAAGGTGAAACAGATCACAAATACTAAAAAATTGCGTTGGAGAAAAAGTTTGTAGGTAAAGGTTATTTTCATGTAATAGCCGAATCTTTGACTCTCTATCCAATTCTTTAAAGTGTACATAATTAGGGGAAAAAGATGTTAGTTGGGTCTCTAAAGTTTTGGTTGTTTGATCTCGTTAGTGTCTTTGCCGACAAAGTTTATCAGAACGTTTTTTGTTGGCGTTTTAACATAAAATTTGTAGTAATCGATAGATCTTGAAGAGATCTACATACCTATGTATGATGTGTAGGATAAAGATGACTTAAACTTTTGAATTTTAGAAAGAAAGTGGCAGATCTATGGAGTTTTGTTAAGAATAAAAGAAAATTATTTGTGGGTTCATGTAGAGGACGGTCAGAGGAAGAGCGGTATATTTTGGGGCCATTTTGAGGTAGACGGATGGATGACTAGTGGCAATGAGCAGCGGTATATTCGTTGTGAAACTTCTCACCAGAAATTCAGTATGTGATATTTATATCAATAAGAGATATGGAAGAGACCTATATGCATATGTAAGTTGTGTGATATGAAGATTACCTGAACCGTACGAATTTTTTTTTAAAAATATTTGGGTGTTTGATTTTTCTCAAATCTATGAAGCTTGGCTAAGAATCGGAGGAGTTGATAATTTGTTAATTCATCTAGAGTGTGAGAGGGACAAGTGTTGAAACTTTGGATCATTTATTAAATGACAGGTAGTGTAGTGGTGGTGGGCAGCGGTCAGACCGCAATTGAAAGAAAGGAGAAAATGATGAAAACCTGAAATTCATATGTCTGTTTAATTTGGAGAGAAGAAAAGTGTTATAAAGGCAACAAAGTCACCCTACTTACAAACCATGGGCTTCAAAATTTAATTTTAGAGATGTCAACATGGGCTAGCCTGCCCCATCCAGGCTAATCCATACAAACTTTAAAATTTTACGTGGCAAGCCAAGCTAGCCCATTTTTAAGTAGGCCAGAATCTGGTCGGCCAAGCCCACAGGTATGTGGGCTATGGGTTTTGTCGGGTCTGACCTCTTTTTTAATTTTTTTTTTATTTTAAAATAAAATTTTAATTTAAAAATATTGTCATATATAATTAAATATCGACAAGATAATATTACATGGTGTTAGTGTTACTACTTACTAATCAAATTCGCAGCTGTAATTATCTTTATAATATTTATTTAGTTTGACTTCAAGTAAAAGCATATATAGCAAAATAGAAATAGTAAACTAATTTTTTTCCAATGATCATAATAAAACACAAAAACTATGACAATATTTCCTAGGCTACAACCTATCTTGTGATTTCATAAAAATTTTAGGAAATTTTAAATTTATGTAGTACATATTTTATATACATAATTTGTATTTAAATTTTACTATTTCAAACACTAAACACAAGTGTAGTTTAGACTCAAGTTATTTTTAATACTTATTTTCATATATTTATTATTAATTTTATTTGGCCCATGCGCCCCTATTTGTATTTCTCAAGCCCCAAAAGTCGACATAATTATTCAGGCCGGACTAAACAATCCTTTTCTAAAATAGGCTCCAAAAATCGTTGCTTAGACCTAACAAATCATGGGTTAGGCCTGCCCGGCACAACGGGCCTAGCCCATATTGGTGGGTCTAATTAATTTCTCTTTCTTTGCATTACTTTATGTGAATTTGAATGTATTGAGAGACTTTGCTAAAAAACAAATATAAATAAGTTATATAGAATGTTATTAATGTCAAGTAAATATGTGATTCAAATAAAAATAATAATTTAATGAAACTAACATTTTATTTATATACGATACACTAAGGGTGGCAGTGGTACCGGAACCGGCAAAACCGGACCGGTAATTACCGGAACCGGTACGGAACCGGTACTGCGTGTACCGGTTTAGTTTCGGAACCGGACCGGTCCGGGAAACCGGTAAAATAACAATTGTTCCGTCCCGGTCCGGTAGTAAACCGGTACTAGACCGGACCGGACCGGACCGGTATCCGGGACGAACCGAATTTAAAAAAAAAAAAATTTAATTGAATCTAATTTTTATTATAATTTAAATTTCAAACTTTAAAGTTATAAATTTAAATTTTCAAACTTTAAATTCAAACTAGTTTGACAATTTTAAATTCAAATTTTAAAGTTAAATTTAAATTTCAAACTTTAAAGTTATATAAACTTTAAAGTTATAACTTTAAAGTTATAAACTTTAAAGTTTTAATTTAAAATTTTCAAAATTTTAAAGTTTCAAATTTAAATTTTCAAACTTTAAATTCAAACTTTTAAAGTTTGAAAATTTTAAATTCAAATTTTAAAGTTATAAAATTTAAATTTCAAACTCTTAAATGTTGAAATTTTTGAATTTAAACTTTAAAGTTATAAAATTTAAAATTGACTATATCAAAAATTAAATTTAATACAACAATATTAAAAAACAAATTAAGGCGAATAGCCTATATTTTTATTAATATATATTTGATATTACAATTACATTTACAAAAATATTAGTTTGAATTAATAGTTGGTGCCACCATATAAATCCCTTCGTAAATCATTCAACATTTCTTTAGTAACATGTTCGGGAATAGGTTGAATAGAAAGATCTTCCATTGCTTCAATCCCGTCGTCACTATAATCCTGCATTACTTCATCAACGTCATCTTGAAATTTGGTCGGTAGTGGTTCACGACCCAAATTTCTTCTCTCGGCATTAATCCAATCTCGAAATAATACCGATATCTCCAAGCTGTCGGCTGCTAGTGAATGCCTATGTTCTCCAAGTTGAAACCTTGCTGCACTAAAGACGCCTTCCGAAGCTACCGA
>NC_028637.1:68903983-69013558 GCF_001406875.1 Solanum pennellii | reverse complement strand
TCAATATCATTATCATTATCATTATCACTAGGCAAATCCTCATCAAAATTACCAAAGCGACGTTGTAAATGTTCATGATAAGGATCTAATCCTGAATTACTATCAATTTTAAATACCGTATCATCAACATGTGTATAATCATCCGTATTTATTCTTAAAATAGTAGATTTTTTAGTTTTTGATTTAGAAGAACTACCGGTTTTTGCATTATCGGAGGATGTAAAGTTACAAACATTTCTTACACGCTCTAATGCACTTTTTTTCCCCTTTCCTTTTTGAACAATATTTTTTCCGAAATCCATATTAAAAAATTAAACGTGAGAATAAATATAATAAGAAAAATGTTATGCAATTATGCAAATAATAAATCACAAATAAATAAATAATTATTTAAATATAAATGAAACGTAAAATAAAAGTTAGAACGAATGTACCGAACGTCTACTTAAAAAAGTAGACGTTTATGACCGCCGATAGCCGAACGTGGAAAGTTGAAAATTGAATTTTGAAGCTCCAAATCTAATTTCCAAAGACCAAGTAAGGCAACACCGAAATTTAAGATATTATATATTATAGAATTAGAGATTAGAGATAGAGAGTAGAGAGTTGAGAGAGTAGAAGATGAATAGATGATATTGTGATTTAAAAGAATGAAATTTAGGGGTATTTATAAGTAAAAAAATGGGTTAAAGTGTAATTTTTAAAACTTTAGGGTATTAAAAAAGTTAGGGGGTGGGATAAGGGCTTTATTGGATGAATTTTTCTTCAACTAGCCGTTGGGGGGGCCCACTAGCCGTTACCCAACGGCTAGTAACGGCTCTATTTAAAAAAAAAATTAAACCGGACCAGACCGGACCGGACCGGTAATTACCGGAACCGGTAATAACCGGATATTCCGTAATTCCGTCCCGGTTCCTGTCCCGGAACCGGAAAATCCAAACCCTAAAAGGTACTAACCGGTACTGAACCGGACCGGGACGGACCGGACCGGGAACCGGTAGGTACCGGTTCCGCTGCCACTCTTACGATACACTATAACAAGCATAGTCGCAACAAAATTAATCAAACCGAATAGATAAATTTTTTTTATATTTTTAAAAATAAGGATATTTATTGTTAAGTCGTAAAAAAGATATAAAAACTGATTTTTACTATTTGATGAATTAAAAAAGCTGCATTATTAACTTTGAAATATCAAGTTAAAACTGGGTGTCCACAATTATCTCCGAGCAATAATAGTTTGGCAATTGGTGATGCTTGATGGAATTTCAACAAATCTTATAAATATAGGCCTTAATTCCTCAGAATAAAACTTTTCTCCTCTTATAAAGTGTTTTTATTCTTCATATTTAATTATCCGCTTCATGTTCTTCCATCATTGATTTGTCCCAATATTTATTGATGGACGTGATTTTAAAGTTCGCACACCATATAATTAATGGTAAAGCTTTACGAACCAAGGCCCAATCAACTTTAATATGTCGATGAATCACAATTACATCCTCTCAAGTTTCATGTGATGAGACAAAAGGTATCACAAATGAACTATAATCATGTTACTAGAGAAGAATTGATGTTGCCTTTAATACTTGCGTCAGTAATCCTTGTATTAGTTGTACATAGATTATTTCTCATGCACTGTCTAGTTTGGTGCATTAAAAATAACATGTATTGCATTATAATATTCATTTACAAAAATATCCTCCACAATTATGGTAAAAATGTAACCTCATCTCGCCACTACAAACGACTAGAAAGGAAGTTAAAAATGTGGAATAACTATTTTTGAAAGAACATGAAAAATCAGGTTAATTTTCTAAGTTAGGAAAGTGAGTTTTGGTCATTTTTAAATGACCATAACTCATAGCTCAAGATGATTTAGGGGTAGTTCCACATTTGGTAGAAAATCCCTTAGAATAATCTTTCCAACGCCGCCGAGTTTGCACGATTTCCATATAGTATGTGTGAGTCATCCCTTTCGCAAGTTGGGTGTTGAATTAAGTAAAGTCCAATCCTGATTTGAGAAGGTCAAAATTATATTTTCCTTACATAATTTAATTAATTCTATTTTAGGGATTTATTGGGGTAAACACTAAATTTAGATCATTTTGAAAAAAATAAAAATTACGCTTAGGGCTTGGAGAAGATATAAAATAAGAGGTAGGTAGAAAGAAGTCAACAATTCGCCAAGAACGTCAAGTTCTGCGAGTGAAATTTGGCGGGGGTGATCCCTATAAAGGTATGTGATATCTTTTATTGTTGGGTCAATTCATTCACTTACCAAACTTGTTTCAGTTCAGTGGTTGGTGAGTTGTTTACATGTTAATAGGTGAAGTTCTTGAAGAACATTGTTGAATTCTTGTTGGTTGAGTTGTTGAATTCCTAGTGTTGAATTGTTCCGAGTAGTTTTTCGAGGTTAATGTGATAGGTATTGAGGGTACCAATGATCATAAGTGTTTCGAGTGTTTAGAGATGAAAAATGAAAGAGAAAAGTGGGGAACACCTGGGAGTAGGGGTTAGGGTGTCTCGCCTCCCATAGCCCCCAAAGGACAATCTATGTCTGTAGGACCTTGTGGTGACACGCCAGCCAGAGCACCCCAACATGGCCTCTGAGTTAGGATCCTGGCATCTCATGCCTCTAAGAATGCCAAGGACGCTAGTTCACCCTATTCTTTCCCCACCTTTTCGTACTAGTTCCTAAGTGATGTACCCATGTTTCTTAGTTGATTCCAATACTCTATGGTACATCTAAACATCGTGAAATCATCCATAAACATGACATCATGAACCTTGAATTCATAATGCAATTCAAGGAAAGTTGAGATCAAAGTCAAAGGAGTTAAGATTCAAGTAGCATGTCAAAGCAAAGTTCTTAAAACTTTTCAAGAGTCTTTAGCAATGTTTTAACATTGTTATAGGACTCAAGTTTCAAGCGAAGTAAATACTAAAGAGTTGAAGTTATTCCTTCAAAGAAATAAGTGGAGACTATGTACTCCCAAAGAAGTTTAAAAGAAATGTTTTTCACATTTGAACAAGAACGGAAAATGAGTTTTCCAAAGAGCCTTCGAGATAGTTTTAATAAAAGAGTTATAGATTTACAAAATGAAGAAAGGAGGAAACTGATATTTCCAATATAGACTTTGAACTAAGTTTTTACCACCAATCTCAAATCACACAAGAAGTATGTTTTAAAAACATAAAAGCCAATATATTTTGAGAGTAGTATTGAACACTGAATTAGTGACAAGCATGAGTTCAGATATTTTACATCTCCACAAAACCATGTAGCCACCATGTATAGAAAATGTTTATATTTTTTTATATGAATCCTTTTCATAGTAGATTAGTAGATCCATTTGGCAATTCAAGTGTTATACCTTTTTCCAGATATAGGATGCGCTGGCAACGCGAGGTAGATCGTTGTATCATCACTATAACTCTTAACTGATGGATGTCGGTTAGAAAAACTCCCACAGAAGTTAAATTTTTTATGTATATATTTATATATACACATACATCAGTTTATTTGTATTTTTAGATATATATATTGGAGTTAATTGTATCCTTGTATATATTTAGAATTTACAGCATGTTTTCAAACAATATTTCTTTATATTGCACTTTCTTTTAAGTTTCTTTGTATTGAAATGAGATAGTTATATTAAGTTATGTTATTCATGAGTTTATCAGAGGCAACGTTAGCATACCATAATGTGGTACTCGATCCCATAATTATGCTAGAATGTGCAATCTGATCCAATTTTTATACTGGAACATGGTAACTAATCCAAGTTAGTTATGCCAGAACATGGAAATCTGATCCTTCAACACACCACAGTCACACACACAAGTATACTCTAAAGTCATATAATCAAGAGGTTATTCATGGAATATGGCAATTCATCTATCTCATTTACAACAAATATGATGAATAATGCAACAACCTTATACATACAAATATCATAATGAAGGAAGAACAAGCATACATCACACAATCATAGAATCACAACAATCACCTACCTAAAACAAGCCTAAAACCCTTAAAATCTTGATACATTTGATTTTTTATCGTTCCACTATTTCTTACTCTACAGAAAATCAGTATAATACGGGAATCAATAAATAATCACTAATTACCCGGATTACTAACAATTCCAATAAACCCTTGATCATACCCATGATCTGAAATATCCAAACTAAGGATTTTCCTAACATTGTTTCCAATGAAAAATTCTTCCTCGTCATTAATTTCACATTCTATTATGTTCAACGTATCGAGAAGCGGATTTTGGGAGTGAAAAATATACCTTTAGCCTCAAGAATAGTGAAAAACGAGTAGGAGTCGCACGAGATTCGTTCCCTAGTTCATAAATATGAAAAGTGCATGACAAGGTAGTTTAGGTTTTTTTTAATAACCTCAAGTCGCTTCAAGCCTGCTCCAACATGCTTCACCCTGCTATAGCGGCCCCGCCAATGGGCTTCACCCCATTATAATTGCCCCGCTGACGGGACCAAAAATCCCACTATGGTTGGTTTCATGGAACTAGTAAGCTATTTAAATAATTCGAAGACCCCCATTCCACAACACACATCTAACCAACGACACTCACATAATACTATTCACGCGAAGATCAATTCTGGGAGTTGTACTCACCCAAATTCAATTACGTAAAGTTTTTTGGATCCCTTAAAAATTTATCTATACCTTCATGTAATCAAAATTATAAATATATCGCTCGAGTGCTATTAGATTAAGTTACACCATTATGACTCCTTTCAAATCTGAAGTAGGTTGGGACAATTCCAAATACTACAAATAGTTTTTCTTACCCATATTTTCCCCCATTTTCTTTTATATAATGAAGGAACCCGGTCATTACAAATAAGGGATGCAAATTAGAAAAGCCAAGAAATCATAAGTCGAAAAACTCTAAGTTGAAAAAGTGAACTAAGAAAATAGGAAAATATAGAAACCCTGAAGAAGTAGCTTAGTCTTGAATCAAAATTTCACTCATCTCATTGTAGAGGTCTAGTAGGAGCTACCTTAATATACCATGTACTCAATAAAGAATGAGAAATAGTGGTATCAATACATAACTAACATGTATTGATAGGATCATAGGCTAGTTCCATTTGAATAAAATATGAACAAAAAACTAAATCTTATTAAAACAGATAATATATAATCAACTCATAGTGATAGTATAACCCACACTATGAGTCCTCTCCTATTTTTTATATGCCTATAAAAATGAACAACCATAGCACAACAACTAAACCAGGTTCTCTCATGGAACTCACACACAAATCATTAGACTATCGAAGTAGTACCAGAGCAAACCACATATGTAAATTATCATAACATATATGGTACACAAGCTAAATATTAGTATATACCTATGTGGTATATGAGACAACTATGTGGATATTCCTAACAAGGCATAGTACTAGAGCAACCGTCAACACACATCACAATCACAACCAGAATGGATAAAAATTACACTTGTTCTCTCTCAAGAAAATACTCTCATTGCATGTGATTGACAACATTGAACCTTGCAAATCACACTCTTTACTTATGCATAATCATGTATCATGTAAAATATTACTCCCCAAACCTATACCCTGGACGTGGCCGGCAGCCAATGACCATTGTTGACCTTGAGAGAACCCTCTGCCTTGTTAACCTAACTCAGTGGAATACTTAAATACAATATATCACTCAAGAAATAACTTAAAAGTAATACATAGATAAAGTGGAAACTCAAGTCTTAAACGTTTACAAGTGAAATTAAAAGACTACGGAAACTAACACATATTTGTATGAAGCCTTTAAAATAAACAGGGATGTTGGGACATGATCCAAAATCATCCGAATAACATAAAACTAAAAACAATCATTTGAATGATAAAGATATCCTCCTAAAAAAAGGAAGGCTCAACAACTGACTTTGAGCTACTCACTTGATTAATGGTACGCCGAATGTTGATCGTAGTTACCTACGTCTGCATCATGATACGATCCAGGACAACTGGTATCAATACATTGAATGCATGAGTATGCGAGTTGGATTTCTAAAAAAACATAGGCTTGAAAGAGATTATGAAAATAACACTTACCTTGGATCTTCTTAACTCGGGAATACTTAACTGAACTCATTTCATTATAAAACACTTAAAGGAAAGTGCATAATAAAGATAAGTTGTTTAAAACTGTGATGTAAAATCTATGTATACAAAGATACAGAATAACTCTAAGATGTATGTAAAAGTACAAAATAAACTGACTTCAACTCATAATCATAATAAAATATACATTATGCATTCTCTCAAATTATGCTCCTGCAATGCATGAATGAACTTTCATACCCCCATTTATATTAAGAAGGACCTCTTGATGAACCATGCCACTACTACAATGGGAGTTTTTCTAACCGAAAACCATCACTTAGTAGTTTTAGTTATGAGAAAGCATTACTCGGCCTACGCTGCCCGACCATCTTAACCTTGCCAGAGTATAGGACCTGAACTATCTAATGTATCCACTAGTATATTGTGAAAATGATTCATCTAAAAAGTATGACCGTATTCTACCCATGATGGCTACATGGTTTTCATGGAGACTTGAGTTAATATGAAACTCGTATCCCCACAGCGGTGCTCAATACTAAACCCAAAATTATTCTTATCTTATAAGTTTTAAACACAACTTTTCCTATGATTTAAGATAAGTGCTCTAAAAAATAGCTCAAAGGCTATCTTGGAATTTTCTATTTCCTGCTTGCTTCATTCTATAAAGATATAACTTTTTCCTGAGACTAACCCAAATGCTCTTTGGAAAACTTAGTTCCCTTAAATTTTTAATTGTGAAAATATTTTCAATCTCTTTGGGAATATATAGTCCCCATATAGTATTGAAGAAATGAACTTAAACATTGCTATTTACTCTTAATTAGCTTGAAATTTGAGTTCTAAATTAACTCATAAGGAATACTCTTAAAGAACTTCAACTTTTCACTCTTTATTTAAAATGACACTTGAGCCTTAAAACGAAGTTAAAATGGTTAATAAAGAGTCTCGAAACTTTAAGAAACTTAGCTTTGACTTACCGCTTAACGTCTAGACTGAACTCTTTACTTTTTTGACTTTGATCTTATTTTTCTTTGAATTTTATTATGGTTTTAAGGTTAATGATCTCATGTTTATGGATTATTTCACTATGTTTAGATTTATCTTAGAGTGTTGAAATCAACTAAGAAACGTGGGTACATCACTAAGGAACTAGTAAGAAAAGGTGGGGAATGAATGGAGTGCACAACATCCTTGGCGCTCTGAGACGAGTGGGGCGCCAGGCCCCATACTTGAGAGTCCAGGTTGAGGTTCTCTTGATGGTGTGCTGTCCGTATGAACAGAGATTATCCTGTGGGACTATGGTAGGCATGGCGCCCCAAGACACTATGGACATGCGTTCTCGCCTTTTCTCCTCTGTTTTTTATCTGTAAACCCCATAAACTTCCGTGGCTATTTCCCAAACATATGAGGACCATTAGAAACCTCAATACCCAAAAGATATAAATCGGAACAAAACCCCGAAATATGAATCAAATCAACACTAGGTATCCATCAACTAAACCAACAATAATTCAACAATATTTTTCAAGAAATTCACTTTTTATCATTCAACCTACTCAAATTGCTGAATTTAAACAAGTTGGTGTGTGGGTGAACTGACACAATACTAGAAGATCCCACGTACCTTTTTAGAGAACATTCCCGATGAATTTCACAAGCTAAACTTCGACAATCTTGAACATTCTTGCTTCTTCTTATCCTTCTCCTCTTTTGTCCTCTTCTTTTCTCTTATATACAAACCCTAAATTATTTTTCTAAAAGCGTAAACTAAATAAGATCAGTTTAGACCCCAATTTATTACCAGAAAAAATTAATTTGGTTGGGTGACGAAAAGATCAAAACACCCTTTAAGGTCCCGAATTTGGACAATACCTTTATCCGATAGCCGGACTTATAAAGGGCATATCACACTCATACAATATCGAAATTGCAAAAACTCGGCGGCATTGGAAAGATCTATCCAAGGTCATTCAAAAAATATCAAGAACTACATCTAATTATCTTGAAATAGGAGTTATGGAAGTTTGAATTTGAAAAAAAAAATTTCCAAACTTAAGAAAATTACTAGATTTTAATTCTTTCCAAAGGTGACTATTTCAACTTCTACTCTTCTTCCAACCTATTTAAATTTACGAGATATTACAATATCTCCCCATTGGGAACATTTGTCCTCGAATGAGATTACTTCTTACTAGGATTATGGTGTAACATCTTACATTCAGCTCAAACACCAAGCATCAAAATATAAATACAACATGCCAACTTAATATCAAAGCCAAGAAAAGGATTAGTACCTCAATTTGGAACCTCTCCGAATTCAAAGACATGTCTTCCTATCCTCTTTAGCTTCTATAGTAGATTCTCTACAAACTGATTTCTCTTCTTACCAAATCTCATACCACCCTTCATAAGTTAACTTTTAAAGTAATATAATCAAACATTGGTACACACAACCTTATTTGATATCTCAATACACCATATCCCCCTAGTTATAAAGCCATCATCTTTTACTTATGATCACTTGCCTTTAATTCAATCCTGATAGGGTTGTGGTCTTGCTAGCCTTTAATTATGACCCTAACGATGATTCAGACCCATTTATTACCACTAATCCCCCTTCTGTGTGATTCATTAATCAAACTCCTAATCGTGAAAGTCTTTGCACCTTCTTTTGTTAACGTTTTCTTAACCTTCTCATAAGGGAGGGTACTACCCATATATACAACCTTCTTTTCCTGAGATTAAACTCTTTCTAAATAAACACATATTGTAGGCTCTTATATATAATCGATGAATATATAAACATGAACGCCATACAAATAGTGACGCCATATTTGTAAGGAAAAAACTATGGCAATAAACTCTAAGTTATATGTTAGATGATTCTTGTCATGAACCTTCAACTGTATGGAGGCAGAATCTATAACTTTGCCATTCTGCATTGGAACACATCCAAAAAAACCTCTTGATGTGTCACAGTACACGACAAAACCTAGAGTACCTTCAAGTAAGGTCAACAATGGGGCAGTAGTCAACCTCTTTTTCAATCCCTAAAAACTTTTCTCACAGGCTTCAAGCCATTGAAATTTAACTATCTTCTCAGTCAACTTAGTCAAAAGAGATGAAATACACGAAAACGCTCAACAAACCTTCTATAGTAGCCAGCAAAAGTTAAAAGACTCCTTATATCGATTGAAGACGCGGGCTAGGACAACTCTGAACTGCTTCTATATTTTGGGTATCCACTCTATTTCCATCACCAGAAATTGAGTGGCCTAATAATGCCACAAACTCAAGAAAAAACTCACAGTTTGAGAAATTGGCATACAACATCTTCACTTTCAAAGTCTGAAAGACTATCAGAGGTTACAAGCTTGATATTATTCTTTCCTTGAATATATTAGTATGTCATCAACGAAGACGAGAACACACATATCTTAATAAGGCTTGATGACTTTTTTCTTATGATCCATGAACGCTTTTGGTGGATTAGTTAAGCCAAATACATGAACAAAAAATCATAATGTCCATATCTATATCTAAATGTTGTCTTTGAAAATCACATTCCCTAACTTTCTACTTTTGGTAGCCTGACCCGAGATCAATTTTTGATAAGCAATAATCCCCTAAAGTTGGTAGAAAAGATCATCGATCTTTAAAAGAGGATATTTATTTTTTATGGTGTTACAACGATAAAAATGAACTAGGTCGAACTAAAGCTTCACATGTATTTAAAGATTTGTTAACTAGATTATTTAATGTGTAAATAAGTTTATAGGCCAGTCTGGTTGAGTTTGAAGTCAAACATCAAGGAAGGACAGAGATGTTCGAAGACTAGTCGTGTATGTGCTTGTGTGCCTTTTCTTGTATTATGAGTTATTTGGTGTCTAGATTGATAGGAGGGGACACTAAGACCTAGACGAGATTGTTTAGGGTTTTATAGTCCTGGTACAACTACACCATGTGCCTACGAAGGTCCCTAGAAGAGGACCCCACTCTTAGCCAAGATGCCACACATTGTCAAACGACGCCCACAAGGGATGGGCCGTCGTTCAATCAACGGCCACTCAACCTTGGGCGTCAATTGGACCTTCAGGCCCTGAAACCTGGTGAATATTTGACCCAAATTAAGGACCCCAATTATGGGGCTTCATTCCATCTACAACCACTGGATGATAGGGCATCGTTTAGGCTTGCATATTCTATTGCAACTCGGCCGAGTTAGAGGTGGTATGGTAAATTCACCCCAGTCCTTTAAAATGTATGAATGGTAGTTCTAGGTTTATTTAGGTAGTTTAAGAGTATTAAAGTGATCAAACCCTTTTTTAGACCCTAATACTTAAATCAGAACCGTTCCCTCCCAAAGTTATCTCCAAAAAAAACCCATGGAAGTTCAAGGTGAAGATGGAGCTAGAATTGTTGATTCAAATGGAGTGCTTATTAAAATATCTTTGGATATCTTCTAATAAGGTATGGTATTTCTTAATCTAAGTCTTTCTATAACTTTAGATCCAATTTCAAAGTGATTTCAAAGTTGATGAAAAAGTCCAATTTTACTCTAAGTCATGGGTTCTTACATGAAACGTTTTCAAATGATTAGAAATGATACAATTGATGTTCTACAACGAAAATCTCATTTTTACCTTGATCTTCTCAAATCTATAAATTTGGATTATGGGTGCATTAATTGCTTATGATCTAATGATGATAGAATTGAGTTTAGGTTATGTTGTAATGTTGATTTTTACGGTTTATTATTGTCACGACCCTAATTTTGGAATCCGAATCGCAACCGGAATCGTTGACCTCCAGAGGTCTAAGACAAGCCTCATGTTGCATTCATCACATTCATATATTTAATTTTAGTGGAAAATTTAAAATTTTTGAACGTATAATGTATATATAGACTTCATATAGTTATTTCATGAATTTATCATATACTAAGCTCAACATAAATAAAAAAAACAATCTAGCATAACAATCAATTTTAAATAGAATAATAATATATCAAAATATGTTTGCCAAGCACGACCTTATTACAAATCTTCAAAATGAAAGTACGAAAGGAACACAAGGATAGACTAAAACTGTAGCATCCTCGATATCAAGAGGACCTACAAAATGGTTTGGAGAAACGCTGATGTCC
Source organism: Solanum pennellii (assembly GCF_001406875.1). Classification (NCBI taxonomy): domain Eukaryota; kingdom Viridiplantae; phylum Streptophyta; class Magnoliopsida; order Solanales; family Solanaceae; genus Solanum; species Solanum pennellii. The sequence continues at coordinate 69,002,280 of NC_028637.1, read as the reverse complement.
AAACCGTTACGAGAGTCGTCAATCTGTCCCTTAACCTACATCTATAAAATAGTAAATAGTAGGGGGTTAGTACACCACTTGTACTAAGTGTGGGTGTATTCACAGATACACATAAAGCTATGAATGATCAATGTAAGCTCTTCCTAACTAACATGCCATTTCTGGAAAGTCTAGTCATTAGACTTTCCTAGTTCATTAGTTGTGAATTGTGGTATGAATATGATGTATTTTAAATCATTCAAAGCACACAACTGATTTTTTATATTATTAGAAGACATTAGTATCATCAACATAATGATAGAACCTCTTGGGCGAATATTTAAATTTTTTATTCTCCAAACCCGAGTGCTACTCTTTGTACACTTAGATTATTTTTCAGTCTTTTGCTTTTTGTTTTTGTGTAGTTCAATAACTCCTTTGGTCCTATGTTTTACTTAAAAATGCAATGATTCATTGTAGTCTCATAGCCACAATGAATCAAGTAAGTAATTCAAGAGATTAAGGAAATGACTTAACTACAATCTGGGCATGAATATATTTATAAGTCAATACTTATTGACTATATCATTCTTAAGTTGATTGAATAATGTGCATAGATATTTGGGAATATTGTTAAAGCTTACGATCTTGCTTACTCTAGGCATTAATTCTTTATAAACCAATCTTTAGTGACTATTCCTATTATTGTATTATTGGCCTAATATAAAAAGTCATTATAAGTCAATCTTATTTGGCTATAATCTCTTACAAATTATGTAAACTCATTACAAGCATATTTATTTGGCTTTATCATTTTCATAACATGAGGATTCATTATTAGTTATTCCCTTTACTTATTGCAAACTTTATTAGACACGATTTGACTATCCTTACAACAAGTTATTCATTACATCAAGCATTCATTACATTTCCTAAGCCATTATCTGTTGATTATGTCATTGATTTCATTACTTTCATGAATTATATATTATAAATTTCACATACACGAGACCTTGAAATTGTTAATATAGAATTAAGCCAACTCAAGTGAGTTCCCAACATATGGGACCTCAACCCGAGGGCCTTCTTTAGCAAACGCAGATTCTGCTTCATTCTTTCATTCGTACTTCACATTATTCATTTATTTCATTCGTAGGCTGATGTAAACACCATCTATACCTAGGATAAAGTTTAAGACTCTCATCGGGATCATGAAGTGCAATGACCCAGAATGACCTAATGCCAATACTTGAACCTGATTTTACCTTCTGATTGTCTTGCACAAATACCTTCGGTATCGTTCAATTCAATTTCTTTCATACTTTGAGGAACTTCAACCTTACACGACATAGATCATGTGAGCATCATGAAATCCAATGTCTACCCCACACCGAAAAGAGGTGGAATAACCGACCAAAGTGACAAAACATGCTAGCATACATGGGAATTTAACCCCGCCAGATCCCTATATTCGAAGTATAGGTTCGAAGACTAGGAGATATAAGGAGACCCATACCTGGCATGCCAGACAGTCTCATCTCATGAGAGTTACTTAAACGTCCACCCTTCCTGAAAGAAGGCATCACTGCTCATAGCTAGCCTATTGGTTCTCAGTATAAAGTTCCATTTCATTCAACTCATACTTCATGGTAGTTGTCTTCTAGTATGAGGACATCATAGCTCAAAAATATGATTTCTCATCTCATCATTAGTATTAAGTATACATCAGTCTCAATACTTTAGTTAGAGTGTACATAGAGATTGGTCTCTTCATTAGGGTTACACTCTCATAGGTGAGTACGTTCTGGTTACATTTACTTAGACTCATTTGAGATTGCTCGTATCTTTCACATTAGCGTCTTATCATAGTGTCACCACATTCATTAGCATTAGCACATATGCTTTTCATAATTACTCATCCCTTTTACGTTAATGTTCATTTCATCATATGCCAATGCAGTTGGCCATTAGTGTGTTTCACACTCTTACTTAACCCTTCTAGGGTTTCATAATTTCATTACATACATCTTAGTTACTCATCCCTTTTTACGTAAATGTTCAATTTATCATCTTTTAGTGTTGACTCAAGCATTATGGAGGCTTGCTTCTAGATTGAGATTTATTTACTCTATTAATGACTGGTCATCCTTAATTTGCATTGATGAAAAAATGAATTTTTCTTTCATATCATCCTTAATTTACAATGAATAATGTGAATTGTCCTTACATATCATCCTTAGGTGTAAATGAGACTAGTTTCACACATTCTAACACCTTCATTCGTGAGTATTTTTTTAAGAAATTAGCTTTGGTGTAAGTAAGACTTGTCTGACTTCCTTTAACACCACATTCTGGTCACTTACTTAATTTAGACCCCTTTAATTATGTTATAACTCACGTTACTTACTTACTTTAATGTAGTACTTTATAGCACCATTTATGGACGATGAACACTTCAGTCAATGAGTTTTATGTGTTCATTGTTCATTCTTGTGGAGTATGTTGGGAGTTGTCCCAATGAATGTCATTCCCTTTGTTATGGATTCGTTGATATTACTTTTGAAGTGCTTAATATATATTTGATACTCTTACTACATAAGAATTGACATATGATTAGTATTGGCTAAATTGGGATGTTATACTAGAAAATTCATTTTTTTGGCATAAGACATTTTAGGTATGTTTATTTTTAAATTGCCATATGTATGAACACTTATCAAACCTTTTAATCAATTGGCCGAGGTTGAGCATCTTCCTTGGCCTGTTTGATTTGAACCTCGTCTTTCTCATTTTCGCCCAACTTATTTTGAAACTGAAGCCTTACTAACCAGTTTCTATAGTCTATTATAGAGTACACTTATGAAGCAAATACATGTTAAAGACATATTCTTGAGTTGGTATGCAGTCAACTTAGCCTTCGCCTCCACATCAATACTCATAGCAGGTTTTTATACATTACCATGCATTCAGATCCATGCGAACAACCACACTGACCATACGTTTTTCGTCCACGTTGGGCATTTCCATTGTGGCCCCTTCCTGGGAAGGCCAGATCTTAAGTCTGGCGCCTTAGACCACTTGGTCATGCTAATTCTTATGTGTATTGTTCTATGCGTTCACAAAAGAAGGAAGTTAGATACATATAATGACACAAAGTGTCAATCATCTTGATAGCACGATAAAGAGTAGAAGAAGGAAGAATTTCATATCATCCCGTGCTCTCTATTTCATGATTGTGGCGCGCTTAACAGTCCTAAGTTAGAAACTACGTAATGTGGTTGTGTTGAGCTTTAGATCCTAGGTAATTTAAACTCATCCTCTGATACCAACTTTTTTACGACCCAGATTTTGGAATTCGAATCACAACCTGCGTTGTTGACCTCTCAAAGGTCGCAGACAACCCTCATCTTGAATTCATCACATTCATATGTTTAATTTTAGCGAAAAATTTAAAAGTTTTAAACGTATGAACTATACATAGACTTCATATAGTTATTTCATGAATTCATCATATACTAAGCTCAACATAAATATAACAACCATCTATCATAAGAATCAACTTGAAATAGAATAAGAATATATAATAAATATGTTTGCCCAACACGACCTTATTACAAATGCTTCTAAATGAAAGTACGAAAGAAACGCTAGGGAAAACATCCACAAGGTTTTTCTAAAACTAAGGCTAGACTAAAACTGTAGCATCCTCAAAATAAAGAGGACCTACGAAAGGGTCTGGAGAAACGTTGATGTCCAAACCGTTGCGAGAGTCGTCAATCTATCCCTTAACCTGCATCTATAAAATTGTAAATATTAGGGGGTTACTACACCACTTGTACTAGGTATTGGTGTATGCAAACATACACATAAAGCTATGAATGATCAATGAAAGCTCTTCCTAAGCAACATGCCATTTCTGGAAAGTCTGGTCATTAGACTTTCCTAATTCGTTTGTTGTGAAATGTGGTATGAATATGATGTAATTTAATGCATTCAAATCACAAAACTCATGTTCTATATTATTACAAGATATTAATATCATCAACATAATTTTAGAACCTCTCGGGCGAGTATTTAAATTTTTGATCCTCCAAACCCGAGAGCTCCTCTTTGTACACTTAGATTATGTTTTTGTCTTTTTCTTCTTGTTGTTGTGTAGTTCAATAAATCCTTTGGTCCTATGTTTTACTTACAAGTGAAATGATTCATTGTAGTCCCATAGCCACAATGAATCAAGTAAGTGATTCAAGAGATTAAGGAAATGACTTAACTACAATCTGGGGCATGAATATATTTATAAGTCAATACTTATTTACTATACTAATTTCTAAGTTGATTGCATAATGTGCATAGATCTTGGGGAATATCATTAAATCTTATGATCTTGCTTACTTTGGACATGAATTATTTATAAACCAATCTTTAGTGACTATTCCTATAATTGTATTATTGGCCTAATATAAGAAGTCATTATAAGCCAATCTTATTTGGCTAATATCGTTTACCAATTATATAAACTCATTATAAGACAATTTATTTGGCTTTATCATTTTCATAACATGAGGATTCATTATTAGTTATGCCCTTTACTTATTGTAAACTTTATTAGACACGATTTGACTATCCTTACAACAAGTTATTCATTACATTAAGTATTCATTACACTTCATAAGATATTCTCTATTAATTATGTCATTGATTTCATTACTTTCATGTTTTATAGATTATACATTTCATATACACGAGACCTTAGAATAGTTAATATAGCATTAAGACATCTCAAGTGAGTGACAAACATATGGGACCTCAACCCAAGGGCCTACTTTAGCAAACACAGACTCTGCTTCATTCGTTCATTTGTACTTCACAATATTCATTTCATTCATTCGTTGGCTGATGATCAGCTATACCTAGGATGAATTTTAAGACTCTCATTGGGATCATGAAGTGCAATGACCAAAAATGACCTAATGCCAAAACTTGAATCTGATTTCACCTCCTGATTGTCTTGCACAAACACCTTCGGTATCTTTCATTTCATTATTTTTCATACTTTGAGGAACTCCAACATTAACCGACATACATCATTTGAGAATCATGAAATGCAGTGTCTATCCCACACCGAAAAGAGGTGGAATCACCGGCCAAAGTGACCCAAAACATGCTAGCGTACATGAGAATTGAACCCCGCCAAATCCATATATTAGCAGTATAGGTTCGAAGACTAGGGGATATAAGGAGACCCATACCCGGCATGCTGGACATTCTAATCTCATGAGAGTTACGTAAACCTCCGCCCTTCCTTAAAGAAGGCATCACCCTCATACCTAGCCTATCGATGCTCAATATAAAGTTCCATTTTATTCGACTCATACATCATGAAAGCAGGATTTTATTATGAGGACATCATAGCTCAAATAGATGATTTCTTATCTCATCATTAGTATAAAATATACATCAATCTCAATAAATTCATTAGAGTGTACATAGAGACATGTCTCTTCATTAGCTTTACACTCGCATAGGTGAGTACGTTTTGGTAACATTTACTTAGGCTCATTTGAGATTGCTCTCATCTTTCACATTAGACTCTTATCATATTGTCACCACATTCATTAGCATTAGCACATATGCTTTTCATATTTACTCATCCCTTTTACGTTAATGTTCATTTGATCATATGTCAATGCAGTTGGCCATTTAGTGTGTTTCATACTCTTACTTAACCCTTCTAGGGTTTCATAATTTCATTACATATATCTTAGTTACTCATCCCTTTTTACGTGAATATTCATTTCATCATCTTTTAGTGTTGACTCAAGCATTATGGAGGCTTGCTTCCAGATTGAGATTTATTTACTCTATTAATGACTGGTCATCCTTAATTTACATTGATGAAAAAATGAATTGTTCTTTCATATCATTCATAATTTACATTGACAAATGTGTATTATCCTTACATATCATCCTTGGGTGTTAATTAGACTAGTTTCACACATTCTAACACCTTAATTCGTGAGTATTTTTAAACAAATTAGCTTTGGTGTAAGTAAGACTTGTCTCACTTCCTTTAACACCTCATTCTGGTCACTTACTTAATTTAGACCCTTTTAATTATGTTATAACTAACATTACTTACTTTAATGTAGTAGCTTCATATCACCATTTATGGAGGATGAGCACTTCATTCAATGAGTTTTATGTGTTCATTGTTCATTCTTGTGGAGCATGTTGGGAGTTGTCCCAATGAATGTCATGCCCTTGGTTATGGATTCGTTGATATTACTTTTGAAGTGCTTAATATATATTGATACTCTTACTACACAAGAATTGGCATATGATCAGTATTGGCTCAATTGGGATGTTAGACTAGCAAATTAATTTTTTTAGCATAAAACAGTTTTTAGGTAGGTTTATATCTAAATTTCCATATGTATGAACACTTAGTCAATCTTTTAATCATTTACATAATTTCTTAGCCATTAACATATATTCATTTTGACCAAATAGATTTAGTCAACTTTATTTGAACCAGATAGCCAATTTATTCAAGATATGATTTCATAGATGTCTTTGAGCCAATTATTAGTTTATGGATTTTAGTGTAACGTTTTAAATACATATTGGAAAGCATTATATTAACATTCTATGGCTTTAACATATTCATAACATCACAACAATAGCAAGTCAACTTTCAGCCAAAGAAACATATTATCGATCCTTAATTATCATGATAAGATTAACTTTACGCAATGACAAGTTCATAAGTTCATTCGAGACTCATTATTCAACAACAATAAATGTTAAGAACATCCAGCACCACATACCAACAACATGATATCTAACCTATTCAACATTGAAATTGAAAAGGATACTAGGGAAGGGAAGTTCGACGAGAACGATGGGATCAACCCTAGTTTTCAAGATCTCATGAATTGTTCGAAAGAAAATATTATTGGAGGAAATATTCCAGGAGAGAAACCAATACATTATGTAGAACTTAATCTACGAAGACCACCTTAAACAAAACCTTGAAATCTCCCTAGACAAATAGATAAATTTTCTGCCTTTTTCTTGCGTTCGTTTCTTACTGTTTTTGCTTCTTTTTTGTCTATGAGTTTGAACGTGATTTTTAGATTTAAGAACTGATATTGAATCATTCAACTTAGGTTTTGATAATTTAATTAAATATATTAATTAACTAATTACTAAAAAGGCCCTCCTAGATTGAGTAGAACAAGAAAAACACAATACTTGGTCAAATCTGAAATTTTTCCTAAGAATTTCGTTTTGACCCTTTAAATTAATTAAGTAATGACTAATTTAATTAAATAAGGTACCTAGGGTTACTATTAAAGTGACCCTAAATCACTGGAACAAAAATTGTTTGGACAATCCTAGGTTAAGTACTAGGATGTTTCATGAGGTGTACTAGATTAGTGTAGGAATTTCGGTTTGATCCCTTTAATTTAATTAATTAAATGGATAATTTAATTATTTAAGTGACCTAGGGTAACTACTAAATTACCCTTAAGTCGTTAAACCATAACTATTCTTTTGAATAACCCTAGGTTAGGTACTAGGTTGTCTTCTTTTTGTTTTAACCGAAATCTGGATATTGCTTTGTGATTTCGGTTTTGCCCCTTTTAAATTAATTATTTAAGTTTCTAAATTAATTAATTAAGTATCATAGGATAATGACTAAAGTACCCTTTAGTCGTTAGGATCTTAACTAACTCTGTGGATCATCCTAGGTTACGTACTAGGTTGTCCCTTTCTTGTCTTAACCAAAATCTGAAAATTTCCTTTCTATTTTCAGTTTTAGACCCTTTAAATTAATTAATTAATTTTCTAAATAAATTAATTTTGTAACCTAGGGGAATTAATAAAGTAACCCTAAGTTGTTAGCACCATAACAAGTCTTTGGACCATCCTAGGTTAGGTTGTAGGTTGTCACTTTAACTAGTACTTGGTTAGTGTCAACCCAATTTTGGTCCTAGGTTGTTGGGTGCAATAATGGGTCAAATTCGGTTAGTCCTAGGTTATTTAGTTATTTAGGGCAGTATGTTAGAGTCTAGAATTGGTAGGGAGGTTAGGCCCCACATGGAGTGGTCCCTTGTGCACGTTTTTACCCCTAACTACCCTAACCAAATTCGGTTAGGGTGGTCCCCACCTTTGGCAGCTTCTTCACATGTCTTGCACATGGGTTAGTTGCATTTTCCTATCTAACTATTATTTATGGTTCATTTTGTAATGTTTACTTATTTTTCTAAAACCCTCACCATGTCCTTGGGAACTGCTTAATATACATGATCAATTTAAATGATCATGTGCTATGTGCTATGGTACTAGGCTTGACACTTGGACGACTTATACCTTATTCATAAAAGATCAACTGTGTTTTTAGCTTAGGGTCTTCATTGTAGGTAAACTTCTTTGTCAATGAATCTTAGATTGGGTATGGCAACCCAAAAAGTATATTTCTTATTCGTGTATAGAAAATTGGCTAAAATCCCTTAGCCAATTTTTCTATACTATGCCCAAAATTTCTCAATATTGGGCATTGGGGTGACTATGTACCCCTAATAGGCTATCCTAAGAGCATACTGAGCTTTTCATTAGACATATGATTTTACGGAATGTCACAATTATGTGTTCATATTTTGAATTGTTGGAGATGTTAAAGAATGGTGATCTTGGCTATTGTAAGAGGGTAAGTTGACCTAACTCGCTTAGTTAATGTAAAATTGATATAGAATTGCAATTGATTGGCATGGTTCACTTATGGTGGCGGTGCTTATGTGTTGTATAAGATGATGATCATGGCCTTGTCGGAATTATTCTGTAAATTGTAGTAGTATAATGTAAGGGTTATCGTGAAGGAAAAATGTGAAGTTTGTTATATGAAGTAATGAGACTATATGTAAGGTGTTATAGCTTAGATGAATGCATAAACTGACGGATGATGTGATGTATGTGTGATCTTGTGTAATGTGAATGTATAAAGTGAAGGAGCTCATGTGATGTATATATGATGTGGAATGACTACAATAATATTATGAATCTTCTTTAATTGATAATATTTGATAATGAAGGACTAAGAAGTGTCCTCATAGAATGATGTGGTATCTTGTCTTGGTAGACTTAGTTGTCATTACTTGGTACTTGAATGATATTGACTAAGTTATATAATGAATGTTGTGTCTTTATTGGTAGACTTAGGTCCCTCTACTTGATACATGAATGTTATGTGAAGGTGATCTCTTAACTTTGTAGGATTAGGCTCCCTTGTCATGTATTTAAATTTATGTATGAATGAAAGAAAGTCTATGATCAGTAGACCTAGAGTGGTGCCATTCTATGAAAGACTTATATGGAACATTGAGTATGAAAAGAAGATTAATAATGAGCTATCTTAATAGACCTTGAGTGGCAGCCCTAGTGGACCCATTCTTGGTAAGGGTAAGACTATGAAATGGTACCTTCTCAAATATATTCATGTGAATGAACTTATTCTATGAGAACAAATGCAAAGCACCAAGTGAATATTGGTATTATATCTACTTAAGTATTATATTAGAGTAGAAAGAAGCCCTTGATATCCCTTAACCAATGTCAACATGGGATGAGTCCTAGTTCTACCTTGCGCAAGTAGAACACCTTCTAGAGTGTGGGGTCTTTTGATACCGAATTCCTTACATAGCTTATATGGTCTATGTCGGTTAATGCATATTGTCATCATGTGGGATGTACACTCTATTATTGGATGGGTTCTATAACGTGTAGGTAGTGTAATAGGACATTATCTATACATGGCACGAGTAGGCCTTAAAGATGCTAGAATGAGTTCCCTCGGTCTTTCAAGACCATTTTGTGAAGTCCCCTAATTGTGTAATTGTCTCTTAAATGGATTCAATGAATAATGTTGATTTATTTAAAGCATGTTGAATAGAAAGGTTCTTATATTGGGTAGCTTTAAGGATGGCTTAGGTGTGCTTGAAGAGGGTGTATAGGCGTTCTCTTCGTGTTTTACTCAAGTGAATCTTAGAGTAACTTAGGTAGAGAATCTAAATTATGAAAAGTTTTACTTGATGAATATAGAATTAAGTTTTATGTTATGAAAAGGAATATCCTTACTTTGGGTGGTCTTGAGGATCACCTAGGTGTGTGTGAAGTGGTTGTATGGGCGGCCACTTAATATCTTACCTAGGTGGGTTTTAGGATAACCTTTGGTAGGTTGTGGATTATTTGAATATGTCTTATATGTGATTGTTTACTTGTATTATGTCTCTTAAACTCTTATTACGAAACTTTTTATGAAAATGTCATGAAAGCATGTTTCCATACTAAATATCCCTTTTTCATGGTTTTTACATGACTTTGATACTTAGTGCATTAAATGTGCTAACCCCTTATTTTCCCTTTATGCCTAAAGTGTAGGAATTGGAGTTCTTGATATGTCATGTATGATGGATAGGTTTCTAAGGGTTGAAGATAAGACTTTGGTGAGTCCTCATAGATTCGAGGATAATACCCATATGTTCCTTTTAAGTCTTTATTTCAAGTCTTGTATGGGCTTAGTCCCAAATTTTGTATTCTAAAGTATAGATAAATTAATGGGCTAAAGTTAGAATATTTTTAAAAAATCATCTGCTTTATTATTAATGAAAGCATTTTTTGTGTGTGAATAAAGTTTTAAATTCGTATTTATTTTGAGTATCGTATGCAATGATTGATACATGTTGCATGTAGAGACCTCCGAGAGGTTGATAACACCTTGTAACTTCTAGGGGTTCTCCCCCGTCATTTTGGTATCAGAGGCAGGCTATGGGAGTGTCATAGATTGTCTCAAAAACAACATCTAGTAGAGTCTTGTTCATAATGAGAAGTGTGTCACATTATGTATAGGATACTATTTGGTGGTAAGAAAGTTTCACTTCTTCATTCTTCTAATTGTTCCTAAGAGCTTTGGTTTATCATATCTTTCCCTTGTTCTTTCTATGATGGTCCTTAGGGTGTTTCCTTTGAGAAGCTTGGTTTTAGCGGTTGAGTGATAGTAAAAAAGATTATCTGTTACTTTTTAGATGGGATATGGGAGGTTGCGATGATGACCTTAATGTGAAGAGTAAGGAGATTTTGATGTTGGGTTGATCCGACCTTAGAGCCAGAGGAGGTAATATGTGAAAGAGTAGGTTTAGTTTCTCCTAGTAAGGGATGTTGCTACTAGATGATGAGACTTTTGAGATTCTTGAGTTTTTATGAGATAGGCTTGATGTTATTTCTTCAAGGGGAATTGTGAATTGAAGAGTAGGGTTAGAATGGCCTTATAGTATGTTCATGTTGTCCTTAGATGGGTTTCTCCCAAGTGGGGGAGTATCGAGAATAGTAAGGGTGTCGAGAGTGAGATATCCTTATCTTTTCCTTATGTGCCAACTCAAGCTTAAGACTAAGAGTTCCTAGTATCTTTGTTCATGTTGGAGGCTTTTGTGAAAATGAGTTTCCAAATATTCTCCTTATGATATGTATGTTTTTGTTGAATTTTTTTGAAATAAGAAAATGATTTTTCAAGCATTGTATGCCCTTGTGTTCATGTGCATTAAGTGTAGATTGTCTATTTGCTTCATGAGGTGAAATAGTAAGCAAGCCTAAATGTTACATGAGTTAACTTGTTGAGAATGCCTATTAGGTTATTTAGAGAGTTACATGTTAAAATTTTATAAAGAAATTGCTTTGGATGTGCCTTATTTAAATGTTGAATGATTATGCTTAGATGAGAAATTTCATGATGTGCTAAGTGATGTTTAAATGAGCATGATGTAAATTGGAGTAGGAAGTTCCTCCAATAGCATGAGAAATGGTAAAGAATGATGCATAAGGAGTTTGTAGATGTAGTTCTACTTTCTTGACTTGCATGAAGTTGTTTGAACCTTTTGGTTTTGGAGTGGTGTTCCTCCTAACTAATACCTCCTAACTATTTTTATGGTTTATGATGATGTATACATGAAAATATAAGTTGTTTCCTTTGGTTGTTATACCTTTAAGTGTGAAGTGTTATTCGATTGTTACAACCCTAAAAATGAATTAGATTGAACTAGAGCTTCACTTGTGTTTTAAAGGCTTTTAACTATCTATTTTAATGTGTAAATGCGTCTATAGGTCAGTTCGGTTAAGTTTGAAGTCAAACATCAAGGAAAGATCAATATGTTCGAAAACTAGTCGTGTATGTACTTGTGTGTGTGTAGTGTGCCTTCGAATGTTTCATGAGTTTTTTGGTGTCTATATTGATAGGAGGGGTACGTAAGACCTAGATGAGAATGTCTAGGGGTTTAGCATCCAGGAAATACTCCACCAAGGACCCACAAGGGGCCCTAGAGGAGGACCCTATCTCTTAGCCAAGATATTGTCTTGCAGTGTCAAACAACGACCACAAGAGACAACCAGTCAACCTTGGGCGTAGATTGGACCTTCAGGGCTTGAAATATGGTTAGTCTCTTACCAAAATAATGGACCCCAATGCCGGGGCGTCATTCCTTCTTCAGCCAGTAGATGATATGGTGTCATTTTTCCTGCAAATTCCTACTGCAACTCGGCCAAGTTAGTGGTGATATGGTAATTCAGCCCAAGTCTTTTAAAATGTAAGTACCGTTGTTTTTGGTAAATTTAGGTACTTATAGAGTATTAAAGTTATACCGTTGTTTTAGGTAAATTTAGGTACTTTTAGAGTATTAAAGTTATTAAACCCTCTTTTAGACCCTAACACGTAAATCAAAACCCTTTCCTCCAAAAGTTCTCTCCGAAAACCCCCCATCGAATCTCAAGGTCAAGATCAATCTAAGATGGTGGATTCTAAAAGAGTTCTTCTTCAAGGTATGGGAGTTCTTTATCTAAGGATTTCTATCACCTTATATCCAATTACTAAGTAATTTCAAAGACTTCAAAGTTGATGAAAAATTTCAATTTCTACTCTAAGTCATGGGTTCTTGCATGAAGCATTTTTTATTAATTAGATATGATACAATTGATGTTAAATTTATGTTTTCAATGAAAATCTCCATGAACCCTTGATCTTCTCAAATCTCTAAATTTGGCTTATGAATGGTTTAATTGTTTATGATATAATGATGATAGAATTGAGTTTAGATTATGTTGTTATGTTGATTTCTATGGTTAATTATCTAATCATATTGTGAATTGTTGGAGATGTTAAAGAATGGTGATCTTGGATTTTGGATGAAGGTAAATTGACCTAATTCTCTTAGTTAAAGTAAAACTGAAATAAAATTGCTATTGATTTGTATGGTCCATTTATGGTGCAGGTGCTTATGAGTTGTATATGATGATGATCATGGCCATGTCGGTGTTATTATGTTAATTTACTAGTATCGTGTTAGGGTTCATGTGAAGGTATAAAGAGAAGTTGATTATATGAAGTAATGTGACTATATGTAAGGTGTTATGGCTTATATGAATGCATAAAGTAAAGCATGATGTGACTATGTGTGATCTTGTATAATGTGAATGTATAAAGTGAAGGTGCTCATGTGATGTCTATATGATCTAGAATGAGTGATATAATATTACGTATCTTCTCTAATTGATGATATGTGATAATGAAGGACTAAGAAGTGTCCTTTCACGACCCAAAATACACCCATGAACTTTGGGCATCCTTCAAGTCAGAACATGGCGTACTTGGCCGCTCGGAGGTCTTGTACAAACCCTTGGAAATCATTTATTCCATATATACGAAAAGTAGCGCGGAATCAAAACTTTTCTTTCAAAACATAATGTGGAATCATTTCATAAAAAATTCTAACGTATGTCTCCAAAACAATCTATGACATAATGAGTACAATAGTGTTGGGTCAAAGCCCATAAAAATTCTAACATAGAAAAGAACATAAAAAACATCATAGTGGTGGTGTCCTCGGATGCTATGAGGACTCACAAATCTTCACTTCTTGAAAGCCTTGGAAACTTTACCCTTGAAAGCAACTCAATCTACTCAATACCTTACATTGGATTAGAATGTAGGAAAAATATGCGTTAGTAGGAAATGTACAAAGTATATAAACTATCATATTATAGCATAAAATATCTCAAAGGATTAGTTAATAATAGACATAATCGTAAGTGATAAAACATAAGCATAACATGAATAACATAAGAATAATAAAGCATCATAAATCAAATAAGAGTTCAGACTTAACTCATTGTCCTTCTTACACAAATGAACTACTTCACAAGTCACCTCCAAGTATACTTGTGCAAAACTAGGGTAGCATCCTACACAACTACCAAAGATTAGTACATCTATTTGGTCATTCTTGATCCTAATGCAATATCATTATTAAGACCTAGATTCATCATAACATATGAGCATTATTCCCCTAGTCAACCCCAAAGTACACTTGTGCAATGCATGTGAAGCATCCCATTCTACCTCATACACTAAGCATATCTTGAATTCACCCTATTCCCTTTCATTTTAGCTTAGGAGTCCCTACTTCATATTGACAAGGAACTATAGTCATATGTCAATTATGTCATGGATGAAACTATATTCACTATCCAAGCTATGCATACAGATCATAGGGGTCATGTCATAGGTAGCTTCAAGTCATACTTATGTAATGTATGTATAACATCTCATACTACCATCAACACTAAGTATTTATCTAGACTAACCTATCCAATCTAACTTATCTTGAAACCATGTCTATTAATCTCAAGTTACTATCATAATAGACCTACTACCATGGAAATCATCTCATCATACTAACCAAGATAACTAAGGAAGGATACAACCATCCTACCCACCATGCAACCAATCCTATAGATGCTCGCTATTCCATATGGGATCATGAACCCTCAACCCTAAGCTATCATGAGAAACTAATTCCAAGCTAATTAATTTTATGTGTTTTGCATGCAAGACAAGCTATCATTAAATGAACCTAGCATGCAAGTCAAGCTAACATTAAGAGAGTATAGGCCTTTCCCCTAAAGCTAACATTAAATTTTTTTGGCCAAACCAAGTCAAGCTATCATGATCAAGCATCCTAGCATCACAAGCCCAAGCTAAACATGTGAGAGTTTATCTTCACCATCCCAAGCAACGATGAAGTTCATCACCTAAAGGTATAATGAGTGATTCAACTCATGCTTCCATGAGATTCAACATCTCAAGCTACCATGAGTATTTAAACCCAAGCCTCCTTGAGATTGACTATCTGAAGCTATCCTTGAGATCTACCATCTCAAACTATCATTCCTTGGTCTTATTTAACCAATTCTATCGCCCAAGAAGTTAGCATACAATCCATCTTCAAGCTAATATAGCCCATTATGTCTTAATTAATTTTAGGTTATTAGGTCAACAAAGAGTCCATCTATGTGATAGAACTTGCTTCTCCTATTATGTGCATGTCTAAGTGTATAAGAAAACATCATCATAATCCCTTCATAATGACTTCACCCCCAAAGCCCTAGCATCAATTGTATACCTGCCCATAAACAATTGGTAACTTCAATTCATTATTATCTATATTTAATTACATGCTTACTTCAATCAATTAGATGATTAGAAGGTAAGTCTAGGCATACATGATCACATAGGTTCAATTAAAACTTTAAAAGTCAATATCAACCTAGATCAATTAGACCTAGTTCAATTCACATATAGGTGATTCAATTATGATCAAATAGCATACAATAACATTGAATTACGAAGATCAACTTAGAACATTCATCTAGCCTCTAATGGCCTAAAATTACCATGATCGCCTTCAACATCAATTACTACAATTCACCAATAAAACCTCATGAAAACATCAAATAATCATCATATGAACATAATTTAATGCTACCCACTAGATTAGGATCACAATTAAGCCTTGCCAACAACGCAATCACAACCCATGCTAGATTGGGGTATTTTGAATTCATAATTGTGGAAAACTAGGGGGAATCCATGAATGGAATAATACATGTATGAATAAGCTTCACATAACTTAGATTAGATTCTTGAACCCATCTTGAACCTTGGTGAATATGTCTTGAATCTACCTCCAATTTCTCTTCTTCTTCAATGGTGGTTTTGGCAGGAGTTTAGGAGAGAAAGGTTATAATTTGATAATAGTGTCTAAATGGATATTGTACTACTTTATACACTTCAAATGCCTAAAATAACCATCAATAATTAATCCCTAAAGTTCCATAAAGACCCCTGCACTTAATGGACAATTTAACCAATTCTAATTTGACTTATAAATGATGCGACCAAATCTTGGAGGTCACTACACGTCGCGCAGGCATTTTCAATTATTGTTTCTGGAAATTTTTGATACATAATGGTTCGGTATGTCCTTGCATCTCAGGGAAAAAATTCCCATCTCAGTGCAGGCTGCGCTACGTGCAGCTACCTCTAATTCTTTGCTGGCGCGGCAGCTTGCTTAGACCATGTTTGGGTCCTCCTTGGGGACCTTACATTTAGACCCTTTATATGTCAGTCTATGTATAGGAACAATCAATACTCAATTTCACCATCAAATTATACCCCAAAACTCCACTATTAAACACTAAGACACACTAGTTCCACCTCGACTAGTTTTCGGACGCCTTTGACGTTCTTGGATGTTTGACCTCAAACAAATCCAAACCTTAAAAATTGACTCTAAACAGTATTATTAGTCATTTTAAGACCTTATAAGATCATGAAAAACTCATGTTAGGCTCTATCTTGACCTAATTCAATTTTTGGGGTGTTACAATTTCCCATACTTGGGAAACATTTGTCCTCGAATGACACCTAATTACACATTTCATAAAAGACCAAATCTAGAATAGTATCCTATTATATATGAATTATATCTAAATGAACATATTCAAATAAAGGAAACAATTCAATTCTAAGATAATCATAACTACACATAATCATATAAAGACCTTATGAAAAGGGCTCCGTATCCCCCACTTGGGAATAAGTCACACATGTCTCCTTAACATCATATCATTTGTATTAAGAGAAGCAAAATCATAAAGCATGTCATAATCATAAAAAATTATAAAAAAATTTATAAATCATTAAAGAAACACATACTGGAGAGGGACAAAAGGATATCATTCTTGATCACCCTTAGATAGGAGAGCATATAACATATTCCTCTTTGGAGAACCATCTTCCACTTGATTAGTAACAACTTGCTTGCCTTATCTTACATTAGATTTTGCCTTAGGGCAACCTTTCATCATATGACCACTCTCACCACACCCATCGCAACCATATCTACCGGACAAGCACCTACCCTCGTGTTTCTTACCACACCTAGTGCAAGTAGGTCGGGAATACTCATTACTCTTCTCATACCTAGGATTAATAGAGGAGTCATGTCCGCAAGACTTTTGATAATTCTTAGAATGACCATGTCTATCGGGCCCTTAACATTATATCCTTACTCTCTTCATGTCCTTCTTAACCTTGGACTCTTCTATTTGTTGAGCAAACAACATTAGTCGGGAGATATCCATATCATCTACAAGCATTGCCATATGACACTCTTCCTCAACTAATCGTACACCCCCGTCCTGAACCAATTCATAAAGTCTCTAGGCTTTGCTACCAATCTTTGAGCATATTTAGAAAGCATTCTCCTTAACACTCAACTTTCCTTGTTTGAGGCTTATGAATTCCCCAACTTAGCCTCTCTCAATTCCCTAGGAAAGAACCTATCAAGAAAAGTCTACTTAAAATTCTCCCACTCTATAGGACCCGCCCTTACTGGCGTAGAATCCTTCCATTGGTCATACCAAAACTGAGCTACATCTTTCAATTGGTAAGCGGCTAACTCCCCTTTCTCCCTAGAAGTCAAACCCATAATAGCAAGAGTCGTATACACCTCATATATGAACCCATTTGGATCATCCTCCACCTTGGATCCACTAATTTCCGGAGGGGTCATCCTCAGGAACTGTCTAATTCTATAAGCACAGATTCCCCCTATAGGTTTAGCCACCACTTCCCTGTTGGCTTGGACCGTCAAGGCTTGAGCTAACAAATTTATAGAAATCTTTAATTCCTCTAGAGTAACATTCTCCACTAGAGAAGCATTAGGAACTTGGGGAGGAACTTGATTCCCTTGGGGAGGAACATCTTGATTCTCAATTCCATCTCTATCCCTTCTAGCATTAGCCCTAGTGGTAGCATAACCTGAAAAACAAATCATAGGTAATGTTAGAAGGAAGTCTTACTCAAGCCAAACACTATAGCATGACTTGAATAATGAAAAAGTGAATATTTCTTAAGAATCTTGTAGTCTCCCACTCATAGATGTTTCACGACTTACACCAATGAATAAGACTCTACTAGATGTGGTTTTGAGATATCCTAAGACCATTTCATAACCTTATGCTCTGATATTATGCTTGTCACGACCCAAAGTACACCCTAGAATTTAGGGCATCCTTCAAGTGGGAACACGATGTACTTGACCTCTCGGAGGTCTTGTACAAGACCTTAGAAATCATTCACTGCATAAATAAGAAAAGTAGGGCAGAATTAAAAGTTCTCTTTCAAAACATAATGCGGAATTATTTTATAAAACTTCTAACATATTTCTATAAAACCATATATGGCATCATGACTACAATAGTCTTGGGTCACAACCCATAAAAATTGAACATAAAAGACATCATCGTGATGGTGTCCTCGGATGCTATGAGGAATCACCACTCTTCACTTTTTGAAAGCCTTGGAAAATCTACCCTTGAAAGCAACTCATTCTCCTCAAGACCCTACATTGGATTAGAATGTAGGCAAAATATATGGAAACAGTCATATTATAGCATAAGATATCCAATATTAGACATAATCATAAGACATAAAGCATAAGCATAACATGAATAACATAAGCATAATGAAGCATCATAAATGGTATAAGATTTCATACTTAACTCATTGTCCTTCATACTAAAATGTACTACTTGACTACCCACCTCCAAGTATACTTTTGCAAATCTAAGGTAGCATCCCATACTACTACAAAATCATAGTACATGTCTTTTGCAATTCTTGATCATAATCCACTATCATAATTAGAACCTAGATTCTTCATAACATATGAGCACTATACCCCTACACCACCTCAAAACAAACTTGTGTGATACATGTTAAGCATACCATTGTACCTCACACACCAAGCATATATTGAAGTCACCCTATTCCCTTTAATTTTATCTTAGGAGTCTCTAGTAAACCTACTTCATATTGACAAGGAACTATCATCTTAAGTCAATCCTGTCATGAAATGCAACTATCGTCACTATCCAAGCTAAGCATACATACCATAGGGGTCATGTCATAGGTAGCTACAAGTATGTCATCATACTTACAAAGTTAACTAAAGAAGGATACAATCATTCTAATCACCATGCAACCAATCATATAGATACAAGCTATTCCATAGTGGAGCATGAATCCTCAACCCTAAACTATCATCAGAAGCTAATCCCGTTAATTCAGGTAATGCACCTTGCATGCAAGACAAGCTATCATGAAATGCGCCTAGCATGCAACTCAATCTAACATTAGGTGAGTATAGTCCTTTTCTCTAAAGATACTATTAAATTGTTTTAGCAAAACCAAGTAAAGGTATCATGATCAAGCATCCTAGCAGAATAAGACCAAGCTACACATGAGAGGGTTTACTTCGGGCCCGTTTGGATGTGCTTAATAAAAGCAGCTTTAAAAAAGTACTTTTGAAAGTGCTGAAACTTATTTTTAAAATAAGCAGTTATGCGTTTGGATAGAAGTGCTGAAGTTAAAACAAAANAATAAGTGCTGATAAACAGCTTTTTAAATCAAAATGTCTGAAATACCCTTAAAAGCTGTTAACATAATAAAAGTTAATTAATTTATATTTTACAGCCATAAATAATTATATTTTGCTATCATTCACATATTTCTTTCTCATCACAAATTATTTATAAGAGGAATATAAACTTATTATAGATTTTAAAGATATATAATTTGAATAGATTAATGAACGATTTAAGATTTTATTTTAGTTTCATCCATAGGTAATAATAATTGTCTATCATTCACATATTTCTTTATTATCACAAATTATTTATAAGAGGAATATAAATTTTTATTTATGTTATATGTGCAACTTATTTTACATTTTAATAATATATAATTTGAATAGATCACTTGAAAGATTTAAGATTTATTTTATTTTCATTCATTAGTAATAGTAATTGTCTATCATCCACACGTGAAAAGGGAAAAATAGAAGAAAGAGATGTTAGGGTTATGTGGGTAATTTGGAGATTGTATAAAAATATTAAGGGCAAAAAGGTAAAAATGTGGTCAACTTAAAACAGCTTATAAGCTGGGGAAAAAAAACACCCCTACCCTAGCTTTTAACTTTTGGCTTAAAATAAGTTTTTTTTAACTTAAAATAAGTTATTTTGAGTATTGCCAAACAGCTAAATAAGTCAAAAACCAGCTTTTAAGTCAGTTTGACCAGCTTTTAAGCTGAGCCAAACATGCTCTTCCTCTATCCCAATCTACCATGAAGATCATCACCTCAAGATACCACGAGATTCAACACTCAAGCTACCATGAGTATGTCAACCCAATCCTCCTTGAGATTTACTATCTCAAGCTACATTTGAGATCTACCATCTGTAGCTGTCATGCCTTGGTCTTGTTTAACCAAGTCTATCACCCAAGAAGTGATCATACAATCCATCCTTAATCTAATCTAGTCCGTCATGTCTTGATTAATTTTTGGTTATTAGGTCCACCTAGAGTACATCTATGTGAGAGAACTTGCTTCTGCTATCATGTTCATGTCTAAGTGTAGAAAAAACATCGTCATATTCCCTTCATAATGACTTCACCCCCAAAGCCCTAACATCAATGGCATACCAACCCATAAACGATTTCTAGCTTCAATTCATCATGATCTATGTTCAATTACATTCTTACTTCATTGAATTAAATGATTAGAAGGTAAGTCTAGCCAAACATGATTACATATGTTCAATTCAAAATTTACAAGTCAATACCGGCCTAGATCAATTAGGCCTAGTTCAAT
The DNA here is from genome assembly GCF_001406875.1 of Solanum pennellii. NCBI lineage: Eukaryota > Viridiplantae > Streptophyta > Magnoliopsida > Solanales > Solanaceae > Solanum > Solanum pennellii. The sequence continues at coordinate 68,981,200 of NC_028637.1, read as the reverse complement.
TCATATCAAGGTGATTCAATCATGATCAAGGAGTATACAATACAATTGAATTAACAAGATCAACTTAGAACCTTCATTTAACTTCTAATGACCTAAAATCACCATGACCACCTTCAACATCAATTACTACAATTCACCATGAAAACCTTATTAAAACATCACATAATCATAATTTAAATATTAATTAACGCTACCCAATAGATTGGGATCACAATCAAGCCTTACCCACAATGAAATCACAACCCATCCTAGATTGGGTATTTTGGATTTACTATTTTGGAAAACTAGGGGGGACTCCATGAATAGAAGAATACATTTATGAATAAACTTCACATACCTTATATTATATCCTTAAACCCATCTTGAAAACTTGGTAAATTCGTCCTAAAGCTGCCTCCAATTTCTCTTCTTCTTCAATGGTGGATTAGGGAGAATTTTGTGAGAGAAAGGTTTTGATTTGGAGTTTAATGTATAAATGGCTATTTTAATGATTTTATATACTTCAAATACAAAAAATAACCACAAATAATTAATCCCTAAAGTTCCCAAAAGACCCATGAACTTAATGGACATTTTAACCAATTCTAATTTGAATAAAAAAATGACGAGGCCAAATCTTTGAGGTCACTACGCGTCGCAGAGGCATTTTCAATTCTTGGTTCTTAAAAATTTTGAGACAGAATGATTCGTGATATACTCGCATCTCAGGTAAAATTTTCCCATATCAATGCAGGCTACGCGACGCGCAGCTACTGCCAATTCTTTGCTGGCGCGGCAGCTTGCTTGGACCATGTTTGGGTCCTCCTTGGGGACCCTTAGGCTGGTCCTAGGGGCGTCGTTCTCAGACGTTTCAATCCTTTACACGTCATACTAAATTTTACCCTCAAAACATACCCCAAAACTCACTACAAAATACTATGACACACTAGTTCAACCTCGACTAGTTTTCGAACGTCTTAGACGTTTGACCTCATAACACTCCCAAATATTACACACTTCATCTTAAGACTATTATTAGTCATTTTAAGACCTTATAAGATCATTACACACTCATGTTAGGCTCTATATTTCCCTAATTCAATTTTGGGTGTGTTACATGTCCTTATTGAATGATGTAGCATCTTGTGTTGGTAGAATTAGTTGTCCGTAATAGGTACTTGAAGGTTATTTACTATTTTATATGACAAATGTTGTGTCTATATTGATAGACTTATTTCCTTCTTATTGATACATGAAAATTCTGTGAAGGTGATCTCTTAACTTGGTAGACATTGGCACCCTTGTCATGTATGTGAATGTACGCATAATTCAATAAATGTCTAGAATCAGTAGACTTATAGTGGTTACCTTATATGAAAGACTTGTATAAAACCTTGAATATGAAAAGAAAATTAAAAATCAACATCCCTAATAGACCTTGAGTGGCAGTCCTAGTTTACTCATTCATGGTAGGGGTACTATGAGTTTGTAAGACTAAGAAATGGTACCTTCTCGAATACCTTCACGTGTATGAATTTACTCTATGAGATAAAAAGAAAAAAACCGAGTGGTATGCTTATGGTAGTAGCTCTACTAAAGTATGAAACTAGAGTATAATGAAACCCTTGATATCCCTTAACCATGTGCAAACATGGGATGAGTCTTAGTTCTACCTTTGTCAAGTAGAACACCTTCCACGGTGTGGGTTTTAGGCCACAATATTACATACCTAGATAGTATGGTCTATTAATTTTAATGCCTATTCTCATCATATATGATGTACACTCTAGTATTGGATGGGCTCTACAACATGTATGTAGTGGAATGACACTATCTATACATGGCAGGAGTAGCCCTTGAATATGCTAGAATAAATTCCCTAGGTCTTCCAAGACCATTATGTTAAGTCCCCTAATTGTTTTGTTGTATCTTAAATGGATTTGACCAATAATGTTGATTTAGTTAAAGCATGTTGAATAGAGAGGTTCTTTTCTATGGTAGCTTTGAGGATTTCTTAGGTGTGCTTGAAGAGGGTGTATGGGTGGCCTTGTCATGTCTTACTCAACTGACTCTTAGATTAACCTTTGATAGGGACTATAAATGATGAGAAGGCTTATTATATGAATATGTAGTTAAGTGTTATGTGATGAAAAGGAATATCCTTACTTTGGGTAGTCTTGAGGATCACCTAGGTGTTTATGAAGAGGATGTATGGGCGGCCACTTGATATCATATGTAGGTGGGTCTTAGGATAAACTTTGGTAGGTTGTGGGTTATTTGAATGTGTCTTATATTGGATTGTTTACTTGTATATTTATTTCGCTTAAACTCTTATTGTGAAGGTTTTATCTAAATGTCATGAAAGCACGTTTTCATACTAAAAATGTCCCTTTTTCATGGTTTTTGCATGGGTTCCATTCTTAGTGCATTAAATGTTTTAACTCCTTTTCCCTTTTTGACTAAACTTTAGGAATTGGAGTTCTTTATATGCCATGGATGATGAATAGGTTTCGAAGTGTTGAAAATAATGCTTTGGTGAGTCCACATAGATTCGGGGACAAGACCCAAATGTTCATTTTTAGTGCTTATTTCAAGTGTTGTATGGGCTTAGTCCAAATGTTGTATTATAACGTATAGATGGTTTATTGAGACATTGTAAAGATATAATATTTTTAAAAGTATTCCGCTTGTTTATTAATGAATGTATTCTTCATCGTGAACAAAGTTTTGAATTCATACTTATTTTGAGTATCGTATACAATGATTGATACGTGTGGCATGAATGAGACCTTCGACGGGTCGATTACACCTTGTAACTACTAGGAGGTGCCCCTCGATTGTTACAGATCGTAACATTGTTCAATTGGCGTTAATCTATGTATATCCTAAGGCAACCATATTTCTTTCTCACAAATAAGACCAGAGCGCCCCAACGTGATATACATGGTCGAAGAAATCCTTATCTAACAGATCTTTCAATTTTTCTTTTAACCCTTCAAACTCTGTTGCTTCCATCCTATATGGAAAGATAGATCCAGGACGAGTATCTAGACGAACTTCTATGTTGAAGTCTATCTCTCTCTCACGCGGGAATCCCAGAAGATTATCTGGAAAGATTTCTGGGAACTCTTTCACTACTGGAATTGACTGAATAGGAGGTATCTCAACACTAGAGTCATAGACTAAGGGATATACACACCCCTTACAAAATAATTTTCTCGCCTTAATGTACGACATAAATAGACTTTTCCGCACTACTAAATTGTTTTCCACACTAAGGCTGGCTCATTTGGAAACTTAAAAATGACTACTCGAGTTCTAGATTCAACTGAGTCATAGCATGCATCAAGCCACTCAATACCTAGAATGACAACAAAATCTACCATGTCTAACTCAACTAAATTAGTCATGGTACTTCTGTGATTGGCGAAAATGGGAAAATCACGATAGACTCTCTCTATTAGAATAGACTGACCAAGAGGTGTAAAAACACTGGATATTTCGCCAAGATGCTCAAGTATAACATCAAATCTCATAGCAACATATAGATTTACGAAAGATAAAATCATTCCTGGGTCTAGCAAAGAATGAACAGTAAAGTCAAAGACTTCACCAGTGACAACATCTAGTTAACCCTCTTGCTCTTGACGAGTGTTGATAGCCTATAAGCGATTTTTTCTTCCCCCGCTATTGGAAGTAGCCCCTCTAGGTGCAGCTCTTTTCGGTGGAGCAACTGGAGAAGATTGGACCTTTTCTCCTTGATTTCCATACCTTTCTAGTTCTCAAGACACTCCCTCAGAAAACGACTATTTTGACCACACTTAAAACAACTAGTAAAGCCCTCACAAGAAATACGAAGTGGTTTCTGCCATTCTTACCACATGCATGAGGTCTACTATCCCTTTGTGACATACAGACATTAGAAGAGGCTGGATTAGCTCTGAACTTCTGACTATTGTACTCACTTTTGTTCTTAGGTATAGGTGCACTCATAGATGATGGAGTAGGTCCCTTTTGCTTCTAAATAAAGGGAGGACCTGTTGGCATTATTCTTTTGTTGCATGAACTTGTTTCCTAGACTTGTTGTACATAGATCATAAACAAGTCTAGGTGCCTATCCCCAATTAGCATTGCTTTTTTTCCTTCCTTTATTGACTAACGAGACAACCCAGCCAAAAATAAACTCATTATGCTCCTCATGTCAACAACCATCTCCAGATCGTAGCAGGAAATTTGTGCAAACTTCAGACCGTACTCATGATCACTCATAAACGCAGGATTAAGGGTTAGAAACTCTCTTATCTTTTGCTCTCGCAACTCACAACGAATGAAACGTCCCATGAGAAAATTCTCAAACACAACCCAACTTACAATTGGTACATCCTCAGCCCTATACTTTTTCCATTGGGAAAATAAGACTCTTGCGATACCCTTTATTTGGTATGCATCTAGTTCCACCCTCTCAGCATCAACAACATGCAATATGTTAAAAGCTTTTTGAAGGACTTCAGCAAAGTTCTCGGGGTCCTCTGTGACACTTCAACCTGTGAATCTTGGTTAATTCATCTATAAAAACATACGGATCTCTGAAGTATTATCCACTTCCTTTCAATTACCTCTATGTCTAACTTGATGAGTCGCAGCTCGACTTAATATCTAGATAGTCTCACTGAATTTAGCATGGATAATTTTTCCTTGTTGTTGCACTTCAATTGCATTTTGCAACTCTTGTTTCTGAACATATCTCTTAGTTAGACGACCTTTGACTACTCTTCGTGGAGGCATAAGTCTCTGGAAACACGTACATACACGAATTAGAGAGAAAAGGAATACGAAAGAAGTGAGAAATTCATAAATGTTATAGCCTTTTAATCATAGATGCAACGCACTTTAAACCAATGAAAAAGACACTACAGAAACAACTTCATATACTCCGTAGGACTCTTGAACTTTCTGCTCTAATATTAAGTTTTTCACTCCCCAAGCCTACACCCTGGACATGATCAACACCTAATGACTATTGTTGATCTTGAGTGAACCTTTCGCTTGGCTTACTTACTAAGAGGAAGACTTAAACACAAGATATAACTCAAGAAATAACTTAAAAGTAATACTTAGCCAAAGTGGAAATTCAAGTATCAATCATTCACAAGTGAATTGAAAAGACTAAAGAAACTAACACTATCTGTCTATGAAGACTCTAAATTAAAGAGGGATGTTGAGATATGACCACCAATCATCCTAACAAGTGAAAACTTAAACAAATCACTTAAATGATAAATATGTCCTCCAAAATGAAGGGAGGCTCACAAAGTGACTCTGAGTCACTCACTGGATCAATGCTACGTCGAAGGTTGATCCTAGCTACTTATATCTGCATCATGATACGATGTAGGACAATTGGCATTTGTAAATGTATGATTATACGTGTTGGATTAATAACACAACATTGTCTTGAAAGATAATATGAAAGAAACACTTAACTTATGAATACTTAGCAGAACTCAATTAATTATAAAGCAGTTTAAAAACAAGTGCATAATAAAGATAAGTTGCTTAAAACCATGATGTATGCTCTTTATGTATACAAAGATACAAAATAACTATGATATGTATGTAAAAGTACAAATAAACTAACGTCAACTCATAATTATAATCAAAGACATATCATGCTTCCCCTCAAAGTCTGCTCGTGCAATTTATGAATGAAGTCTCATACCCCCATCCATACTAGGAAGGACCTCTTGAGGAACCATGCAACTATTGTTGTGGAAGTTTCTCTAATAGACAACCATCACTTAGTAGTTCTAGTCATGCTACAACGTTACTCAGCCCACGTTGCTCAGCTATCGTAACCTTGCCAGAGTATAGGACCTAAATGTCTAATGGATCCACTAGTCTAATTTGAAAAGGATTCATCTAAAAGTATGACCCTTTTTGTATTGAGGATGGTTACATAGTTTTCATGGAGACTTTAGTTAATATTAATATCCCATCCCCATATCAGTTTTCAATACTACTACCAAAAATATACTTATCTTATATGTTTAAACGCAACTTTTCCTGTGATTCGACATTTTTGCTCAAAAATTTAGCTAAAAGGATATCTTGAAAATCTCATTTTCTTGCTTGCTTCATTTTCTAAAGCTATAATTCTTTTCTGAAACTAACCTGGAGGCTCTTTGGAAAATATAGTTTTTAGTTTCCTTACTTCTTTAAATGTAAAAACATTTTAAATCTGTTTCCTTACTTTTTTAAATGTGAAAACATTTTAAATCTCTTTGGGAATACTTGGTCCCCATATACTTTTGAATAATGAACTGCAACTTTACTCTTTACTCTTTACTTAGCTTATAACTTGAGTATTGAATCATTTGTTAGGGAATACTTAGTTCCTTTATATTTCTTTCAAGGAAGAACATCAACTCTTTACTCTATACTCAACTTGAAACTTGATCCTTAAAACGAACCTACAACGTTTAATAAAGACACTCGAAACATTAAGAAACTTTGGTTTTTTGACTTACTTATTATCTTCTATACTTAACTCTTAACTTCTTTGATTTTGATCTTAAATTTCCTTGAATTGGATTATGGATTCAAGGTTCATGATCTCATTTTTATGGATTATTTTATGATTTTTAGACGTACCTTAAAATGGTGAATACATCACTTAGGAACTAGTACAAAAAATGGTGGGGAACGAATGGGGTGCACATGCGCCCTTGGCGCTATGAGAGGTGTGCGCATCGGTCCCCAAACTTTTGAGAACATTTTGGGGAACTCAAGATGGAGCAGCACCCCAAGGCCTTACGACTAGAGTTGTCCTGTGGAGGCGTGGAACCCCAAGGCCCTACAGACAGGCTTTCTCAACTTTTCTCCTCCATTTTTAATCTCTAACCCTCTAAACTTTCATGTTTCTTTACCTAAACACATAGTATCATTTACACTAATTAACCAATAGATTTAACTCAAAATAAACCCGGAAACATGAATCAGATCAACACAAGGCATCCAACAACTCAACCAACAAGAATTCAACAATGCTATTCAAGAACTTCAGTTTTTATCATTCAACCTTACTCAAACCGCTGAATTGAAATTAGTTGGTGTGTGGATGAACTGACCCAACACAAGATGATCTCACATTCCTTTTTAGAGATCACCCCCGATAAATTCTACAACCCGAACTTCGATGATTTGGAACGTTCTTGCTTCCTCTTCTCCTTTCTCCTCTTTTCTCCTCTTTCGTTCTCTACTCTCAAAAACCTAACTTATTTTTTAAAAGTGTAAAATGAATAAGATCAGTTTATACCCAAATTTATTACCAAAAAAAAAAACCTAATTAGGTTGGATAATAAAAGGACCAAAATACCCTCTAAAATCCCGGATTGGACATTTCATTGATCTGACTGCCCAACTGCTAAAGGACATATCTCACTTATATGATATAAAAATTGCGCAAAATCGGAGACATTGGAAAGATATTACCAAGGGCTTTCCAATCATAGTAAGAACTACCTCTAAATAATCCTGAACTAGGGTTTATGGCGGTTGAAGTTGACCAAAAATTAAATTTTTCTTAACTTAAGAAAATTTCCAAATTTTAATTCTTTACAAAACTGACCATTTAAACTTCTAAGCTTCTTCCTAGCTATTTCAATTTGTAAGATGTTGCATATTTAATATTAATGAAGCACTATTCAAGCTCATATAAGATAAACAGGAAAACAAACAACCTTAGTATACCTTGAATCAAGCCTTCGAAGTTTTATTGAACTTGAGCCATCCCTCTTTTATGAATGTTGGCTTGTTCCTAGCCTAAAACAATTTAACAAAACACAATATACCGCCAATGAATAATGACCTATAAATACTCAGATTATAATCAAATCCTAACTCAATTTGATTTCTATGATCCTCTTTACAAAAACATGTGTTTTCCACCATAAATTCAAGTCAAACTCTCTCTAAGTTCACCCAACAATATTAAGGCAAAAGAATCACAAAAATAAGCCAGGGAAATGAATTAGTAATATTTACCGAAGTATTTAGTAGAAAGTGAAGAAAATCACTCTAGGTTTCTCTTACTCTTCCAATAATGAGCTTCATCGAATAATGAGTTCTTTCGGAGAGTTTCAATATAAATTGTTATTTAACCGCGCTATAGCGGCCTAATTGATTATAGTGTCTCTGTCATTGAATAAACACCCACAATGGGAGGAGTTAATTCCAGTGCAATAGCGACGTGACACCCGTTATATCTTATTGCATCAAACAAAAACTTGAAATTCTCAAAAAGTGTTTGTGATGAGTCAAAGATTATACTGATATTATGTTTCTAGTTCACCAATTTATGTCCTCACTGATTTTCTAGGTCCATATCTCATTCTAATTTTTTTGAATTTGATCTATGAGAGTTTAAGTACAAAATGAGGACAAAAGAAAGCAAAAGAATTCCAATTCACATAATATCTGAAGTGCAAATTTAAAATATTTTTTAATATATCAAAACACATAATATGAATGTCGAAGCCATGATTGTAAAACATTCCATGACTTCATATTTCTTTCCTCTTTCTTAAAAAATTACAGTTCCCACATTTTAACAGTTGCCTATAGATCAAGACTTTGTTGTTCAATGAGAATACTATTTTATAAAAGTTGTATAGAAACTCGACATATATGTATTCCTTCCATAAGATGTGACTATATTAGATCCTTCTGGATTTTTCGTGTATAACTATAAAATATTAGTAATTTTTTATGTATATAAATCATAATTACACATAAATACTATATGTCTTATTTAGCTGATTCAATATTCATTGGTCGCTGCTAATACTAATGTATGTAAAGATGAGATAGTTTATTTGGTACATAATAGCAATGCAATAAGAATATGAAGCTAATGATTAAATAAGAAAAATAACAACACGTGATAGGAAGGGGAAATTTTCTTCTTCCGGGAAAAAGCATTTTATTACTATGAATTATTGCCATTCCATCGAGCATGAAAAACATCAAAAATACATCTTCGTGAATACAATTCCAACAAGGTGATGATCGATAGAGTTCCAACGTGTTGTTATAAAACTCATTCCTAAATTATGTCAAGAAAGATTGTTTGCACAATAATATATTGGATATTTTTATGGCTAATTGAAATTTTTGGATTGGACGTATTCGTAATTATGATTTGTGTGTCTTGATTCAACTAATTTGCAACTTATTTATATTACTACTACTCTTTTTTATTCATCTCGTTGAAATTACTGCATTACTTTTAATAGGTATAATATTGTTAAATCATTACGCTTAAATGATGCAACAAATTGAGATAAATAAGCTACAATCTAGTGTTGACATGTTTCTTTTTAAGACCTAACGTAGTCAATGCTTTGCCTAAACATGCAAACTAAACATGGTGCAGATGATGTTGGGTTCAACACTGTGTACTTCTTGACTTATAGTGAAGAGGGTTTTGCTTTGTATATATAGTTTATGAGGTACCCGGGTTCAAAAGAGTGTGCTAAGGCTGGAAATTTTGGTAATTGAACCACCTTAGTCTTAGTATCACCTTCTAACTTGCTTATGACAGTTCTGAAAAATGTTAACCCAAAACATAATCAAACTATAAAGTTATTAAGAAATGAACAACTTTTTGAACCTTCTTAAAACAGTTAGTTACACAAAGAATAAAAAGGTTACATCACTGAATATTGCAGCCCTAACACAATCGTTTGAACACATGTACCTCATTAACTCCTTACACAACGAAAAATCTTCTCACTCTAACGCAAGAAGCAAACAATGATGAACTCAACATCATTTATGCAGTGCTTAATTAGCATCTATTGTCTCTATCTGGCAGATTAATTGACTACGTTAGCCCTTAAAAGTGAAATATATCAGTACTTGAGTGTAGCTTATTTATTTTAAATTTATGATAACATTTAACTGTTAGAATTTAAGCTTATTAAAACCATAAAAATTAATACAATATGCAACTGAATGAAGGAAAATCAGTAACAATTAAATATATTAGTTTTAGATTAGTTGAACCAAGACCCAAAAAGCATAATTAAGAAGAAAACTAATCCTTAAACTTTAATTAGCCTTAGAAAGATTGAACATATGTTTTTGCAAAAAGCCTTTCTTGACATACTATCGGAATATTTGAATAACAAGATACCATCCCATAGAGCATCACCTAACAGGAATTATTGTATATCCCTAATATTTTGAAATAACTTGCAACGTTTTGAAACTTAAAAAGCAACTTATTTATTTAAATAATTTAAAATTTTAGAGTCACCATCTATTTTAGAAAAAATATGAAACATTTTAATTAATTATTAATTAAATGTTAATATGCAAAATCAATCAGATTTAATGTAAGAGTTCAAATGATCACGAAGAATAGGAATTACCACCCTTAAGAATCCACAATTGTGGGTCCCGAATGAACGTATTTTTTAATTGAGGAGGTGATGTAAATTATTTCACAATTATACTGACATTAAATGTGTATATATAAATAATATAGAAAAACTTAAACGTGACATATTGTAAAATATTTACGGATCGTCAATAATATAGATAATGATAGATAAAACGTTTAAAAAGTATTCAAACATTTCTTTCAAATAACTTCGGTGGAAAACTAGATACTTGTAATAAACACTTAAGCAAGGTATTACAACTGCAATTATATGAATCAAAATATATAATAACAATAATAATAAATAAGCTCATTTTTTGTATGTCTGAGTGAGGCCTTAAAATTGAAAAAAATTAATAAAAATCATCATCCGCCTTTGACAAAAAATTCATTATGTTTTATATTAAAAGAATCAAATGAATCATTATTATCTATAATAAGCTACAGATAATTCTTTTTAGTCATATTACAAACAAAGTGTAACAATTTAAAATAATGGTCAAGAATGATGATTGTCTAATGAGCGATGGATCAAAGTTTCACAAACATATAACAAGTTCCAACAACAAAAACTTCCTCAACAATGTGACTGGTAGTAAATACTTAATGTTGAAAACATCTAAAACAATGAAAAATAAGCAATATAAATTAGCAATTAAATAACAAACATTCACTATATAGAAAAATGATAGAAAATAAAAAAGTAACAGAATCAAATTATTGAAAAAGCAAAACTATAAAAAAAATAAAGAAAATGCAGATATACTATAAAAAATATATACCTTGGTAAATAAAAACACTTACCATACAAGACATGAAATACCAACAAAATATAAAAGGTGAAAGAATCATAGATACTAACAAAATTGCGCCGGAGAAAAAGTCTATAGGTAAAGTTGATTTTTCATGTAATCGCCGAATCTTTGGCTCTCTTTAAAAATCTCAATCGTGTACATCACCGGAATTTTTACCTAGAACAAAAAAAACTTTAGTTGGGAGATAGGGGTAGAGGATGTTATTGGGGTCTCTTGAGTTGTGGTGGTTTAATTATATCATTAGTGGTTTTGCCGAGAAAGTTCATCAGAACAATTTTCTTTGGCGTTTTAACATGACATTTGTATTAATCGATAGATCTTGAAGAGATTTACGTACCTATATTAGATCCTTATGAATTTTGTGGTGTATACCAATACAAAATGAATAATTTTTTATGTATATAAATTATAATTTCACATAAACACTCTTTGTCTCATTTTACTAATTAAAAATTAATCATCGATGCAAACTCTAATGTAAGTATACATAATAACAGTGCAATAAGAGTATAAGCTAATGACTAAACAAGAAATAACAACACGTGATAGGAAGGGGAATTATTCTTCTTCCTAGAAGAAAGCATTTTATTACTATGAATTTTTGCAATTCCATCGAGCATGAAAAGCTTCCAAAATACATCTTCTTGAATAGAATCCCAACAAGGTCATGATCGGTGGAATTGCATTGTGTTGTTATAAAACTCATTTCTAAATTTTGTCAAGCAAGGTTGTTAGCAAAATCATATATTGGATATTTTTATTGCTAATTGAAGTTTTAGGATTAGCCGTATTCTTAAATAATAACAAATCCACATATTCCTCAATATTATAGAAGATTCAGAGAAATGATAATTTCTCTAAGTAAAAAGACTAAGTGAATGAAGTAAATTATGTGGTCATTTCTCAAGCGAATCTTTTGAAAAATATGTGAACATGAAAAAATGAGTGTTAGATTTTCGTAATGATGAGTACATTTGTGCTAAATAAAACGATTTTGTGTTTCTACACTCAAATGGAGAAGAAGAATATTTATTGAAATTGGTGATTCATTAACTACTTAAGTTTTAAGAATAAAAAATCTTCTATTAAACTCACATATAAGAATATTAACATTATTTGACTTGATACATGAATATTAGAATTCGTGCAATTTGATTGTTGTGAAAAAAATTTTAATTTATAGAACTTTATAGATGTTGAATGTTATTCCTCTATTATAAAATATTTGGATGTGTAGGGATATGTTATTAATGTTGTGTTACATGATCCTAAAGAAAAGTATAAGAAAAATATGGTCTAAGGTTCTAATTGTATGTTAATAAATGTTGCATTTACATGTTGTGATAGTTAATTATTATTTGATTGGATGTCAATGTTAGAAGAGAAAAAAAATTGTTGAGGTTTTAAAAGAAGTGATCATATTATTCATGTTCTTATTGAAAATTATATTGCCTCTTGATGAATTATGTTGAAAAGTGTATTTGATAATACATGAGAGGTACTATAAGAAAATATTGAATAAGTGAATAGTTTGTTGTACAAAAGGGTACAATATATTATGAAAAAGGCAAAAGAAGTTGGTATGTATTGTGGGTGCCATAATAGAAAAACAATAAATTAGAATTAGTTATTGTGGAGTTGATTGGTGATGAGACTAAGTGGTTAAGACAACTCTTGGTGTGTATTCGAAGTGGAAAAAAATTATTTTTAATGTGACTAAATTGACTCATGTGTTTGAGATACAATTTGAAGAAGCAGCTGTGGTGAGATGAATTATTTACGAAAATAAATTATGTGTAGTCGGAGTTGAATCTGGTCAATTCACATACTAATAAAACATCAAGGGGAGTAAAGACCTTTATCATTTGATAATATCAACAATGAGGGTAACCCAACATATGAGATTGGATATTCCATGTATTACGTTTATATGGATAATGACAAGTCATTGGTTAATCAAGTAAAAACTTTAAAGTTTTGTCCCTCCTATAATGTGTGAATATAGTGTGATAATCTGCAAAGCAAAGTGAGACAGAGTTATGGCTCTTAATCCAAGTCATATCCCTTATAGGTGGTGTATTGCTCTGCAGAATACACTTGATGATTGGACCTATATGAGTGTAAACTGGTTTCGCTTCTATGAAATTGTCACAGATTTCTAGAGCACTCATGAATATCAGGACACATGCATGGTCTCTTAGCCCAAAACCGCGATAACAACATAGATTTTGCGAGTATGATGTGATAGAAAACACGCTAGACTTAAAAAATAATTATTTCTTTATAGAAGTTCTAGACTTCACCAAATTATTCTGTAAGTATACTTTTGTTTTATCAAAGTCTTGTTTATAGTCTACGAACAGCAGATCGATGTATTAGTCTCATATGTGGAAACCAGCAAAACTTATTTTTCATTCTATTCCATATTATATTCATGAGACATGTAGGGGACTGTTGGAAAACAATATTAATATCTCCACAATACAATATTCTTACGAACTTTCAACTCAACAAATAACTGATGCAAAATTGAATTGCCTTAAAGACAAATTTGACAGTTAGCCAAACATTTCATTATTGACAAACATTTTGTGCACTTTTAATAGCATTGTTAGACTATTAAAATTCTTTTTTCAAATCTAATGTTACACTTTGACAATTGACTGACTTTCTTCATTGTCATTAACTTCTAATTATACGCCATTTATTGTCTTGTCTTCTTTGACCTTTGGAGGAACAATAGAGTTGAAATATATATTCCTATTTGTGTTGTTGTTGAGAGGAGGGAAAGAAAAACATAGAGCGAATCAACAAATCTCATCTCTTTTTTTCTATATTCTTGTGATGGGTTTTATATTAAAGAAAATGTGTTAGTTTTTGACTCCTAGTTGTATATTAAAAGAGCTTGTTTAATCCTGGAAATACACCCATACCGGGTGAGATATCCTTAAGAACAGTGTATTTAGACACACATCAATCAATGAACATTTCCAACAAGAGTTCGTGGTGAAGTACAAGCCAAGGTGAGTTTGATACAAGTGTTTGTGATGAAGGTATTTTCATTAAGAATTTACAACAATATAACTTTTCATGATGAAGATATTTTCTTTATGAATTTACAACAATCGTTTGGATATTTTATCCGGTATGAATGTATCCCCCAGGATTCAACAAGTTCTTCTAATATAAAACTATGAGCAGAAACTAACAAAGATTCTTTAAAATATAACCTAGCACAAGAATATAGAAAGAAAAAGATGAAATTTGTTGATTTGCTCTCTGTTTTTTCCCTCCTCTCAACAACTACACAATAGGAATATATATACCATCTCTATTGGTCCTCCAAAGGTCAAAGAAGACAAGACAATAAATGGCTATAATTAGGAGTTAATGACAACGAAGAAAGTGAATCAATTTTCAAAGTGTAACGTTAGATTAAAAAAGGAATATTAATAGCCTATCAATGCTATTAAAAGTGGACAAAATATTTGGTCAAAATGAAACGTTTGGCAACTGTCCAATTTGTCTTAAATGCAATTCAATTTTGCATCAGTTATTTGTTGATTTTTGAGATACTAATATTTTGTTTCCAACGGATTTGTGGATCTTGATTCAAATAATTTTTAACTAATTTATATTACTATTACTCTTTTTAAGTCATGAAGCTGAAATCACCGTATTACTTCTAATAGTTGTAATATTTTTAAATAGTGACACTTAAATGATGCCACAAATTTAGATAAATAAGTTACACTCAACTACTGACATGTTTCTTTTTAAGACCTAAATTAGTCAATATTTTGCCTAGACATGCTAACTAAACATTATTCAAATGACGTTGATTTCAATATTGTTTACTTCTTTGCTTATAGTGAAGAGGTTTTTGCTCCGTATACATTATTTATGAGATACGAGGGATCAATGATTTTGCTAGGCTGGAAAATTCAGAAATGGAACCACATTATTCTTGGTGTCATCTTCTAACTTGCTTATAACGCTTCCGAAAAGTTTTTGTCCAAAACATTAAAATCACAGCATAATTCTATTATGGACAAACTACGTTTAGAACCTTGTTAAAGCAATTAGTTGCGCCAAGAACAAGAAGGTTCCATCACCAAATTTTGAAACCCTAGCACAATTTTTGAACATATTGACCTCATTAAGTCTTTATTATACACAGGAAAATCCACTCACTATAAGACAAGATGCAAATAATGATGAACTCAACATCATTTTTGTCGTGCTTAATTAGTTAGCATGCATTGTCTCTGGCAGCGCAATTGAACTACATTAGGTATTAAAAATGAAACATGTCAGCACTTGAGTGTAGCTTATTTATTTTAATTTTATCACAACATTTAAGTGTTAGAATTTAAGCTTAAGAAACCCATAAAAGGTAATGCAATACATGCAACTGAATAAAGGAAAAGCAATAAGAAATAAATATATTAGTTTTAGATCAGTTGAACAAAATCCAAAATGCTTAATTAAAAAGAAAACTAATCCCGAAACTTAAATTAGCCTTAGAAAGATTAAACATATGCTTGTTCAAAAATCATTCTTGACATACTATTGGAATTTTTGAATAACAAGATATCATCCCTTAGAGCATCACCTAGCAGGAATTATTTTTATAGCCCTAATATTTTAAAATAAGTAGCAATGTCGTGGAACTAAACAACACTAATTTATTTAAATAATTTAAAATTTTAGAGGCACCATCTATTTTAGGAACAATAGGAAACATGCTAAGTAATTAATTAATAAATAACTATCAATATATGAAATCAATTAGATTCTAGGTACGGGTTCATATGATCAGGAAGGAAAGGAGTTAGCAACCTTGAGAATCCACAATTATATTGTGTGTCCCGATTGAACTCAATTTTTTTATTTGAGCAGGAGATAAAAAATTAATTTCACGATTATACTAACATGTAAGATGTATACATAAATAACATAGTCAAATTTAAAAGTAAAATATAGTGAAGTATTTACCTATTGTCAATAATATAGATAAATATGGATAATTCATTCGAAGAATTCGTCGAAGTCGAAGGAGAAGAAGAAGAAGAAGAAGAAGTCTTAAAATATGGGGATAAAAAAACAATCGTCATCGTCCATTGGCAAATTATTCCTTCAATTTATGGTAAAAGAATCAAATGAATCATTATTAGCAGTAATAAGCTATCCAATATTCCTTTTTTTAATTGAGGAGGAGATAAAAATTGATTTAACAATTATACTAACATGAAAGATGTATACATAAATAACATAGTAAAATTTAAACGTAAAATATAGTGAAATATTTATCGATTGTCAATAATATAGATAATTATCGATAAATCATTAAAAATGTATTAAGAAGGAGAAGAAGAAGAAGAGGAAATAGAATAAGAAATAAAAGAAGAAATAAAACTCATTTTATATATATCTAAGTGAGGTCTTAAAATATGGGGGAAAGAAAGAAAATTGTCATCGTCCATTGGCAAAATATTCCTTCAATTTATGGTAAAAGAATCAAATGAATCATTATTACAAAAAATAAGTTATCTAATATTATTGTTGATCAAATGAGAAATACAGTGCCACAATTTCAAATAATTGTCAAAGAACGATAGTAATCTAATGAGTGACGGATCAAAGTTTCACAAATAAATAACAAGTTCCAGAAACAAAAAATTTCTCAACAATGTGTCTTGTAGTAGATGATTAATGTTGAAAACATATAACACTATGAAAAATAAGCAATATATAATAGCAATTAAGTAACAAACATTCACTACATAGAAAAATGATAGAAAATAACAAAGTAACATAATCAAATTAACACAAATTAGCAAAAAAATTGCAAAAGCAAAACCATAAAAATATAAAGAAAATATAGATATGCTGGAAAAAAATGTAACCATGGTAAATTAAATACACATCTAGCATATAAGACATAAAATACAAATAAAATACAAAGGGTGAAGCAAATCAGAAATACTAACAATATTGCGTTGGAGAAAAGTTTGTAGGTAAAGGTTATTTTCATGTAGTCGCTGAATCTTTGACTCTCCATCCAATTCTTTAGAGTGTACCTAACTGGGATTTTGACCTGTAACAAAAAAAATACTTTAGTTGGAGGATAGGGGAAGAAGATGTTAGTTGGGTCTCTAGAGTTGTGGTTGTTTGATCTCGTTAGTGGCTTTGCCGAGAAAGTTTATTAGAAAGTTTTTTTTTAGCGTTTTAACAAGAAATTTGTATCAACCGATAGATCTTGAAGAGATCTTACATACCTATGTATGTTGTGTGGGATAAATATGACTTAAACTTTTGAATTTTAAAAAGAAAGTGGCAGATCTATGGAGTTTGGTTAAGAGTAGATGGAAATTATTTGTGGGTTCATGCAGAGGATGGTGAAAGGAAGAGCAGTAAATTTTGGGGTCATTTTGAGGTAGACGGATGGATAACTGGTGGCAATGAGTGGGAATAGGTTCGCTATGAAACTTCTCATCAGAAATTCAGCATGAAATTTATATTAATAATCGATATTGAAGACACCTATATGCATATGTAAGTTGTATGATATGAAGATTACCTGAACCGTACGACTTTTAACAAAAATTCATTTCGGTGTTTGATTTTTCTCAGATCTATGAAGCTTGGCTAAGAATCAGATGAGTTGATAATTAGTTAATTCATCTAGAGTGTGAGAGGGTCAGTGGTGAAACTTTGGATCATTTATCAGATGATAGATGTAGTGTAGTGGTGGTGGGCAGCGGTCGTACCGCAACAGAAAGGATGGAGAAAATTATGAAAACCTGAAATTTATATACCTCTTTGATTTGGAGAGAAGAAGAGTGTTATAAAGGCAACAAAGTCACCCTACTTAAAAACCATGGTCTTCAAAAATTAATTTTAGATATGTCAACATGGGCTAGCCCACCCCATCCGGGCTAATCCATACAAACTTTGAAATTTTATGGGCCAAGCCAAGCTAGCCCATTTTTAAGTAGGCCAGAAAATGGTCGGCCAAGCCCACAGGTATGTGGGCTATGAATTTTGTCTGGTTTGACCTCTTTTTAAAAATATGTTTTTTTTTATAATTTTTTAAATTAAAATATTATCATATATAATTAAATATGGACAAGACAATATTACATGGTGTTAGTGTTACTACTTACTAATAAAATTCTCAAATGAAATTATCTTTATAATATTTGTAAAGTTTGATTTCAAGTAAAAGAATAAATAGCCAAATTCAAATAGTAAACTATTTTTTCCATCGATCTTAATAAAACACAAAAACTATGACAATATTTCATAGGCTACAACCAATGTTGTGATTCCATAAAAATTTTAGGAAAATTTTAATTTATGTAGTACATATTTTATAAACATAATTTGTTTTTAAATTTTAGTATTTCAAATACTAAACAAATATGTACTTTAGACTCAAGTTATTTTTAATACTAAATTTTATATTATTATTATTAATTTTATTTGGCCCATGGGCCCCTATTTGTATTTCTCAAGCCCCAGAAATCGACATACTTATTCAGGCCAGACTAAAAATTCCTTTTCTAAAATGGTCTTCAAAAATCGTGGCTTAGCATTATCAAATCATGGGTTAGGCCAGACCGGCACAACGGGCCTAGCCCATATTGGTGGGTCTAATTAATTTCACTTTCTTTGCATTACATTATGTGCATTTGAATGTGTTTAGTGACTTTGCTAAAATAATATAAATAAGTTATGTATAATGTTATTAATGTCAAGTAAATATGTGATTCAAATAAAAATAATAATTTAGTGAAACAAACATTTTATTTATATACAACACAGTGTAACAAGCATAGTGGTAACAAAATTAATCAAACCGAATAGATAAAATTCCTAATATTTTTAAAAATAAGGATATTTATCGTTAAATCGTAAAAAAAAATATAAAAATGATTTTTACTATTTGATGAATTCAAAACATAGAATTATTAACTTTGAAGATATCGGGTTGAAACTGGGTGTCGACAATTATCTGCAAGCAGTAGTAGTTTGGCATTTGGTGATGCTCGATGGAATTTAAATAAATCTTATAAATATAGGTTTTAGCTTCCAAGAATAAAACTTTTCTCCTCTTATAAAGTGTTTTTATTCTTCATATTTAATCATCCGCTTCATGTTCTTCCATCATTGATTTGTCCCAATATTTATTGATGATGGTGATTTTAAAGTTAGCACACCATATAATTAATGGTACAACTTTACGAACCAAAGTCCAATCAACTTCAATATGTCGATGAATTAAAATTACATCCTCTCAAGTTTCATAGGGTGAGACAAAAGGTATCACAAATGAACTATAATCATGTTACTAGAGAAGAATTGATGTTTCCTTTAATACTTGCGTCAGTAATGCTTGTATTAGTTGTACATAGATTATTTCTCATGCACCGTCTAGTTTGGTGAATTAAAACTAGCATGTATTGCATTCTAATATTTATTTACAAAAATATCCTCCATAATTATGGTGAAAATGTAAAATCTCTCAACTACAAACGACTAGGAAGGAGGTTAAAAATTTGGAATAACTATTTTAGAAAGAATAAGAAAAACCAGGAAAATTTTCTAAATTAGGAAAGTGAGTTTTGGTCATTTTCGAACGACCATAACTCCTAGCTCAATATGAGTTAGGGTTAGTTCAACATATGGTAGGAAATCCCTTAGAATAATTTTTCCAACGCCGTCGAGTTTTCACGATTTCGATATACTATATGTGAGTCATGCATCTCGGAATTTGGGTGTTGGATTAAGGAAAGTCCAATCCCTATTTGGGAAGGGAAAAGTTATCTTTTCCTTTCCTAATTTAATTAATTTAATTTTAGGGATTTATTGGGGTAAACACTAAAGTTAGTCAGTTTGAAAAAATAAAAATTACGCTTAGGTCTTGGAGAAGATAGAAAAAAAGATGAAGGTAGAAAGAAGTCAATAATTCGCCAAGAACGTCAAGTTTTGCTAGTGGAATTTGTCGAAGTGATCACCATAACGATATGTGAGATCTTTTAGTGTTGGTTCAGTTCACCCACATACCAAACTTGTTTAATTCAGCGGTTGGTGAGTTGTTTATATGTTAATAGGTGAAGTTCTTGAAGAACATTGTCGAATTCTTGTTGGTTGAGTTGTTGAATGCCTAGTGTTGATTTGATTAGTATTTACGAGTTGTTTTTCGAGTTTAATCTGATAGGTATTAAGGGTACCAATGATCATAAGTGTTTGTTGGAAAATCCATGCATGTTTAGAGGGTTTAGAGAGGAAAAACGAAAGAGAAAAGTCGAGAACACCTGGGTATAAAGGTTAGGGTGTCGCACCTCCCATAGCCCCCAAAGGACAACCTATGTCCATAGGGCCTTGTGGTGACACGCCAGACAGAGCGCTCCAACTTGGCCTCTAAATTTTGGGGCCTGGCATCCCATGCCTCTCAAAACGCCAAGGACACAGTTCACCCGATTCTTTTCCCACCTTTTCGTACTAGTTCCTAAGTGATGTATCTATGATTCTTAGTTGATTCCAATACTCTAAGGTACATCTAAGCATCATGAAATCATCCATAAACATAAGATCATGAACCTTGAATTCATAATCCAATTCAAGGAAAGTCGAGATCAAAGTCAAAGGAGTTAAGATTAAAGTAACAAGTCAAAGCAAAGTTCTTAAAACTTTTCAAGAGTCTTTAGCAATGTTTTAACATTGTTATAAGACATAAGTTTCAAGCTAAGTAAATACTACTGAGTTGAAGTTCTTCCTTCAAAGAAATATGTGGAGGCTTTGTACTCCCAAAGAAGTTTAAAAGAAATGTTTTTCACATTTGAACAAGAACGGAAACAGAGTTTTCCAAAGATCCTTCAGTCTAGTTTTCATAAAAGAGTTATAGATTTATGAAATGAAGCAAGCATGAAATTGAATTTCCAATATAGACTTTGAGCTATGTTTTTAGCACTAATCTCAAATCACAGAGGAAGTATATTTATAAAACAAAAGAGCAAATATTTTTTGAGAGTAGTATTGAGTACCGAAATGGGGACAAGCATGAGTTCAGATAACTCACATCTCCACAAAACCATCTAGCCACCATGGGTAGCAAATGTTCATATTTTTTTATATAAATCCTATTCACAGTAGATTAGTAGATCCATTAGGCAGTTCAGGTCTTATACCTTTTTTCAGGTATAGGATGCGCTGGCAACGTGCGGTAAATCGTTGTATCATCACTATAGCTCTTAACTGATGGATGTCGGTTAGAGAAACTCACACAGAAGATAATTTATACATATATATATATATGCACACACATCAGTTTATTTGTATTTTTACATACATCTCAGAGTTAATTGTATCATTGTATACATTTAGAATTTACATCATGTTTTCAAATAGTGTTTCTTTATATTGCACTTGCTTTTAAATTGCTTTCAATTGAAATGATATAGTTATATTGGGTTATGTTATTCATGAGTTAAGTAGAGCTGACGTAAGTGTTCCTTCTTAGTCTTTTAAAGCTTTAGTTTTTTTTAGTGTTCCCATTCGCATATTCATATATTCAATGTACTGATGTCAGTTGTCCTGCATCATTTTATATTGTAGACGCAGGTAACTATGAGCAGCATCCGGCGTACCATTGATCTAGTGAGCAGCTCAGAGTGTAACATCTCGTAACTCGAAATAGCTTGGAATAATCTAAGAAACCTAAACTTATCATTTTAGGAAAGAATACGAAAAATCTAGAAATTTTTCTAAGAGTAAAAAATGAGCATTTGGTCAAAAATGTCCATTAATTCAAACTAAGGGTGAGTTAGGGTCAGTCTTTATATCGTTGGAAAGTCCTTGGAAATATCTTTCCAACATCGTCAAGTTTGCATATATTAAATATCATATGACGGAGATATGCCTATCAGAAGTTGGGTAGTTGGACTGAGAAAGGTCCCAATCCGAATTTTAGGAAGGGTAAAGTAGTCTTTTCATCCTACTATTTCCTAATTCATTTTAAGGGTTTATTAGCGGTAAAACTAATCCTGAAATCAGTTTTAGAAAATTGAAATACGCTTAGGGCTTTGGAGAAAAGAGAAGAGAAGAAGTAGAAAGGAGAAAAGACTAAGTATTCATCAAGAATGCCAAGATCTTTGAAATGAATTCATTGGGGGTGATCCCTATAAGGTATGTGAGATCTTTTTATGTTGGGTTAGTTCACCCACAAACAAAATTGTTTAATTCAGCGAAGTTTGAATAGCATTGAATGATTACCATTGAAGTTTTTTAAGAACAATGGCTAAATTCTTGTTGGTTGAGTTGTAGCATGTATTAGTTGATTGGATTCGTGTTTGTAGGTTGTTTTCTGGTCTAATCTGTCGGGTATATATTTTATTAGTGACCTAAGTCATTACGGTGAGATCCATGAAATTTTAGAAGGTTTAGCGTTGAAAAACAGAGAAGAGAAGACGAAAATTCTGTCTGACAGGCTATGGGGTGCCGTACCAAATAGAGCCCCTCAGCACAGACTCTATCCTTCATGCTTTGGCGCACCGCGTCAGCCAGAGCGCCTAAGGCCAGTGTCTATCCATTAGGCTTTGGATTCCCGTGCCTCTCAAAGCGTCATGTTTTCTGGAGACCTCATTCTTTCCCTATCTTTTTGTACTAGTTCCCAAGTGATATACCCACACTTGTTAGTTGATTCCAACACTCTAAGGTACATCTAAACATCATGAAATCATCCATATACATGAGATCATGAATTTTGAATCCATAATTCAATTCAAGGAAAGTTAAGATCAAAGTTAAGGAAGTTAAGAACTCATGTCTAAAGCTAAGAAGTAAGTTAAAGTAAAGTTCATAAAGGTTTTCAAGAGTCTTATTTAGACATTTTAATTTTGTTTAAAACTCAAATTTCAAGCTATGTAAAGAGTAAAAATTGAGTTCATTTCTCCAAGGATCTAAGGGAACTAAGTATTCCCTAGAAAGGGTATAAGTTTTTTTACATTTAAGTTAAGAGAAAACTAAGATTTTCTAAAAGAATTTTGAATAAGAAAAGAGAACATTGATTCCAAAAGAGTTTTTAAAGCTAAGTGTTGAGCAAAATTATCTCAACCCAATGAAAGTCAGTTATTTTAAAAGAATGAGCTAAAGTATCTGCATCTAGCTCCTCGTTGATCCAGTTTGAGCATCCAGAGTCATTGGTGAGCCACCTTGCATTTGGAGGACTATTTTATTGCTTTCAGTCTTTTCGTTATAGAATGTTGTGAGGTTTGTCCAGACATTCATCTTAGTATTTCTAGAGGCTTCATAAACAAATAGAGTTAGTTATGGGTCTTTTCAGTTCATGTGTAAATGATGAGACTTAAATATCATTTGTAACATTCCAGAAAATCATATGTCTAATGAGGAGCCAAGTAAATCTGTAAGAATACGTAATAGGGGTACAAGGCACCCCAATGCCCAATATTGAGAAATATTGGGCATAGTATAGAAAAATTTGCTAAGGGATATTAACCAATTTTCTATATATGAACAAGAAAAATACATTTTTGGGTTTTCATACCCCAATCAAAGATTTATTGACCAAGAAATGTACCTGCAATAAAGACCCTAGGCTAAAATGCAATAGGTTCATTTCAAACACATAAAGTACTAGGCATCCAAGTGTCAAGCCTAGTACCATAGCACATGACCATTTGAAATGATCATGTAAATTAAGCAGTGCCCAAGGATATAGTGAGGATCCTTGGGAAAATAAGTAAGCATTCCCAAATGAACCATAAATAATAGTTATTAAGGAAAGTACAACCAACACATGTGCAAGCACATGTGCAAGACATGTTAAGAAGCTGCCAAAGGAGGGGACCACCCTAACCGAATTCGGTTAGGGTAGTTAGGGGGGGAAACGTGTACAAGGGACCTTTCCATGTGGGGCCTAAATTACTAGCTAATTATACGCTCTAACCTACTGCCCTAAATAATAAATAACATAGGACCAAATAAAATAACTAATTAGTGCACCCCACAACCTAGGACCAAAAACGGGGTGACACTAACATAGTACTAGTTTAAGAGACAACCTAGTACCTAACATAGGATGGTCCAAAAAGTTAGTTATGGTCCTAACAACTTAGGGGTACTTTATTAATTCTCCTAGGTTACCTAATTGCTTTATTTATCAAATTAATTAATTAATTTAAAAGGTCTAAAACAGAGACTAAAAAGGAAATTTTCAGATTTCGATTAAGACAAGAAAGGGACAACCTAGTACCTCACCTAGGATGGTCCAAAGAGTTAGTTAAGATCCTAATACTTAAGGGTAATTTAGTAATTACCGTAGTCTGCTTAATTTATTAATTTAGAAACTTAATTAATTAATTTAAAGGGGCAAAACCGAAATCACAAAGCAATTTCAAGATTTCGGTTAAAACAAGAAAAAGACAACCTAGTACCTAATCTAGGATGGTTCAAAGGATTGATTATGGTCCTAAAGACTAAAGGGTACTTTAGTAATTACCTTAGGTAAACTAATTAATTAAATTAGAAATTTAATTAATTATTTTAAATGATCAAAACGAGATTCTTACTCTGACCTAGTACAACTCAAGAAATATCCTAGTACTTAACCTAGGATGGTCCAAAAGGGCTAATTTTGGTTCCAATGACTTAGCGGTACTTTAGTACTAACCCTAGGTACATAAATTGATTAAATTAAGGATTTAATTAATTAATATAAAGTCAAAATGTTGACCGTAGTCAACACCAATTTCCAGATTTGACTAAGTGTTATGTTCTCCTATGTTTAATCAACTTAGGAGGGGATTTTTGGTAATTGGTTAATTAGTTTATTAAATTATCTTATTAAACCTAAGTTTTATAATTCAATATCAGTTGTTAAACCTAAAAATCACGTTCAAACTCATAGAAAAGGTGACGCCAAAACTGCAAGCAACAAACGAAAGAAAAATAGAAAAATTTATTGATTTCTCTAGGGCGATTTCAAGGTTTTGTTCAAGGTGGTCTTCGTAGATTAAGTTCTACATAAGGTATGGGTTTATCTCCTGGAATGTTTTCTCCAAGATAACTTTCTTTCGAATGATTCAAAGATCTTGAAAAATAGTTGTTTCCCATCGTTCTTGTCGAACTCCTTTTCCCTAGTATCTGTGTTACTATTTCAATGTTGAATAGGTTAGAAATCATATTGTTGGTATGTTGTGCTGGCTGATCTTAATTTGTATGGTTTTTGATTAAATAATAATTTAATGAACCAATTAATTGGACTCGTTTGATGCTTAGTGTTATTATGCGAATTAAAAGAATGATGTTATATTATAGATATATCCGAAAATGTTATGTATGAAGATGTTACAGTCTGTTGTGCATACTTGCTGTTAATATGACGTTATGAAGATGTTAAAGTAATCAAATGATAATATGATGCTGTCCATTACGACTTAAAACGTTACTCTAAGGTCATGAACTAAAATTGGCTTAACAAGGCCACTATGAAATCATATCTTGAATGAATTGGCTATCTGGTTCCAATAAAATTTTCTAACTCTATTCGTCAAAATGAATATATTCCAATGGCTAGAAACTTATGTAAATAATTAAAAAGATTGTATAAGGGTTCATACATATGGAAAATTAAATATGAACATACGTAAAATTGGCTTATGCCAATAAGAATGAATTTGCTAGTCTAACATCCCAAATCTTGAGCCAATACTAAATCTTGTGTAATTAGAGTATAAAATGATAATATAAGCACTTCTAAGTTAATATCAATGAATCCATAACCAAGGGGGTGACAATTATTGGGACAACTCCCAACATGCTCTAAAAGAATGACATATGAACTCATGAAACTCATTAAATGAAGTGCTCATCGTCCATAAACGATAATATGAATCTAATACACTAAATTAAGTACGTGAGTTATATCATAATTAAAGGGTTCTAGAGTAAGTAAGTGACCGTAATGGGGTGTTTAAGGAAGTGAGACAAATCTAACTTACACCTAAGCTGCTATGTTAAAAGAATACTCACGTATGAAGGTGTTAGAAGGTGTGAGCTAGTCTCATTAACACCAAAGGATGATATGTAAGGAAAATTCACATTTCATCAATGTAAAGTAAGGATGACCTGTCATAAATAGAGTAAGTAAATCTCAATCTAGAAGAAAGCCTCCATAATGCTTGAGACAACACTAGAAGATAAAAAGTAATAAACATTCACGTAAAGGGATGAGTAATTATGAAAAGCAGATGTGCTAATGTTAATGAATGTGGTGACAAGATGATAAGAGACTAATGTGAAAGATGAGAGCAATCTAAAATGAGCCTAAGTAAACGTTACCAAAACTTTCTCACCTATGAGAGTGTAAAGTTAAAGAAGAGACCAGTCTCTATGAACACTCTAACGAAAGTATTGAGATTATGTATACTTAACACTAATAATGAGATGAGAAATATTTATTGAGCTATGATGTCCTCATACAAGAAGTCAACTTCCATGACATATGAGTTGAATGTAATGGAACTTTATACTGAGCACTGATAGGCTAGCTATGAGCGGTGATGCCTTCTTTCGGGAAGGGCGGAGTTTCACGTAACTCTCATGAGATGAGACTGTCCAGCATGCGGGGTATGGGTCTCCTTATATATTTCAGCTTTAAACCGATACTGCCAATATAGGGATCTAGCAGTGTTTGACTCCCTATATAAGCTAGCATGTTCGCGTCACTTTGGCCGGTGATGTGTGGGGAAGACACTGGATTTCATGATTCTCTCATGATCTATGTCGTTTAAGGTTAAAGTTTCCAAAATAAAAATGAGGCCAGCCTCAGAGTATGAAAGATAATGAAATGAATGATACCGAAGGTGTTTGTGCAAGACAATCAGGAGGTGAAATCAGATTCAAGTAATGACATTAGGTCATTCTTGGTCATTGCACTTCATGATCCCGATGAGAGTCGTAAATTTCATCCTAGGTATAGCTGGTGTTTACATCAGCCTACGAATGAATGAAATGAATAATGTGAAGTACGAATGAACGAATGAAGCAGACTCTCTACCTCAGTTTGAGGTCTCATATGTTGGGCCCTCACTTCAGATGTCTTCATATTACATCAACGGTTCCAAGGTCTCGTGTATATGAAATGTATAATATATTACACATGAAAGTAATGAAATCAATGGCATGATCAATAGAGAATTGCTTATGAAAGGTAATGAATATATAGTGTAAAGAATGACTCACTATAAGGTAGGGAAATCATCCTCACTCGTTGGATTACTTACTTTATTCATTGTGGATATTGTCCTACAATGAATCATAACACTTGTAAGTAAAACATAGGATCAAAAGAATTATTGATGTACACGACAAAAGAAGAAAAAGACTGAAAAATAAACTAAGGCTTGTGCCAATATTGGAGTATGAATAGATTCCTGAAGGTATATAAACAGGGTTAATAATCAATTAATGGGCATAGACAATAAAGATTGGCTTATAACTACATTCATACCCAATTTAAGAATGAAATATTTATCTTGTAAGTAAGGTAGCCAATAATGAAGCATGGATTATAAATCAACTAAAGAATGGGCATAGCCAATAAATATTGTCATATATATATAATCATACCCAAAGGAAATAAGAATGAAGAATCTAAAGTAGAGTAGCCAAATCATCTGCTACGTCTTGTGAATTGCTTACTCGATTCATCGTAGGTATGGGACTACGATGAACCATTGCACTTGTAAGTGAAACATAAGACTAAAGGAGATCATTGAACTACATAACAAGAAGAAGAAACAGACTGAAAAATAACTAAGTGTCAAAAACTAGGGCTCTCGGGTTTGGACTATCAAGTTTCCAAATCTTCGCTCGAGTTGTTCTAAAATTATGTGGATGATACTAATATTTGGTAATCATACAGAAAATGAGTTGTGTTCTTTGAATGCATTAAAATACATCATATTCATACCACAATTCACATCTAATGATTTAGGAAAGTCTAGTCACTAGGCTTTCCAGAAATAGCATGTTGTTTAGGAAGAGCTTTTCTTTGATCATGCATAGCCTTATGTGTATGTGTGCATACACTCATACTTAGTACAGGTGGTGTACTAACCCCCTACTATTTACTATTTTTATAGGTGCAGGTCAGAGGACAGATTGACGACACTTGCAGTGGTTTGGACTTTAGTGTTTCTCCAAACCATTTGGTAGGTCCTCATGATTTCGAGGATGCTACAGATTTATTCTAGCCTTAGTTTTAGACATAGCTAGTGGATTTTGTCCCTAGAATTTCTTTTGCACCTTAATTTCGGAGCTTCTTAATAAGTCCATGTTTGGCAAACTATTTACGATATATTCATATTCAATTTCGAATTGATTCTTTATGTTAGATGATTGTTCACTTATGTTGAGCTTAGTATATGATGTATCTATTTAATAATTATAAGAATTCTATGTATAACTTCATACATATAAAAAGTTTTAAATTTCTGCAAATTTAACTAGATGAATGTGATGAATGCAAGATGAGGCTTGTCTGCGACCTTTGAGAGGTCAACGACGCCGGTTGCGATTCGGATTCCAGAATCCGGGTCGGGATATCATTTTTGCCTGACCATCACATTTTAAGTATTTCTCTTTATAATGTTCTTTACTTTTATAATTGCGTTAAGTTAAGTCTTACACTAAGTTAAGTTCGTCAGGCCAAGGGTGCCGGCTACTTTCATGGTGTAGGCTCGAGGCGTGACACAACGTCAGTTATGAGCCTCCATTCATTCTGGACGACCTCTTTATCGTTCAGTTATTGTTTTTAGTGTTTAGTTGTTAGGATGATTAGGGGTCCTGTCCCAACATCCCTTTTTTGTTTTGGAGGATTCGTAGATGATATTATTAGTTTCGTTAGACTTTTCCTTTCACTTGTAAAAGATTAAGACTTGTGTTGTCATTTTTGCTAATTCTTACTTTTAGTTATCACTTGATTTATTTGTCTTGCGTTGAATTCTTACGCTGAGTAAGTGAGTTAGACCTAGGGTGCGCTTGAGGCCAACAATGGTCTTCGAGTGTCGGTCACGACCCAGGTGTAGGCTCTGGGTATAACAGAAAAGATTTAAAAGGACTTCAAGGGGTAATTATATATGTAATCATGCTAATGCATGCATTAAATTCCTTTCAATTAATAATGCCTATAAATCGACGTTATTAGTAATACAATCATCAATATACAATAGAATGTATAATTAATGCAAACAGCAGTTACATAGTGGAGTTTTTGGCCAAAAACATCCTATAGATATACCTAAACTTAAACTATATCCTTAAAGTATCATTTCTAGAAGAAAACATCCCTTAACTATACCCCAAACTTAAACTACATTTTTAAAGTATCATTCTTACCATAAAACATCCTTCATGTCTTTTAAAGTGAGCAATTTTCATCCTTCTACTTGAATTTCTCATAAAACTACCTGATATATCCTACAAAAATTAAGTCGTCGCTTCATAATAATTATTCTTAGATATGTCAAGAATATTTTCGTGAACTTTTTCATATATGAGTTAAGAATTATGTAAAATTTTAATCTGACCGTTTTTTCATTCATTTTCAATTTTCATTAAAAAAATTATTAATTTAAATAAGTTTTTACTCAATTGAATATGCTAGAAGCGATATTTTTTGGAGACTTCCGCTTCTAATAATGTAGAAAGAAACTCAAATATGAGACATTATCAATATTTGGTCATATAAATATTAGATTGACCTCGAAATCTATTG
Source organism: Solanum pennellii (assembly GCF_001406875.1). Taxonomy (NCBI): domain Eukaryota; kingdom Viridiplantae; phylum Streptophyta; class Magnoliopsida; order Solanales; family Solanaceae; genus Solanum; species Solanum pennellii. The sequence continues at coordinate 68,951,157 of NC_028637.1, read as the reverse complement.
ATTTAATTAGTTAAGAAAAAGATAAAAATAATTAATCTTAGTCTTCAAACCGTTACGAAAAAGACAAATTATGTACGCTAACACCTTCCAATCATTTTTAGTTTCTATAAGCAACAATGTCTAAGATTTTTTCTATTTTTCAAGAACTTGTAGCAAGTAGTGAAATTATGCAGAATAACTTTTGTTGATAGTCATGTTAACTGCTCATGTTTTTTTAAGATCCATTAGTTTTTTGACAGTATCGAACAAAAGGATGAAAATTGCTCACTTTAAACTACTTGAAGGAAATTTTATGGTAAGAATTATACTTTAAGGATATAGTTTAAGTTTGGGGTATAGTGAAAGAGTGTTTTCGGCTAGAAATGATACTTTAAGGATGTAGTTTAAATTTGGGGTATAATAAAAGGATGTTTTTGGCCAAAAACTCTTACATGGTGCATTAAAAAGTGCACCAAACAAGGAGCTACTAATACACGATGTTAATGCATTTGCAAAAGACAAAATGATCTTTTCTGGTTGATGCTTGCATACCTAACAAATCTTGTACACCCAACTTATATTGCAGCATAGCCTGATTATCATTTACACCTAGCTAACTCATGATATTAATGTTTCTCAGTCACAAGATGGAATGCCTAGCATGTGTAGTATGCACCAAACCTCCATGTTTCAAGAATTTTGTATTGGTTTTCTCTTTCTATGTGTCATAGATTATCATTTTCTTGTTTACCTCACATTTAATCACAGTTTTTAATATTTCTAGTATTTGAATTTTGATTTTGCAACTCTTCGTTAAATGAAAAATCATGATAGAAAAACATTTAAAATCCTAAAATCCAATCTTCACTAAATAAGATATCAACTCCAAAATTTTCAATCAATGAAACTATTTATTGTACTTCAGGAAATTATATTTCTAGTAGCATCGCGGCTTCAGGATAAGGTGGATGTAGAACATTCTATTGTAATATAGGAGAGAAAATGGTCAAATGCCCCTAACCTATAGTTGAATTCTCAACTACACACTTATATTTTATGGATGTCCTATTAACCCCTCAGACTATTTAAAAGCGGAATTAATATAACCTTAAGTGTTGACATGGCACAGAGAGTGTACTCACACACTCAAAGGGTTTTGAAAGACAATGAACTCATAAAAAATATTTGAAAATATTTTAAAGTTTTTGTTAAATATCAATTTTCAACTGTCGCCTTTAATTATATTTTCTTTACTTTTTCATTTCTTTTTCCTTTATCATTTTCCCCTCTCTCTCTCTCTCTCATCAACATCAACCCTACCTATAAATCTGAATTACCAACCACTAATCCACTATCACTATAGCAGTCCCATCTGCTAATACTTTTTCATAATTTATCTCACTAAATAAATCACATATATTAACTATCAAAATCTTCAAATCACCATAGAACCTATTATTTATGTAGTAAAGAAACAAATTAAAGTCCTTGTTTTCTTATTCAGGGAACAAAATTCAACCTCCTGATCTTATTTTTAGTTTTTATTAACATCCGATAAAGGAATCTAACCTACACATAATAAAAATTTCACGAAGTTGAGCAACAACAATCATATTGATTCTACTCAATCCCAATGATTCAGTGATTTCCTTATGTAGAAGTGTAAATCCTCCACCGTTTAAGAAATATATAAAAGGGTATATTTATCCTCAATACTAAGATGATTAGTGAGAACTTCAAGCTTGAAATTGAAGTTACAATTGTGGAATTTGAATGGAAGAGGTGAAAATGGAGGTTTAAATAATTAAGCGAAAATGCACAAGTACCTCCTAGACTATGATCGAAATCGCAGAGACACATACTAACTATTGTAAGGTCCTATTACCCTCTTGAACTTATTTTTTTTTGTAATTTTGTGCACATTATGCTAACATGGCATCCAAATACTTGTGCATTTTCCCAATAATTAATAAAGTAGCTAACATGGCATCCAAATACTTGTGCATTTTCCCAATAATTAATAAAGTAGTTGTTGTGGTAGTACTGATGAATATTAATACTTATTTTGTGGGTTATAGAAAGTGAGAGTGGGGGTGGGGGGGGAGGAGTGATTAGAGAGGAATGGGCTGGGGGAGAGATAAAGGTTTTGGGGAGTTACAATGAAAAAATTTGAAGCATGACTTAGGACAAAGATAAGAGGAAGAAGATGATGAAGATAATATTTGTTTTTTCTTTAGTTTTTTTTATATATGTGATATTTGACCGTTGGTAACGCGTGGTACACACTTCATTGAAATAATGTGGTTGTCTAGTTTTAGGGTTGTTACTATTCCATTTTAAAATAGTTTAAGGGGGTAATAGGACCCCCATAAACTATAAGTGTGTAGTTGAGAATTCAATTATATATTAGAGGGTCATTTGGTTATTTTCTCTAATTAAGGATAATAAGAAAAAGCAATCAGTACGTTTCATTGAAATACTATACTCTTTCCTGGAGGTATATCAGTGAATTATATTGTTTCCCAAGGAAAATTTATGAATTATTAAATGAAGAAGGAAAACTAAAATCTAATTTAAATTTGTTCCCATCTTTTCTCAACAACAATACTTTTGACAACACTATAAATTATTACCTAGACAAATAGGCAAATCAAAGTTTCTAATGTTATCCCAATTCTTCTCTCTTTACAAAAGCAAAATTATTAGCAAATACATGAAGAACAATTGTATACCTTATTTGTCTTAGTTTCTATTTGGACATTCCAAGAATATTTTTTTACCGTGATATTTCCAAATACTTTCTATATATTTTAACTCTTAGTGATTTTGACTTATAGTACTTCTTTTTTTTATAGAATTTCCAAATATTTTGACTTATATTACATCAAGAAATATTTTAATTATTGAAAAATAAAAGAACAAATTCAAGGAATAGGTTGATACGACATGTTCTTATCAAATAGAGTCCATTGGGATTAGGAGAAGGTCAACCACACAATGCAAAATGATAAAAGCAATGGATGTAGCATATTTATGAAAAGAGTCCAACATGCATAATATTTATTTTCATAGACGATACATCCGTGGAAATAAATCTCAACGAAGAGCGACAAATAAAATCCTAAGAGGACAGAGAATCCTTCGAAGAAATAATATATAGATATTAATATTCAAGATGAATTTTTTATTCAAAGAACTTAAAGTAGTTATAGAATCATCAACACATAATTTTTTTTCTTCTTCTCCAATTTGGGAAACTAAGTTGTTAAGAAAACTCTTAGTGTATTCCCATTGGAATAAAACCAATTTTATTTGACGAAATTAGATATGTGTTTAACACACAATGTGATGAAAATATTGCAATGAGAAATTTTTTTTTAGATAAATAAATTATGTGTAGTCATAAGTGATTCTGATCAATTCACAGACTAATGAAACATCGAGGGGAGTAAGACCTTTAGGCATATGAGAAGATCAACAATGATGGTAACCGAACCTATGAAATTGGAGATCCCATGAACTAGGTTCATATGGGTAATAACGAGTCATTAGTTTATCAACTAAACAATATAAAGTTATGTCCCTCCTATGATATGTGAATATAGTGTAATAATCTGCAAACCAAAGTGAGGCCGAGTTAGAGTTCTTAATCCAAGTCATATACTTTATAGGTGGTGTACTGCTTTGCAGAATACACATAATGATTGGACCTATATGAGTGTAAAATGGTACTGCTTCTAAGAAATTGTTATAGAATTTTAGAGCACCTATGAATACCACGACACGTGCATGACCTCTTAGCGCAAAACCGTGATAACGACAAAGATTGTGCATCTATAATGTGATAGAATAAGAAACTGGACTTACAAAAGAATTATGTGTTCATAGAAGTTCTAAACTTCACCAAATAATTTTGTAAGGGTAATCTTGTTTTATCTAGGTCTTATTCATAGTCTACGAACACTAGATTCAATGCACTATACTCATATGTGAAAATCCAGTGAAACTTCTTATTTCATTCTATTCTTTAATAATCCTTTAGAGATATGCAGGGGGTTATTGGAAAAATATTATTTTATATATCTCAATAATAATTATTTTATATTCTATTATATTTGAAAGATAATATTATTTAATAAATATTTTATCTCTATAAATAATACTTTATTATTGCCAATTATATTGATATTGTTATTCAAAAATATGGTTTCTACAATGTTACCATTTGACCAAAATTAATAGCCTTCAATTGTCCATGAATTGTGTTCAATGTATTGATGACATTCATTCTCACATTTGTAATTGTTTTTATTAAAACTTTAGCGGTTTCGTTATTCTTGGATATATATTTCTCATGAGTTCTTGGGGAGAAATAGAGAGAAAAAAGAGAGTGATTCTTCTTCCTTTTAATATTTTATTTTGCTGGGCTTAATGATAAAAAAGTTTTTGTTAGCTTCTATCTCCTAGTTTTATACTAGAATAGTTTGTTGCATCATGGGGATACACCTATATCAGGTGAAATATCCTTAAGGACAGTTTCTTTCAAGACGCCTCAAGATATGATAATTTCCTAAAAGAGTTCGTGTTGAAGTACAAGCTTTGGTGAATTCAGTAAGTGTTCGTAATGAAGGTATTTTCCGTATAATTTACAACAAGAGTTTGAGCCAGAAAACTTTCCGAGTAGTGCCTTAAAAAATTTTTATTAGGACAAACTTAGTGGAATTGGGGGTAGGTGAGGTGTATGCCCACTCGGGGATTAATGGGATGCATTATGAGCTTTCATTGATTTATTCTTGTAGTTAAAATATTAACAAGTCCGTAGAACCTTTCAAAATGTGATTCGTCTAAGTTGAAATTGATCTTCAGTGAAAGGTTTGTGTCAAGATGTCAAAGGAAGAGTTTACTGTAATAATGCACTTTTCTGCAGTTTAGGTTTCTGAAGCTTCATCGAAGCTGCTATTGCGAAACCCATAAGGATTCCTGCTATTAGCATGTACAGTTTATTGCCGTAAGATTTATCTGTTCTACTTTTGTTGATAAGGATGATGAATTCACTCCTATAAGGCTCCTCTAGAAAGTAGGAGAATAAGATGTAAGTTTTGTATAATTAATTTTCTTTAAGTTACTATACATTTTCTTTAACTTTGATCAATATGTTGTTTGAGTTAATCAAATATGCATTTATAGACATTTTAATCAATGTGGCATAACTTGTTTATTGGTAAGTCAAGTGATATGCACTCAAGAGCTGCAACCTAAAATATCTATGATTGTATTATAGTACTTCTGTTGGAACATTAAGATTTGTCTTGAAATTCATAGATTGACAATATTTTGTATTAGATATGTTAGAAAAGTAAGATTTATCTAAAAAACTCCTGGGTTCTAGATATTTTTGTAGTAGATATGTTAGAAAATTATGTTGTCTAGAAACTCCAAGATAATAGATATTTTGTAGTAAGATATGTAGCCTTGATTTATAATAAATGGTGGTTAGTCAGTCAAATATGTACATAGGTTGGTGTGAGATATTTTTCTTACTATGTGGTTGTAATTTTTACACTTTGTCTATAAATAAATCATTTGTAATGAAACATCTAGTTAAAAAAATTGAACTCAAGAAAATTTAAGCCTTCTTCTTAACTTTCGGATTTTCTGTAGCAATTTACAACTGCGGTTTTCTACTTTGTAGACCTTGTAGACCTGAAGTTCTTCTTTCATTTCGTTGTAACATGGTATCAGAGCCTATTTCCTAAGAGAAATGAATCATTTTTTTTTATTTCGCTCATTTACTTTCTGTTCTTTCTTGAATATGCTTGTTGAAAAAAATCATGGATCCTAAATATCAACCGACAATAGGTCCTCCGACTTTTACTGAGAGAATTATCACATATATGGGCCATCAAAATGAAGACTTATAAAAAGGCTCTCAACTTATGGGAAATTATTGAGCTTACAGAACCTGTTGTCCATCCATTGAGAATTAATGCAGCTCTCAATGAAATTAAGTAGTATGATGAGTTGGTGACTAGATCTCCATGAGCTGTCACCTGCATATATTAATGTCTTCCAGACATGATGTTTACGAGGATTATGAATTTTGAAACAACCAAAGAGGAGTTAAAGGAGGAGTTTGAAGGCAATAGTAGAGTAAAGTTTGTTAGACTCTTAGCACTGAAAAGACAATTTAACATTTTTAAGATGAAAGATGAAAGATTGTGTGAAAGAATACTCTTCAAAGCTAATGGATACTGTTAACCAGATAAGAAAACTTGGTGCAACCTTTCCCAATCAGAAAGATAGAGAGAAGATCTTGGCCAGCTTTCCTAACAAGTTTGAATAAAAAATCATAACTATTGAAGTGTCTTGTGACTTGACTACTCTTACAATAGCCAAACTAATCTACAACTTACAAGTCCAAGAGCAACGGGTCAGTAAGAGAAGTGAAGGGATATTAGAAGATTCCTTTCAACAAGACATAAATTAAAACATAAAAATGAAAGCAGAATCGTTTGGTTGGATAAATATGGAGAGGTAAAATCTTGTGGAGACCGAGGTGATTATTCGATAAAATAAAGATTTCCACCTTGTGGCATTTGTAAGAAGGCAAACAACTTAGAGAAGAATTGTTGGAAGGATTCAAAGAGGTCTCCAATTCAATGTAGATTTTGTAAAAAGTATGGTCACATTGAGAAATAGTGTAGGCAAAAGAAAAATCAAAGTGGCCAGTCTTCCTATTGACAGAACTTCATAGATGATCACGAAGTTGGAAAATCAGAGGCGACCAATGTAAATATTATGTTGATAGCACGTGCACAAGGCACATGGAGATTGATGAAATCTGCTTGTTACCTTGGACAGATCTGATCGAACCAAAGTGAAGCTTGGAAATGGCGCATTGGTAAAAGGTCATGGTAGAGGGTCAGTAAAATTTCCTACTAGAGAATGTATTTAAATTATTAATGATGTTCTTTATGTGCCAAATTTGACTCAAAACTTTTTAGTGTTTCTCAATTGCTTCATAAAACACATTCTCCTAATTTTAAGGACAAACAATGTTTCATTTATGATCCTAAAAGATGTGAAATAGATAAAATTAGCATGATTGACAATTCTTTTACAGATTCATGCTATTATATTGATACTTTCTCTTTTAATGTTGAATTGAGTGATACTTGGCTTCAGCACAAAAGGTTCGGTCATTATAATCTTAGATCATTGGTTTATATGAATTAATGGGTAACATGCTTGAAGTACCTAAAAATGACATCTGTAGAGATGTTTGTAAGTCTTTTAAATTTGGTGAAATGCATAGATGATCCTTTCCTAAAGGAAGTCTTTGGAGAGCTAAGGAAAAGCTAGAGATAGTTCATACAGATTTATGTAGACCAATAAGGACGACTTATTTTAGTGGAAACAAGTATTTTATTCTCATTGTAGATGATTCGACACGAATGACACATGTCTACTTTCGTAGTAGCAAATATCAAGTGTTTTTTGTTATCAAAGTATTCAAAGATATTGTTATAAAGGGAGAGTGGAAGTAAATTGAAGTACATTAGATCGATAATGGAACTGAATTTATTTCGTAGCAGTTCAACAAGTATTGTAAAGATATCAGTATCCAACAACAATTCACTGTTAGCTACACTCCACAACAGAACGGGGTTTCTGAGAGGAATAGCCGAACTATTATGGAGATGGCAAGATGTATTTTGGCAGATAAGAAGATGCTAAATAATTCTGGGCTGAAGCAATCAATATTGTTGTCTATTTGCTAAATAGATTACAAACTAGATTAGTCCAATACATGACACAATTTGAAGCATTAAAAGGTATCAAGTCGTTTGCAAGACAATTGAAGGTATTTGTCTCGGTATGCTATGCACATGTTCCTGATGCTAAAAGAGGCAAATTAGATAGCAAGGCAGAACTGTGTGTTCTGTTGGGATAAAGTACAATTGCAAAAGGATACAAAATGTACAATTTTAATAGTAAGAAGGTCTTTGTTAGTAGAGATCTAGTAGTGGATGAGTCTAGCCACTATAATTCACATCGAGATAAATTTGTGAAGAACCAATGTAAGAGTTTTTCAGTTGCAACTCCGAATCAGCAAAAGGGTGATACGTCTCTAGTCCTATTGCTGGAAAAAAAAATTTAGATCTTGAATTGACTACAAACTCTGTTTGAAGATAAAATCACTAGAAGAAGTTTATGAACAATGGGGTTTTGCTCTTGTTGGACCATCCTCATTTGATGAAGCAGCAAATCACAATGTGGATTTCAGCAATGAGGAGCAACTTGCTATGATTCATAAAAATTATACTTGGGAGTTTTTTCTTATCGGTGTCAAATGTGTGTATCGAAAAAAGTTAAATCCATATGTCTCCATCTTCAAGCATAAAGCTAGACTTGTAATTAAAGGCTATTCTCATCAGCCTGGAGTGGACTTTGGAGAAGTATTTTTTCATGTAGCGTGGCATGAGACAGTAAGGTTTCTAGTTACTCTCGCAGCACAATACAAGTGGAAACTCTTCCATTTGGATGTCAAATCTGCATATCTCAATGAATCACTTGAGGAAGACATTTTTGTTGAACAAACTGAAGCTTTTAGAGTTGCAGGTGAAGAGGAAAAGATGTACAAGATTAAAAGGGCTCTCTATGGTCTTAAACAAGCCCCAATATCTTGGTATAGTAGGCTGGATTCTCATTTGTTGTTTCAAAGCTTCAGTAGAAGCCTAAATTAGCCTACCTTGTACTTCGAAAGTCAAGCGGATGGGATGTTGAGTGTGATATCGTTTATGTCGATGATTTGATGAATACATGTGAAAATCCTTTTGCAGTTAAAAAATTCAAAAATAAAATGATAAAAGCTTTTAGATGTCCGATCTAGGAGAAATGAATATTTTCCTAGGAATGGAGATATCTCAATATGGTGAAGGAATTTTCTTGTCCCAAATGAGGTATGCCTTGAATCTGTTAAAAGTTCCAAGCTTGACAAGTGCAAAGTTGTTGCCTCTCCACTTGTTGTGAATTCAAAATTAATGAAGGATGATCGCGACGAAAGGGAAGATACAAAAGTTTAGATGTCAATTGTATCTAATATCTTCTAGGCAAGACATAGTTCGCTGTCAGGTTGCTATCAATATATGCAATGTTCCATTACTAAGAATTTTGGACACACCTTGGGTCCTCCTCAAGGAACCTTTGCTTGGTCCTTAGGGAGTCGTTCCAGGACGTTTTGACCCTAGATATGTAACCCTAGGATCTAGGTTCATCCCCACTTATTTGAGACTCAAAAAAACACCTACAAGAATGCAGAACAAATAAGGACACACTAGCATATACACAAAGCTAGTTTTCAAACGTCTTGGTCATCTATTGACGTTTGACGTTCAAATTGACTTCCAAGGCTATTATTAATCATTTCAACAACTTATTTACTAACAAAAATCATGATAGGTTCTAGCTTGTCCTATTTCATTTTGAAGGTTGTAACAATCTCCCCCACTAGGAAACGTTCGTCCTAGAATGACACTAAAATACTTCCAAGGACTAAAAGACTCTACTAGAAGCTCATCACACACATTATCATGGATAAAATATTCACAGTCAATGCACCAAACTTATAAGGAACACCAACTTCATATCATTTTGCACTCTAAGCAATACAAGCAATTTGGAACTATTTCCACAATTCAAAGCGCATACATACTTCACCATTTTCATTAATTTTATAGAGGAACTACCTTCTCCAATATTAGAAATGCTCATAATATAATTATAAATCTCAACATGTAACAATTTTCAAATAAAACATTTCAATATTAAACATAACAACTTTGGATGCAATAAGCAAATATCATTAGATGCACATTGACACGAGAAATATAGATTAACTACCAATCGTCTCATGTAACTATAATATCATCTAGATCATGCAAAATATTTTATTATAAAAGTAACTCATAACATAAAGAGAAGATGCAACTCATACTCATATGAAAGATTTCCAAAACATAACCAAACAACCAAGAATTTTGGTCTCAAGATTGAGTAAGAACAGAAAAAAAAGATAAGGATATCAACCACCTTACTACTCAACTCATTCTCCCGTACTTAAGGTAAACCCATCTAAGAAAAAATCAAAACAACCATAAGAAACAATGACTTACCGGGGCATTTATTCTAGATTAGCTCCTTAGCCCATTCTCATCAATTCTTGTTAAGAGGCTTACCAACCATCTTCAGGGTCTCATACTTCATAACCCACTATACCTCTAATAAGGTGGGAACTCATCCAAACCTAACTTATGAACATCAAGACTACCAATCCACCATACTAGACAAGCATAACACCCTCCTCTTAGGATTTAAGAATAGACAAACTTTCTTAAACATCACCTCATTTAACTCGTAGGCACCACATAACTCAAACACATGGAATAAAATATCCTCTTTCTCTTTTTCACTCTTAAGGTAGATTCATTTGCAAACCAATCATCTAGATATATGGATTCTACCATTTGCTAGCATAACCTCGCAACTACCTTTCTAGGTAAGCACAATATCTCCCCTTCTTAGGAATAAGCCTACACAAGAACTTCAATTGAACATAAGGACAACTATGAAAAATTACTCATACTAAAGGTAAACTTCAAAATTTTACGATTTTCCACATTCTTCTAACACTCCTCCAGTCTACACTATAACCTTGTACTATCATTGCACATAACTATAAGGTAACTCATTGTCCCCAAAAAGGACTTCCTTCAACCATTATAACTCTTATCATGCTAGAACTTATTCACAACAAAACTTCCAACATAAGACCTCCAAACTCATAGGTCACATATATACCCACAAATGGCATCACAGCAACATATTCCAAGTTCACCGTCACATATACTTGTCTAGTCACAATAAAAAAATAAGATCAAAACTTACATTTTCTCCCTCAAACATTGATATATCATCCCTTACAAGAAATAACATCCAGAATACAACCATACAAGGTAAATAAGAGAGAGAGATCCTATGGAGTAAAGCTCTATGGAACGACACAGCAGTAATGAAGAAAGTGAAACTTCTATCGTCCTATAACCTCTCGCTCATAGATGTGTCTCGACTCAAACCGATGAACAAGGCTCTACTAGACGTGGCTTGTGAGACTTTAGACCCTAAGACTATCTTTGTAACCTTATGCTTTGATACCAAGTTTGTAACGACCGAGAAGCACCCCCTAGAAGTTACACGGCGTACTTGACCTGTCGAAGGTCTTGTACAAGCCTCTTAGCTTCCATCCATTACATAGGTATGAAAAATGGTGCCAAATCAAAACTTTTCACAACATAACAAAGAAGAAACAATTACATAAAATGAAAGGAAAAAATCTCATCATCACAAGCTAACTTAGAAATGTCATAACATCATAGGGTCACAACCTTTTCGTTGAAAGAAACATACGAAGTCTTATACATCTTAAAATAAAGAAATTAAAAGAAACATAGTTCATGTCCTCAAATATATGAGGAAATACTAATCTTGAGATAAATCAACTTCCCAAGCTTCACTGCGTAAAACCTTCACTTCCCTTCAACTTATACTTACAGAAATATAGAAGAATATGGAGTTAGTACAAACATTGTACTATGTATGGAAACTGCAAACATACTTAAAGAGGACATTTTAGTTGAAACATATTTTTCATGCTCTTTTAGTAAAACCTTCATGAATCAAATTTACAAAGCACCATACAAATCATTAAGCACAAGTAATACCTCCATAATTCTAAATATTTTGTCACATTCATCAAGTAATCAATTAATCATTTAGACCTTCCTATCCAAAGTTATCCTAAGACTGACCTACGTAATACATGAAGAGACCGCCCATACAACCTCTTCAATAAACACCTAAGTGACCCTTTAGACTACCAAAGATAACCATACTTCATTCTAACTCAACAAGTCAACATTTCATTAATAATGATACTAGAGGAACCATACATGCATTTAGGAATTTCACATAAAGACCATCCTCCAAGACAACCCCCACTTTACACTAGTGCAATGTGAAAGTAGCATCCCATACTACTACTCCCACCTTAGTGCTCCTTAGGAATCACCCTAGACTAGGAACATCACATTCAATTTAATTACATAACATTCATCAACATCTTACGTAAGATCAACATGCTTCATTAACATTAGACTTAGAGTAACCTTACTTCATTAGCATCATATAGTAACCCATTCATAAATTTTCATACAAGCACACCTAGACTCCCTCCAAATGTCTACTTGTACAATGGATAGATTTAACTGACATAGACCATGAGGGATAGAAATGGAATCCTGGTACTAACCCCTACTGGATGAGGGTTCCCTACATGCCTAAGGTAGGGTCATTCTCTTTTAGCCTTTACATGGATCTCCAAAAGCTAAACCTTTGCGGGTGCGTAGTTAAAGGATAAGGAGAGTGCTTCTAAGTGACTCATCTCAACTAACAAAGAGCACTCATTTGAAGAGGTACATTGGATACAACATCTCTACTCACGAAGAGTATCCAACCCTTCTTCAAATTATCTCGGTGCTAAGCATAACTCCTTTACGAAGTCATATACATTCATTTCATTCATTAGCTATAGGTTAAGAGATTGCTACTAAATACTACATTTCAACTTACAAAGTGTACCAATCTCTAAAGGTTACTTTTGAATACTACATCTCAACTAGCAAAGAGTATCCAACTCCAACCTATCATTCATTCATTGGAAAACTCGTGGGAATAGTGAGGTTGCTACTAAATACTTCATCTTAACTCACGAAGAAAGGCCACCCAAAAATCCCTTAATTTCATTCATCAGAGCTCTTAGGAATATTAAGCTTGGTACTAGACATTGTATCTCTACTCAAGAATAGTGTATACCCCCAAAATCCCATTATTCTTTGATTTCATTCATTCATTGTGTGTATGTATATATGATAACACCTTTCATATAACTATCATCATTCATAACATTGACTTCTAAACATGATCAATCTACATTCATCATAATCCACACACTATCATGTTTCACATCACATTATACTTCATTTAGACATAGTATCTTCAAGACACACATTCTCAACTTCATAAGGCATCACATGCATATACATAATAACATCACTTTACTTCACAATCGATGCCTTCAAGGCCATAATCACACTTCACATATATACTCATATACTTCAAGTAAACATCACTACCATAAGTGGATCATACCACTGAATATCCATTCAATAAGAACTATACAATATGGATAAACTTACCCTCATCCAAGCCTTGACCACCTTTTCTCAATCTTCCTATAATTCATTATAATAAAGCATAAATAGCAGTAGACAATCACAATACTATATAACGAAAACACAATTCTAACATTGTCTAATCATATTCATCAAAGTCAATTCATAAGTAAAAAGTTGAGAATTTGCATGATCAAAGGTCCATTGAATTTTTATCTTAAAACCATCACTTTAGATTGAATACATTGTAATTCAACTATTAATACCTTTTCATGCAAGAACCCATGCTTAGAATTCGAAATAAAAGAATTTAGGATTTGAAACCCTTTTTGAAAAACCTTTGGATTGGCTCCTTGAATGAGATAAGAATCAAGTATGAATGATCATGCCTTATTTGATAGAAAGCCCACGAAATTAGGGTTGAAACTTGATGAATTTTGTCTTACTTCCTTGTAGCTTCAAAGCTTCATCAATGGAGGTTTTAGGAGAAAGAGTTTTTATTAGCCTTTGTTTTGAACTAGAGGCTTTTGTTTTGATGGTGAATTTGGGTTTAAAGTGACTCAATAACCGTCTATAAATAATCCCCAAAGTACCCAAAAGACCCCTACATTAATGGAACCTTTTAACCAAGTCTAATTGGACTTTAAAAAATGCGACCAAACAGGGACATGATTGCGCATTGTGGGGAAACCTCCACATCTTGGTTCTGGAATCAATTTTGAGACAGAATGGTTCATGACAAGCCTTTGTTGCAAGGCGAAATTTTTCATTTTAAGTTCTAGCTGTACGACACGCAGGTAGTGCCACAAACCGACTGTTTTGGCATCCTTCTTGCCACACTTGGTTCCTCCTAAGGACCCTTTGGTTGGTCAATGGGGATCTGTTCCTAGACGTTTGACCCTACGTATGTCCCTCTTGGTTCTAGGTTCATATCCACTGATTTTAGACTAAAAAAACACCTAAAATAATGCACAACACACAAGGACACACTAGCACACACACAAGGCTAGTTTTCGAACGTCTTCATCGTCCTTTGACGTTTGAATTTCAAAATCTTCAAACTCACTGCCAAGGCTATTATTAATCATTTTAACATCTTATTAATTCATAAAACTCATGATAGGATCTAGTTTGTCCTAAATTAGTTTTAGGGTTGTAACAAAGGTAAATGTGGGTGCCACCCACAAAGGTGTGGGTCATTACACATTCTTGATGGGAAATGGAAGATGATAGCTATGGACATCGTCATACTCTTAACATATACTTCTCCAGATTTTTTATTCAATTTGGATAATAATAGATTTATTGACCAAGTCTGCGCTCTTTTTGTTGGTTTATACTTTATACTTTCTAGAGTTCGAACAGTCTAGCTCATATGTACATTTGAAGATCACCCATATGCATCGGTGCTAATGTCTATAATTTAAGATCACGGTACATAGTTCACTTACTATTTCTAAAGGTCTATTGAGATATAGTTGGGAACCCGAGCTGAGATGAATTTGTGAAGTGGCTTATGATTTTGCCTTACCTTCGGCTCTTTTAGGTATTCACCATATTTTTCATGTCTTTAAGCACCTGATGAGTCTCACACATACTTCAGTAGAATTATTTCAACTTGTTGAGTCCTTGGCTTTTTAGGAGGAGCAACTGACTATTCTTGACATGTTGGTCAAGAAGTAGAGGTCTAAGGAAATCCCACTGATATATGTTTAGTAGAGGCATCATCTTGTCTAGGAGGCTACTTGGGAGTCAAAGCTAGAAATGAGACCGGATATCCTAACCTTTTCAAACCTTGTACTTTTTTTTTATTTCCGATGATGGAAATCCTTTTAGTAGTGGATGTTGCAAAGACCTTTGCTGTCATTTTATTGCATTTGCTTTGGTTTTATGTTTTATCTTTTTTCATTTCTTCCGTTTAGAATTTGTGTTGTTCTAGGATTAGTGTCCCGTTTTCTGTAACAACCCTAAAAAAATGGATATACTAAGTGATACTAAATGTGTCAAGAATGCCTATGATTAGACTAGGGTTCATACAAATTGATGCGCGTAGAACCAGACTTCAAAACCCTTGCTACATCCAAGACAAATAACTTGGGGAGTTAGTTGATCTAGGAAAGGTTTGTTCCAACCATGTAGGGCTCTCAAATGCGAAGATTTACTCGAAGGAGTCTTTACCGGACTTAAAAAGAGGAAATCTTAGGTTGGAGGGTCTAGGTGTAAAATGGTCTTTTTCCAGGCTAAGGGTAATATCGTAATTACCCATAATATATAATTAATTATTTAATTAATAAGGTTGAGGGGCATTTTAGGGAGAGAGAGCTGAAATTGAGCTCTTGAAGTGAGGTCTTGCTTCACCTGGGTTCAAACCTAGGTGGAAGCAATGAGTTAATGTGATTTTCATTTAAGCTATTGAATTAATATAATTAACTAATAATTATTATTCATTAACTGATTTAAAATAAAATAAAAATTAGATTTTTTTAATAATTAAGTACACCTTATTTGACTAAGTCCTAAACTAGAATCCTAAGCCTAATATAATTCCTACTCTCTCACGTCTATCTCTCAACTCTCACGCTCAATATCTCTTGTTAGTTCACACAAAATTCTCTCCCAAAATAATCTCCAAAAAAAAGAAAATAAACACATTAGAAATCAATCAAAAGGTCTCTACACTCAAAGAACTTACAAAAAAAAATATACAAGCACGCAAGCTAACTTAAGAAACAAAAACTTTGAATCATCTTCTCGACGGGTTTGTGTTGAAGGTTTAGGGGAGGTTTTGGGAAGCACTTGGAAAGTGTGAAAAGCTACAACAAAGTATGGGTTTTCTCTCTTGGAATCCTTTCTCCAAGAGAAATTTCTTTCTAATTGTCCCCTTGAATGTTAAACTCTGTGTCCCTAGTGTCCTTCCGATTTCAATCTAAATTAGGTTAGAAATCATGTTGTTGGTATCGTTGCTGGTACCTAAGTGTGAAATGTGATATTCTTTGTGATTTTGTGTTTGGAAATAGCAAGCATGTTCAATGATGTCAACCGAAAATGATGTGGTGCAATATATAAATGTTTTGTGTTGTTATCCGTTTCGAAGTCTTAAAATGGTTAGTTTGATGGCTAAAATTAACGTGCATAAAATGTGTAATTCATGATGTTCATATGAGGTGTGTGTTACTGATTTTAAGTTGAAAGTTGCTGCTAAAACAACAATGAATCTACACCTAAGAATGTATTAAACGAATCCATGAAATCTACCCCAAAAAGGTTTTAAAGGATTCATGACTTTTCCTAAGTTTTCAAGTGGAAATATTGGTTCAGAAAATGACTAATTTTCAAGCAAAAACAACAAGTTTCGTCTAGGCTAAAGTATAGAGGAGTAATCTGGAAATTTGTTTGGTTTTAAAAGGGATGAGGCCACCAGGATTTGAACCTGTGACATCATCCATGTGAGGCCTTAAATTCGCAAGAAAAGATATGGGGTCAAGGGGATCGAAATGGGGGATACTGGCTGAAAGTGTAGAGCACAAAAATAAATAAAATAAAATGGGAGGCGTGGGAGTCGAACCCACGACCTCTAGGCAGCGAATGAAAGGAAAGAAAGATAAAAGAAAGGAAGTGTGAGGCGTGGGAATCGAACCCACGAACTCAAGGTTGTAAAGGAGAAAGGGATAAATAAAAAGAAAAAAAGTGCGGTTGTGGGTGCTCGATCCCACAACCTCACTGGCAATGCATAGCTAAGTCAAACTTTAAATAAAAATTAAAAAAGGAGGTTGTGAAGGTTCGAACCCACAACCTCATAGTCCCTAGCGAATAAAAGAATAATTAAAGAGAGCCTGTAGGGGTTTGATCCCACAACCTCATGGTCTATGCGAAATTGGACAAGAGGAATTAAATTTTAAATGAAAAATTAAAGGGGTTGTGGGGGTTCGATCCCACAATCCTCCGGCAAATAAGAGGAGAATCAAAGGAGAAAAATAAAGATAGAATGTTGATGTTGGGGCTTGATCTAGGTTTCCAATGTCATGAAATCAAAAAATAAAGTCAAGGAATAATGTAAGTAGGGTTTGAACTTGGGTTCCCTTGCCCAAATTTCTGTATTGATACATAAATCGCACGTGAATCAAATGTTCAAGAATAATGCCACCTACTTAGATCGAAATCGAGATATTGACCTACATACAGGATACATAAGTCTTGTACTACATAATCTTAGGAAGATATGAGTCACTTAACAAACTATGAATGAATCCTCATGGCTTGTATGTATAGACCCATAAGTCTAGAATACGATTAAAAAACAAGTGAACCTAAGATGTATGTAATGAAATGAAGAAACCCTAGAAGGGTTAAGTACGAGTGAAAGATACACTAAATGGCCAAGTGCATTGGCTTATTACGAAATGAACAATGAAATTATGAAATGAACAATGAAACAATGAAACCCCAAAAGGGTTAAGTAAGAGTGTGAAACACACAAATGGCCAAGTGCATTGTCATATGATGAAATGAACATTCACGTAAAAAAGGGTGAGTAATTATGAAGAGCAAATGTGCTAATGTTAATTAATGTGGTGACAACATGATATGAGGCTAATGTAAAAGATGAGAGAAATCTCAAATGATACTAAGTAAATGTTACCAAAATGTACTCACCTATGAGAGTGTAAAGTTATTGAAGAGACCAGTCTCTATGAACACTCTAAAGAAAGTATTGAGATTAACACACTTAATACTAATGATTAGATGAGAAATCATCTATTGAGCTATGATGTCCTCATACTAGAAGCAAGCTTCCATGACGTATGAGTTGAATGTAATGGAACTTTATAGTGAGGTAGATAGACTAGCTATGAGCAGTGATGCCTTCTTTCGAAAAGGGCGGAGGTTCACATAACTCTCATGAGACGAGACTATCCGACATGCCGGGTATGGTTCTCCTTATATCTCCTAGTCTTCGAACCTATACTGCCAATATAGCGATCTGGCAGGGTTCAATTCCTATGTACGCTAGCATGTTTTGGGTCACTTTGGATGGTGATTCCACCTCTTTTCGGTGTGGGGTTTCATGACACTGGATTTCATGATGCTCACATGATCTATGTCAGTTAAAGTTAAAGTTCCCAATGGATAAATGAGACCAACCTTAAATGATGCACATAATTAAATGAACGATACTAAAGGTGTTAGGATAGCATGATCAAGAGGTGATCTAGACTCAAGTAATGACGCTAGGTTATTCTTGATCAATGCATAGCAAACCCGATGAAAGTCTTAAACTACTTCCTAGGTATAACTGGTGTTTACACTGGCCCATGAATGAAATGAAATGGAGTACGTATGAATGAATGAAGCAGACTCTGTGTTTTCTAAAGAAAGATCCCTAGTTGAGGTCTCATATGTTGAGCCCTCATTTTGGGAAGTCCTAACGTCAAGTTTATGATCCCAAGGTCTCATGGCTTATGAATGAATGATATGAACTATGTGATATGATACGTGAAATATGTTATGTGTTGTTTGCAAAATGATAAGTTTGATGATGCATGTTACACTCATGGCATGATATTCCAAATCCAAATTTGGCAAGACCAATGACATGACATTCCATAAATCACGTTGTTAGGAAAGAGCTATTCCTTATCATGCATGTCCTTGGTGTGTGCATTCATATACCCATACTTAGTACAAGTGTGTACTAATTCCATACAAATATCCACTTTTAGGTGCAGGCACAGGTGGACGTTAGATTTTACAGTACGACGTTGCAGCTATCCGGACGTGGAGTTTTCATCCAAACTTGGTAGGCCCTCATGTTTTTGAGGCTTTCTACTGCTATATATAGCTTAGATGTAGGCTTTAGCTAGTGGAGCATGTTCCACTAGTGTTTCTTTCCACTTTCATTTCATACTTTGAATTGGTGTAATTTTGACAAAAATACTTTTAATGCATTTATGAATTGTTTCCTTGATTATCTCTATATTAAATGGTTGATTTGTGAACACCTATGATGTTAAGTTCAAAATGTTTATCATGAAATAAGAAAATAAAAAATTCAAATTTTCTGCTAAAATTAACCTAAATGAAGTATGAATGACGTATGTAGGCTTGTCTGCGACATCTAAGAGGCCAACGATGCCGGTTTCGTCTGGGGTCTAGATTCCGATCGTGACAAAGTTTTTATCAGAGCACTAGGTTAAATTCCGAGGATAATAAGTTCACATCAACCACATTGAGTAGTTTCTAAGTCATGGTAGTGAAGTGCACCACTATCCTGGATTAGACACTACATGATGCGTAGGAAAATTTCCCTTCTTCTGATCTTATCGTGCCTTTCCTAATATTTGACTTTCCTAATGTTATGAGTGTCTCTAACATCAACCCTGTTTTTTTACAGAGAATGAACACTATGAGAACTATTGGTCAGAGGAGAGGAGTAACAGCTGCATGGAACAATCTGGTTCCACCCCTGGTTCCAGCTGAAGGAGTGGTTATCCCGGTTAGCTCAGCTGGGTTGACAGATGGAGAAGGAAAAGTTTGGTACAGATCGCCCAAGCTAGCACTTTACAAGCTCAGGCTATTGGGTTTGATTGATGTGGAGAAGTTTGAGTTGGCATCCTACCAGCTAAAGGATGTAGCTCGATCATGGTATAAGGTGTGCGGGATAGCAGAGCCGTTGGAAGGGGTCCTATTACTTGGAATCTTTTCAAGATGGCTTATCTAGGGCGGTTCTTTCCCAGAGAAAGGAAAGAGGCTAAGGTTGAGGAATTCATCAACCTTAAATTAGGCTTGATGTAAGTAAGGGGTTACTCCCTAAGGTTCGTAAGACTTTACAGGCCAGGAGAGGCCACCTTGTAGGAAGTGTGGCATACTGCATAGGGGAGAATGTATGATGGACTCTAACACTTGTTACAGTTGTGGAAAACCGGGTCACATGATGAAGGATTGTCCGAAAAGGAGAAGTTCAGAACAAGGGAGGGAGAGAGTTAAACATAATGGTCCAAGTGAAGAGCCTCCAAAGAGGCAACGATTATTCACACTCAAGTCTAGGGGTGCAGGGAAAGATACCTCTGTTGATATCTCGGGTGAGTAGCTTTAATTAGTCCTTCAGGTATTTGACTGTGTATGGTGTTTATGCACTAGTATGAGGTTAATATGTTTGAGTCATCATGTTGGTTGCTGATTTGTATGACTTGTATGTTTACTTATATTGTAAGCTTTTATGAGACTAGTTTAGGAAAGAGATCCTTAGCCTATCAATGTGAAGCTACTAGTAGGTTTCAAGGATGTTCACCATCATGTTAGTATGTGAATCAAATATTCACGAATGGGAAGTATTGAATTACCTATGTATGCATACGTCCTATAGATTACTTACTTATTGTTAGTAAAGAGTAGTGTCATTCGGGGGCAATTGTTCTTAATGGGGGGGGGGGTATAATGTAACAACCCTAAAAAATGGATATACTAAGTGATACTTAATGTGCCAAGAATGCCTATGATAGACCAGGGTTCACACGGATTGATGCCCGTAAAACCAGACTTGGAATCCTTGTTAAATCTAAGACAACTAACTTGGGGAGTTAGTTGAGGTAGGAAAGGTAGGTTCCAACCATGTAGGCCTCTCGAATACGAAGATTTACTCGAAGGAGTCTTTACCAGACTTAAAAAGAGAAAATCTTAGGTTTGGAGGGTCTAGAGGTAAAATGGTCTTTTCCAGGCTAAGGTATGTATCGTAATTAACCAAAATATATAATTAATTATTTAATTAATAAGGTGAGGGTCAATTTAGGGAGAGAGAGCCGAAATTGAGATCTTGAAGTGAGGTCTTGCTTCACCCGGGTTCGAACCTAGGTGGAAGCAATGAATTAGTGTGATTTTTTGAATTAATATAATTAATTAATTATTATTATTAATTAGATGATTTAAAATAAAATAAAAATCAGATTTTTTAATAATTAAGTAAACCTTATTTGACTAAGTCCTAAAATAGAATCCTAAGCCTAATATAATTCCTACTCTCTCACCTCTATCTCTCAACTCTCACGCTCAATCTCTCTTGTTAGTTCACACAAAATTCTTAGCCAAAATAATCTGAAAAAAAAAGAAAATAAACACATTATAAATCAATCAAAAGTTCTCTACACTCAAAGAACTTACAAAAAAAAATATACAAGCAAGCAAGCTAACTTAAGAAACGAAAACTTTGCATCATCTTCTCGACGGGTTTGTGTTGAATGTTTAGGGGAGGTTTTGGGCAGCACTTGGAAGGTGTGGAAAGCTACAACAAGGTATGGGTTTTATCTCTTGGAATCCTTTATCCACGAGAAATTTCTTTTTACAAAATTCAAACGTATGAAACTAGGGTTGTCCCCTTGAATATTAAACTCCTTGTCCCTAGTGTCCTTCCGATTTCAATCTAAATTAGGTTAGAAATCATGTTGTTGGTATGGTTGCTGGTACCTAAGTGTAAAATGTGATATTCTTTGTGATTTTGTGTTTGGAAATAGAAAGAATGTTCAATGATTTCAACCGAAATTGATGTGGTGCAATATATAAATGTTTGGTGTTGTTGTTATCTGCTTTGAAGTCATAAAATGGTTAAGTTGATGGATGAAATTAATGTGCATAAAATGTGTAATTTGTGGTGTTCATATGAGGTGTATATTACTGATTTTAAGTGGAAAGTTGCAGATAAAACGACAATGAATCTACACCTATGAATGTGTTAAACGAATTCATGAAATCTACCCCCAAAAAGGTGTTAAAGGATCCATGACTTTTCCTATGTTTTCAAGTGGAAATATTGGTGAAAATAAGGTAAGAAAATGACTAATTTTCCAGATAAAACAACAAGTTTTGTCTAGGCTAAAGTATAGAGGAGTGATCTGGAAATTTATTTGGTTTTAAAACGGATGAGGCCACCAGGATTCAAACCTGTGACCTCATCCGTGTGAGGCCTTAAATTCGCAAGAAAAGATATGGGGGTTCGAAATGAGGGATGCTTTCTGAAAGTCTAGAGCACAAAAATTAATAAAATAAAATGGGAGGCGTGGGAGTCGAACCCACGACCTCTAGGCAGGGAATGAAAGGAAAGAAAGATAAAAGAAAGGAAGTGTGAGGCGTGGGAACCCACAACCTCATGGTCTATGCGAAATTGGACAAGAGGAATTAAATTTTAAAAGAAAAATTAAAGTGGTTGTGGGGGTTCGATCCCACAACCCTCCGGCCAAATAAGAGGGGAATCCAAGGAGAAAAAAAAAAGATAGAATGTTGATGTTGGGGCTCGATCTAGGTTTCCAATGTTATGAAATCTAAAAATAAAGTCATGGAATAATGTAAGTATTGTCCAAGGGGTTCGAACTTGGGTTCCCTTGCCCAAATTTTTGTATTTATACATAATCACGCGTGAATTAAATGTTCAAGAATAATGCCACCTACTTAGATCAAAATTGAGATCTTGGCATACAAACAAGATACATAAGTCTTGTACTACATAATCTTAGGAAGATATGAGTCACTTAACAATCTACGAATGAATTCTCATGGCTTGTGTGTGTAGACCCACAAGTCTAGCATACGATTAAAAAACAAGTGAACCTAAGATGTATGTAATGAAATGATAAAACCCTAGAAGGATTAAGTACGAGTGTAAGATACACTAAATGGCCAAGTGCATTCGCATATTTCGAAATGAACAATGAAATGATGAAATGAACAATGAAACAATGAAACCCTAGAGGGTTAAGTAAGAGTGTGAAACACACAAATGTCCAAGTGCATTAGCATATGATCAAATGAACATTCACGTAAAAAAGGATGAGTAATTATGAAGAGCAAATGTGCTAGTGTTAATGAATGTCGTGACAACATGATATGATGCTAATATAAAAGATAAGAGAAATCTCAAATGATACTAAGTAAATGTTACCAAAATGTACTCACCTATGAGAGTGTAAAGTTATTGAAGAGGCCAGTATGTATGAACACTCTAATGGAAGTATTGAGATTAACACACTTAATACTAATGATGAGATGAGAAATCATCTATTGAGCTATGATGTCCTCATACTAGAAACAAGCTTCCATGACGTATGAGTTGAATGTAATGGAACTTTATATTGAGAATAGATAGACTAGCTTTGAGAAGTGATACCTTCTTTCGAAAAGGGCGGAGGTTCACGTAACTCTTATGAGATGAGATTGTTCGGTATGCTAGGTATGGGTCTCCTTATATCTCCTAGTCTTCGAACCTATACTGCCAATATAGGGATCTGGCGGGGTTCAATTCCCATGTACTCTAGCATGTTTTGAGTCACTTTCGCAGGTGATTTCACCTCTTTTCGGTGTGGGGTTTCATGACACTGGATTTCATGATGCTCACATGATCTATGTCGGTTAAAGTTAAAGTTCCAAATGAATAAATGAGACCAGCCTCAAATGATGTACATAATGAAATGAACGAGGTTTTAGAATAGCATAATCAGGAGGTGAGCTAGACTCAACTAATGAAACTAGGTTATTCTTGATCATTGCACAGCAAACCGATGAAAGTCTTAAACTACATCCTAGGTATAGTTGGTGTTTACACTGGTTCATTAATGAAATGAAATGGAGTACGTATGAATGAATGAAGCAGACTCTGTGTTTGCTAAGGAACGATCCGTAGTTGAGGTCCCATATGTTGAGCCCTCATTTTTGGAAATCCTAAAGTCAAGTCCATGATCCCAAGGTCTCATGGCATATGAATGAATGATATGATCTACGTCATATGATACGTGAAATATGTTATGTGCTGTTTGCAAAATGATAAGTTTGATGATGCATGTTACACTCATGGCATGACGTTCCAAATCCAAATTTGGCAAGTCCAATGACTTGACATTCCGTAAATCATGTTGTTAGGAAAGAGCTATTCCTTATCATGAATTTCCTTGGTGTGTGCTTGAATATACCAATACTTAGTACAAGTGTGTACTAATTCCATACAAATATCTACTTGTAGGTGCAGGCACAGGTGGACGTTAGATTTTACAGTACGACGTTGCAGCTATCCGGACGTGGAGATTTCATCCGCACTTGGTAGGGCCTCATTCTTTCAAGGCTGCCTACTGTTATTATCTAGCTTAGATGTCGGCTTTAGCTAGTTGAGCATGTTCCACTAGTGTTTCTTTCAACTATCATTTCAGACTTTGTATTGGTGTCGTTTTGGCAAAAATACTTTTAATGCAATTATGAATTGTTTCCTTCATTTGATTACCTCTATATTAGATGGTTGATTTGTGAACGCCTATGATGTTTAAGTTTAAAATGTTTATCATGAAATAAGAAAATAAGAAGTTCAAATTTTCCGCTAAAATTAACCCAGATCAAGTAAGAATGACGTATGTAGGCTTGTCTGCGACCTCTGAGATGTCAACGACGCCGATCTCGTCTGGGGTCTAGATTCCGATCGTGACATTTTCTAAGGTTGTAACGACCCAAAACATCATTTTCTTAAGAGAAAAAATTGAATAAAAACTCTGGTCACTATCTTTCTATAGCGGTGCATCTTCCTCGCTGACTTTTGAGAAATTCTTATTTTTTCTGTCTTTCCAAATATAACTTATAAGTCTTAAATTACCCTATAAAGTCTAGAAAAGCCATTTAAGTTAGGGAAAGTAGTAGAGGGAGCTTTCTTGCATAAGGATAACGGAATCTTGAGAGATCTTGTCCAAACTCACCGTAGCAAATCTTGAAAAGCTGGAAACGAAATCAAATTCCGTACAAAATGCTTGGTGCCCAAGTAAGTTAGTTTTTATGAATTGATTAGTTGTATATCCATGTTTACCATGTAATATATGAATTCATCAGTATGAGGCATGTGTAAAACTACGTGCACCAAGTAAATTCCGCAGAAAGTTGCTATAATTCAATTTTATGAGGTTAGTATCATGTTGAGATTGTAACTGGTCGAGGTTCATATTTGTCTTCTTGAATGGCTTTCTTGTTAAGTTATTGTATCAGTAGGATGAAGGATTTCAGAATATACTATTTTTGAACGTTGTAGTGATAATTATGATAAAGAGTTGTAGTCAGTTTAAAAATAATTAGTAAAACAACTTTATGAAGAACTAAGATTGGACTTATGTAATTCCGTAAGAAGAAATCAAGGGAACCCATAAGTAATTAAGCATGTGACTATGTAATGGATGTGACTCTATGATGGTGTTATATACTATTGTTTTTTTCACATCACACAATCTCGAATCACAACCATCACCTCCACGAAACAAGCTTTAAATCCTTAGAATTTTATACTTCCCTGTTCGTATTCGTTCCACTTGTTCTTTGTCTACAAACAATAAGTATAATACATGAATCAATAAATAATCACTAATTACCCATATTACTAACAATCCTAAAATCCCTTGACCATACCCATGATCACAAGTATCCAAAATAGGGCTTTTCCTATCATTGTTTCCAATTTAAAATCCTCCCCTGTCATTAATGTTACGACCTGACACTACACCCTGGACGTGGTCAGCATCAAAGACCATTGCTGGTCCCCAAGAGAATCTTTATCCTGGCTTACTACAAGCGGAAGACTTAATTAAGCATAAGCTTAAAAACTTTATACAAGTTCATGAAACTGAATACAAACTTCAACTCAAAAGAAAACTTTGAATAATAAAACTAATGTATTCAACTCGCCATAAATAGGCAACTTTAGTCTTTAAAACATTTAATAAAATAAATGATAATACAGACTCCTAAACTATACTGACTATCTATGAAGCCTCTAAATGACAATGATGGAAGTCGGGACAAAACTCACGATCTCCACACTAAACTGAATAGTAAATGAAATCCTCCGGAAGCAAGGAGTCTCACCATAGCCAACTCGAACTCTCGAATGTATCAACGAAGATCAATCCTATATACATGTGTCAGCATCATCAAAAGATGCAAGCCAAAAGGCTCAGTACGTGGAATGTACGAGTATGTAAGGGGAATTCTAAAGCATAACATAAGCTTGATACTTGAATAAAAACATGGAAACGTACTTACCTCTTCTCAAACTTGAAACTCAAGGAATACTGAATACTCAAGAATAAGATACTCAACCCAGAGATTAAATACTGAACTCAAAGATATGATACTTGACTATGGATAGTCAACTCAATGTACTTAATTTTTGATACTTAGCTGAACTCATTTCGATATGAAGCAGCTTAGAACAAGTGCAATATAAAGAAAAGTTGTTTAAAAAACATGATGCAAACTCAAGATAATAATATCATAAAAACATATCACTCTCCCTCTTAAGGTCTACTTGTGCAATGCATTAATGAAGTCCCATACCCCCATTCATACTAAGTAGAATCCCTCGAGGAACCATGTAATTAATGCGGTGGGAGTTTCTCGAATTGAAAACCATCACTATGAGCCTAAGTGATGATATAATGTATTACCTCACGTTTCCCAATGACCATCCTATACCTTGCCATCGGTATAGGAACTTATTTAACTTAGTGGATCCAGTAGCTCTCCTTACGTGATCATCTAAAAAGTATGACCCGTTAATTCCCATGTTGGCTACATGGTTTAGATGTAGACTTGAGTTAATATGAACTCTCATCCCCACATCAGTGCTCAATACTACTCCCAAAATGTACTTTAGGTCATACTTTTAGTAAAACTTCCTTCCTTTGGGTTGAGATAATTTACTGAACCCTTTAGCATTAAAAGCTCCTCTTGGAAACAATGTTCCCGTCTTTAGTTTAGAACTTTTTTGGAACTTCTTAGTTCCCTTTTAACTTAAATGTGAAAACATTTATAACTCTTTAGGGAATACTTAGTTCCCTTATAGCTTTTGAGAAATGAACTCAACTTTTGCTCTTTACTTAACTTGAAACTTAACTCTTAAGGAATAATTAGTTCCCTTATAGCTTTTGAGAATTTAACTCAACTCATTGCTCTTTCTTGACTTGAATTTTAAGTCTTTAAAACAAATAGAAAACATTTGTGAAAGACTTTAGAAAAATTAAGAAACTTTATTGTGACTTGCTCTTATCTTTTAGACTTGACTCTTAACCTTCTTGAATTGAAGTATGGATTCAAGGTTCATGATCTCATGCAGATGATTTCATGATTTTTCAACATGGAGGGTTCATGCGGAAACATGTGCATGAACTACTCAACTCGAGAACTAAAAGATTACTCTCAACTCAATATTGTTCGACTTATAGGGTTCATGCGAAATTATGGGCATGAACAACTCGACTCGACTCGAAGGTATAATTAACTAGATGTAACTTATGTATACAATTCTTCTCATTCTATTGCATACTCCCTCCAATATTAGCTCAAATAATTAATTCGTCTCAAAAGATTCATATCTGAACTCGAAAGCTTTCTTGGACTCTACTCCTAACTCTCTCTTGATTGTGAATTATGAATTCAAAAGTTATAGTTCATGATATGAAGGATCTAAGTGATATTGTAAATTCATGAATACATACTCTTCTATTTTATACTCACTTGCTTGAGTGTTAAAAGAAGTTACTACAAATTGTGGAAGACTCCTCAAAAGGACTTATTTAGAACGTTTATGAGAATTCTCAAAACATAACTCTCAACTATAAATTGAATTTTAATTACGAATTAAAGGTTATGATTATGTTAGCACTGATTTTAAATGTTTAGTTAGATTGGTTAGAATCGAAAAGGATTGAAGGAGCACTTTAAACGAACTCAAAAGGAGCTACCAGAGGCAAACTGGACTGAGCAGACGACCCTGGGGCTATGGATGGTGCGGAGTCTCAACCCTTGACGGACAGAGATGGGTTTGGGGTGCTCAAGCAGGCGCGCCGCGCCAGGCTCCAACACAGAAAATTCTGTCGAACACTTTTGCTCTTTTTCTCACCCAGAATCTCCTAAAATTCAAATTGTTTCTTCCCCAATCAATTGTATTCGATTACATAACATAATTTCACTCTAATCTAATGGAAAAAACACTAAAATTTCTCAATTTGATCGCAAGAAATTATCAAAACTCCAACACAACAAGATTTAAATTGAACTTCAATAACACCTTTCATGAAACTCATCAAGACTCTAATCTTTAAACTTTAATCATGAAATTTGGCTGAAAAAAATACATGATTGGCGTGTGGGTGAACTAACCCAGCACTATGGATGCTTACGTACCTCTTAGGGATTAGACCCATTGCGAAAATCTGCAACCATATTCAAGAACGTCGACGAACACCTCCATCCTTGCCTCTTTTCTCTTCTTTTCTTTTCTTGCCTCTTCTTGAACTCTCAACTAAAACCCTAGGTGTATATTAGGATTATAAAACTTAACCTAAAAGGATTAGATCCTTAAAATAGTACTAAAACGAGTTAATTCTGATTGGGTATGGAAAATACCTTAAATACCCCTCACTATTTTTGGCTAACTTTCTTTAACTGGATAGTCTAACTTCAAAAGGTCATATCTCACTCATCAAAACTAGAAATTTAGCAAACTCAGCTGCTTTATAAATATAATTCAAATATCTTTCCAATGGTATCTTGTAACACACCTAACTCAATCCATTACTGGGAGTTAAGGTCGTGTGGAGTTCACCCAAAACTCATACTTAGCCTAACTTATAAAATTTTCAGATTTTCGTTATTCCCAATTTAATTCTTTTTGGAGCTCTTGGTACTAAATCTAGAGAACTAACCTTAAGACTTAAGAAATTCTTAATTCCTTGGTGAAATATCAGTCATTACGATGAACGGTTCGAGTCTTAGTTCAAAAATCTAGGTTGTTACATTATCTCACCCTTGGGATCATTCGTCCTTGAATGATGATTGGACCGGCTATGGAATGGGTTACTCTTACGAAGGTCTGCTTCTAATGGTTTCCTCTTACTATATGGAATATTAACTCAAATCTTTAAGTTTGAATTATGCACCTCTCTATAGGGAATCTCCTCTCAAACTATTACTCTTTACTACCACATTCAAGTTTAGAAATCTAAGAGATCCATGAATTCCTATGAATCAACTCCTTATGAAATTTTCAACACTTGGCTTGATTTTCTCATCTTATCATCTCCCCCTTGGGTCTAAATCTAACAGTTTTAAAGTTATGAACTTATTCCACCTTTCTAACTGGTGTATATTCTCTTAATGCTCTCTTACTCTTGGGACTTAGCCACACCACTACGCTTATCTAAAGGTTAGGTTCTATACTACTCACATTCGTTGCAACAATCATCTCAATTCCTAACCTATTCTATGTGAAATCTACCATATAAAAGAACTCAAGACTAATCCACATCACCTTCATGTTTCCATTCCTTTCATCATGACACTCATCTCAAATTCAAGCTTAATGTTTATTACTAAACTCGAATATCAATATGATTCCTTAACTATACCATACTTCATTACTAATATCAAAATTTGGAAACACTTTCCCAGTAGGACTTCATGACAATTATTCAATCCTTACCTCTCAGTTTGCATACTGGAATTACCAACACATTCTACTTCACAACTTAAGTACTACTTACTCACTTACTGTACATTATCTCTCAAATAACTCTACCATCATTTGAATACCCTAAGAATCTCCTTTAAAAATTCATAAGCCTATATTAATCTATCAAATTATGAATACTCTGTCTCTTCTATATATATTCACCACTTACACTTGGTCATTACTAACACAATGGCACATCATCATAACCCCTTTCTAGTAAAGGTATACTTTAACTCATATTGACATGTAATACTTACTCTACCTACTATATTTAGCTCTTCACAACTATTCATTTCTTCGTCTACCCATGAGGAAAACTTTTCATTAATAACATACTAGGTACATGACTCTAGTAGCATAATCTTCCCCATAACTCTCCCTTATTAAGATCACTAAACCTATGAATACTATATACTCTAACTCAGGGCTCTTTCATTACTACTGCTCATGTTCTCGTAATTCATGCTACCATTTCGGTTGAAAATCATACCCAAGCTCTAAACATACTTTCTCATAAATATCTCAGCTAAAACAAGATTTAAGGAGAAGAGTATGACTCACTTTAATCTCAAACGCACGTTTCATATGAATATGGGTGCATTCCTCTGAAACTAAACACTTCACTTACTCTCTGGCTTCTCTCAAGCCCTTTTGGGGAGTCTCATGACTTCCTTAAAACTCATTCTAGGAAAACTTATCCATAAGGATCTTTGAACTCCACTTTTCAACCACCTATAGTAAGATGGGTAGTCAAATAAATAAGAGAATGCACGAGTTAGAATAGATCTCTATGACTTACCTCTTTTGCACGATTAAGAGTATGAAAGAAGGAAAACTTTTCTTAAATGTATGTAGTCCCTAATTTATAGAAGTGGGGACCTCACACCCATAAAAAAAAAACCTACTTGACACGGCATCATAGACACCCTAGGACAATTAACTCTATGCTCGGATACCAAGTTTGTCACAACCCGAACCTACACCCAGGGCGTGGAAGGAACTCGAAGACCATTGCTATTCCACAAGAGAACCCTCATCCTGATTGACTACAAGCGGAAGACTTACTTAAGGAGTGAAGGTGCACTTTAAACGAACTGAAATGAAGCTACCAAAGGCAAACTGGACTAGGCAGATGACCCTGGACTTATAACTGGTGCACAGCCCCCAAGCCTTGACGAGCAAAGATGGGTTTGGGGCGCTCTGGCAAGAGCGCTCGTTTTCTCACCCTAAATCGCCTAAATTCGAACAGTTTCTTCCCCCAATAACTTGGATTCGATTACATAACCTAATTAAACTAAAATATACTGGAAAAAAAAATAAAATTAGTCAATTTGATCACAAGAAATCATCAAAACTCCAACACAACAAGATTTAGAATGAACTTCAAGAACACCTTCCAAGAAACTCATGAAGAACTCTAATCTTTAAACTTTAAGCACAAAATTTCGTTGAAAAAAATTTCATTATTGGCGTGTGGGTGAACTAACCAAACACTATGGAAGCTTACATACCTCTTAGGGATTAGACCCATGGCGAAAATCTGAAACTATACTCAAGAACGTCGACGAATGTTTTCATCCTTGCCTCTTTTCTCCTCTTTTCTTTTCTTGCCTCTTCTTGAACTCTCAACTAAAATCCTAGGTGTCTATTAGGATTATAAAACTGAACCTTAAAGTATTAGACCATTTAATTAGTATTAAAAATGAGTTAAATCTGATTTGATAAGAAAAGGACCAAAATACCCCTCACTATTTTCAGCTAATTTTTCTTAATTAGACAGCCTAACTTCAAAAGGTCATATCTCACTCATCCAAAATCAAAATTTAGAAAATCGGCGGCTTTGGAAAGATAATTCAAATATCTTTCAAATTGTATCTTGTAACACACCTAAATCATCCTTTAATGGGAGTTAAAGTCGCTTAAATTCGACCCAAAACTTAAACTTAGCTTAACTCTCAAAATTTCAGATTTTTGTTATTCCCAATTTAATTCTTTTTTGGGACTCTTGGTGCTAAATCTAGAGAACAGAACTTAAGATTAAGAAATTTTTAATTCTTTGGTGAAATATCACTCATTACGATGAACGATTCGAGTCTTAGTACGAAAATTTTTCGGGGTGTTACAATCAACTTCACATTCTATTATGTTCAAAGGATAGAAAAATGGATTCAGGTAGTGAAAAGCTTACCTTTAGCCTCAACAATGGTGAAAAACGAGTAGGTGTCTCATGGGGTTCATTCCTTAGCTCAATAATTCGGAAAGTGCATAATAAGGTCGTTTAGGGATGTTTGAAACAACCTCCAGTCACGTCGAGCCCGCAACAACGGGTTTCACACCACTACAATGGCCCTGCAAACGCTACCATAATCCCTCCACTACTGTTTTCATGGAACTATTAAGTTATTTTAACAATTTCAAGACCCCCATTTCACAACAGACCTCTAACCAACGACACTCATAAAATATCGTTCACGCTAAGATCGATTATGCGAGCTTTACTCGCCCGAATTCAATTCCATAAACTTGTACGGATCCCTTAACGAGTTATATGTCCCTTCATGTAATAAAAATTATAAATAAATAGCCCGATTGCTATCATATTTTCGTACACCTTTATGACTCCTATTTCGTCCAAATCTGGACTAGGTTAGGACAATTCCAAATACTACGAAAAATTTTTCTTACCCAAATTTTTTCCCCATTGGATTTTATATAATGATGGAACCCAGTTGTTACAAATAAGGGATGCAACCCAAAAACCCCAAAATCAAAAGTAAAAGAGTCCTAAGTTCAAAGAGTGAACTAAGGAGATAAGAGGAAAATATAGAAACCCCGAAGAAGTAGCTTAGCCTTGAATCAAAATTTCACTCATCTCATTGTAGAGGTCTCGCAGGATCTACCTTAATATACCATGTACTCAACAAAGAAAAAGAAACGTTGGTATCAATACACAACCACCATGTATTGATAGAATCATCGGCTAGTTCCAATTGTATGAAATATTACCAAAAAAACAATAACTTAGTAAAATAGATAATATATAATTAAATCATAGCTAAAGCATAACCTAGACTCTGAGTCCTTCCCCTTATTTGATTTGCCTATAAAATAACCAATCATTAGTCTATCGTGTGATACCGGAGCGAACCATTTATGTATATTATCGTACCATATATGGTGCAAAAGATAACCATCAGTATATACCAGACGTGGTATATGAGACAACCATGTGGATATTCTTTTCAAGGCATAGTACTAGAGCAATCATCAAAACACATCACAATCACAACTACAATGGATAACAATTACACTTGCACACTCAAGTAAATACACTCATTGCATGTGATGAAAACATTGTATCACACTCTTACGTTTACATAATCATGTATGTAATACTAAAGAAGCACTATACAAGCACATATAAGATAATCGGGAAAACAAACAACCATAGCCTACCTTGAATCAAGCCTTCGAAGCTCTATCGGACATGAGTCATCCCTTTTTTATTAATAATGGCTTATTCCTAGTATAAAATAATTAAAAAAAATATATATCATCAATGAATAATGACCTATAAATACTCGGATAATAATCAAATTTTAACTCCATGTGATTCCTAGGATCATCATTAAAAAACTAGGGGTTTCCGCCATTAATTCAAGTCAAACTCTCTCTAAGGTCATCCAACAAGGATTTTAAGTCCTAAGAATCACAATATTATGGTAGGATAAATGAATTAGTTTTCTTTACTGAAAAATTTAGTAGAAAAATGAAGAAAATCACCCTTGGTTACCCTTTCTCTTCCAAAAATGAGCTTCATATTATAATGAGTGCGTTAAGGGAGTTTCAACATAAATTGTTAGTTAACCCCGCTATAGCGGTCTAACCGACTATAGCGTCTCCGCCATTGCATGAACACCCACTATGGGAGGAGTTAATTACAAAAAAATAGCGACATGACACCCGTTATATCAGATTGCATCAAACAAAAACTTGCAATTCTCCAAAAAAGTTCATGATGAGTCAGAGATTTCAAACTCATATTAGGTTTCTAGTTCACCAATTTATGTCCTCAATGATTGTCTATGTCCATTTTTTATTGTAATTTGTTTAAATATCATATATGAGAGCTTAATTACAAAATGAGGATAAAAGAAAGCAAAAGAATTCAAATTCACATAATATCTAAGTGTTTAAATTTAAAATAGTTTTTAATATATCAAAACACATAATGTTAATATCGACGTCATGATTGTAAAATATTCCATGTCTTTATATTTTTTTCTTCTTTTTTAAAACATTCTAGTTCCCATATTTTTACAATTGCCTACATATCAAGACTTTGTTGTCCAATGAGAATAGTGTTTCATAAAAGTTGTACAGAAACTAGATATACATATTTCTTCCATAAGATGTGGCTACATGAGATCCTTATCAATTTTGTGGTGCCTACCAATAAAAAAGTAATAATTTTTTTATGTATATAAATCAAAATTACACGTAAATACTCTTTGTCTCATTTGGCTGATTCAAAATTAATATGTCGTTGCAAACTCTAATGTAGGTAAAGATAAGATAGTTTATTTGGTACATAATAGCAATGTAATAAGAATATGAAGCTAATTGTTAAACAAGAAAAATAACAACACATGATAGGATGGGGAAATTTTCTTCTTCCTAGAAGGAAGCATATTATTACTCTGAATTGTTGCAATTCGATCGAGTATGAAAAACATTGAAAATACATCTTCTTGAATACAATTCCAACAAGGTAATGATCAATGGAGTTGCAACATGTGATTACAAAACTCGTTCCTAAATTATATCAAGAAAGTTTGTTTGCACAATAACATATTGGATATTTTTATGGCTAATTGAATTTTTAGGATTGGCTCTATTCTTAATTAAGATTTGTGGTTAGTGATTCAACTATTTTATATTAATGCTACACTTTTTTATTCATTCTGTTAAAATCACTATATTACTTTTAATAGGTGTAATATGCTTAAATCATGACACTTAAATGCTGCCACAAATTGAAAATAAGCTAAACTCAAGTGCTGACATGTTTCTTTTTAAGGCCTAATGTAGTTAATGCTTTGCCTAGATATGCTAACTAAACATTGTGCAAATGATGTTGGGTTCAACGTTGTATACTTCTTGACTTGTACTGACGAGGGTTTT
This sequence comes from Solanum pennellii, assembly GCF_001406875.1. NCBI lineage: Eukaryota > Viridiplantae > Streptophyta > Magnoliopsida > Solanales > Solanaceae > Solanum > Solanum pennellii. The sequence goes on along the minus strand of NC_028637.1, from coordinate 68,916,189 downwards.
GCTCCGGATACATAGTTTATGAGATACCCGGGTTCAAAAAGTTGTGCTAGGGATGGAAAATTTGATAACGGAACCACCTTATTCTTATTGTCGCCTTCTAACTTGCTTATGACGATTCTGAAAAGTTTTAATACAAAATGTTAAAATCATACTATAAAGTCATTACGGACGAAAAACTTTTAGAACATTCTTCAAAAAGTTAGTTACACCAAGAACAAGAAGGTTACATCACCAAATATTGCAATCCTAGGACAATATTTTGAACACATGTACCTCATTAACTCTTTATAAAATCCTTCACTATAAGGAACTCAACATCATTTATGCACTGTTTAGTTAGCATGTCTGTTCTCTATTTGGCAGAGAAATTGTCTACGTTAGGTCTTAAAATGAAATATGTCAGCACTTGAGTGTAGCTTATTTATTTTAAATTTATGAAAACATTTAAGTGTTAGAATTTAAGCTCATTAAAGCCATAAAAAGTAATATAATATGAAATTGAATGAAGAAAAATCAATAAGAATCACCTAATCCTGAATCTTCAATTATCCTTAGAAAGATTAAGCATATGCTTGTGCAAAAAAGCTTTTCTTGACACACTATTGGATGGCGTGAATAACACGATATCATCCCATAGAGAATCACCTCACAGGAATTATTGTTATAGCCCTAATATTTTGAAATAAGTTTTAACATCGTGGAACTCAAAAAGCAACTAATTTAATTAATTAATTTACAGTTTTAGAGTCAACGCCTATTTTAGGAAAAATATGAAACATGTTAATTAATTAATAAATGAGTATTAATATAAAAAAATCAATTAGATTCTAGGTAAGGGTCCATATGATCACAAAGGAAAGGAATCAACACCTTTGAGAATCCAGAATTGTGACTGAAATTATTTTTTTAATTGAAGAGGTGGTATAAATTAATTGCACAATTATACTAACATTAAATATGCATATATAAATAATGTAGAAAAAGTTAAGCGTGAAATATGGTGAAGTATTTACTGATTGTCAATATATAGATAATAGTAGATTAAACATTCAAAAAGTATTCAAACTTTTCTTTCAAATAACTTCAATGGAAGACTAGATACTAATAGCCAATTAAAGCAAAGTAATACAACTGAATTAATATGAGTCAAATCAAATAATAACAATAATAATAAATAAGTAAAAATAAAACTCGTTTATTGTATATCAAAGTGAGGTCTTAAAATTCCAAAAAGATCATCATCAGTCATTGATAAAATATTCATTCAGTATTATAATAAAAGAATCAAAAGAATCATTATTATCAATAATAAGCTATCTATAATTCTTTTTAATCACATCAATGTTCTACGAACGATAATGGTCTAATGAGTGATGGATCAATGACCTTTTCTCGTATGTGGCATTCTCTATCTTCAAATGTGGTGATTGAGACTGATTCAACCATCCCGCGGGTAATAAGAAGCTTAAAAAATGCCATTGATGGATTTTCCTATTGGAAACTTGTAGGTTTCCTGTACTAGTGAATCAGATCTGTTCCACAAACATACAACAAGTTCCAGCAAAAAAAAACTTCCTCAACAATGTGTCTGATAGTAAATGATTAATGTTGAGAACATCTAAAACAATGAAAAATGAGCAATATAAAGTAGCAATTAAATAACAAACATTCAGTATGTAGAAAAATGATAGAAAATATCAAAGTAACATAATCAAAATAATACAAAAATTAGCCAAAAATTGAAAAGAAAAACTATAAAAAAAAATATAAAGAAAATACAGATATGCTATAAAAAAAATATAACCATGGTAAATAAAAAATACATCTACCATACAAGACATGAAATACTAATAAAATAAAAAAGGTGAAAGAGATAAAACATACTAACAAAATTGCGATTGAGGAAAAGTCTACAGGCAAAGTTGATTTTTCATGTAATCGCAACTTAGACACTCTAGCAAAATCTCAATAGTGTACACCACCGGGATTTTTACCTGTAAAATAAAAATTTGATTGGAGGATAGGGGAAGACGATGTTGGTTGGGTCTCAGGAGTTGTGGTAGTTTGATTATGTAGTAAGTGGTTTTGGTGAGAAAGTTCATCAGAACATCTTTTGTTGGAGTTTTAACATGACATTTGTATCAATCGATATATCTTGAAGAGATCTACATACATATATTAGATCCTTATAATTTTATGGTGTATACCTTTACAAAAGGAATGATCTTTTATGTATATAAATCACAATTACACATAAACACTCTTTGTCTAATTTGGCTGATTAAAATTAATCATTGATAAACTCTAATGTAAGTATATATAATAACAATGCAATAAGAATTTTAAGGTAATGATTAAACAAGAAAAAACAACAAGTAATAGGAAGGGGAATTTTTCTTCTTCCTAGAAGAAAGCATTTTATTACTACGAATTGTTGCAATTCCATCGACCATGAAAAACATCCAAGATACATCTTTTTACAATAAGGTGACGATCGGTGGAATTGCAATGTGTTGTTATAAGTCTCATTCCTAAATTTTGTCAAGAAAGATTGTTAGCACAATCATATATTGGATATTTTTATGTCTAATTGAAGTTTTAGGATTAGTTGTATTCTTCATTAAGATTTGTGGGTCTTGATTCAACCAATTTGTAACTAATTTATATTACTATTACTCTTTTTTATCCATTAAGTTGAAATCATCTTATTATTTTTAATAGGAGTAATATTCTTAAAAGGTGACACTTAAATGTTGTCACAAATTGAAATAAATAAGCTACACTCAAGTGCTAACATGTTTTTTTAAGACCTAACTTAGTCGATGCTTTGCCTAGACATGCTAACTAAACATTATGCAAATGATGTTGGGTTCAACATTGTTTACTTCTTGGCTTATAGGGAACAAGATTTTGCATTGTATACATTGTTTATGAGGTACCTAGGTTCAATGACTGTGCTAGGTCGGAAAATTTATTACTGGAACCACATTATTCTTGGTACCACCTTCTAACTTGCTTATGACAGTTCTAAAAGTGTTAATCCGAAACTTTTAAATCACACCATAAAGCTATTATGGATGAACAACTTTTAGAATCTTGTTAAAGCAATTAGTTGCACAAAGAACAAGAAAGTTCCATCACCAAATTTTGCAACCCTAGCACAATCTTTTGAACACATGTACCTCATTAACTTTTTATGATACAAAGCAAAATCCACTCACTATAAGGCAAGAAGCAAACAATGATGAACTCAACATCATATTTTGTCGTGCTTAATTAGTTAGCATGCCTTTTCTCGAGGTAGAGCAATTGAACTACATTCAATGGCGGAGCCATAATTTTCAATAAGCGGGTTTAAAATTCGTAAAAATAGACACATGGAGTAGCCGAAGGGGGTTTGACATCTACTATACATGCATAAAATATTATTTTAACCATGTATAAATAGTATAATATTTTGTCGAAGGGGGTTCGGATGAACCCCCTTGTACCAAGGTGGCTCCTCCCCTGACTACATTAGGACTTAAAAATGAAACATGTCAGCACTTGAGTGTAGCTTATTTATTTTAAATTTATGACAAAATTTAAGTGTTAGAATTTAAGCTTAATAAACTCATAAAAGTAATGCAATGCATGCAACTGAATAAAGGAAAGCAATAACAAATAAACATATTAGTTTTAGATCAGTTGAACCAAGACAGAAAAGGCTTAATTAAGAAGAAAACTAATCCCGAAGCTTCAATCAGCCTTAGAAAGATTAAACATATGCTTGTTCAAAAAGTCATTCTTGACATACTATTGGAATGTTTGAATAACAAGATATCATCCCATAGAGCATCACCTAGCAGGAATTATTGTTATATCTCTAATATTTCAAAATAAGTAGCAATGTCGTGGGACAAAAACAACAAATAATTTATTTAAATAATTTAAAATTTTAAAGGCACCATCTATTTTAAGAAAAATAGGAAACATGTTCAGTAATTAATCAATAAATAATTGTTAATATACAAAATCAGTTAGATTCTAGGTACGGATTCATATGATCACGAAGTAAAGGAGTTAGCAACCTTGAGAATCCACAATTGTGGGTCCTGATTGAACTCATTTTTTTTTATTGAGGAGGAGATAAATATTAATTTCACAATTATACTAACATGAAATATGTATATATAAATAAGAAAGTAAAATTCAAACATAAAATATTGTGAAATGTATATTGATTGTCAATAATATAGATAATGATGGATAAATTGTTCCAAATGTATTCAACCTCTTCTTTCAAATATCTTCAATGGAAAACAATTCTTATTATTTGTACTAAACACTTAAACAAAGTATAGCAGCAGCAGCAGCAGGAGGAGGAGGAGGAGCAGGAGGAGGAGGAGGAGAAGAAGAAGAAGAAATAAATAAATAAATAAGTAAAAACGAATCTAGTTAATGTATATCTGAGTGAGGTCTTAAAATTCCCAAAAACAAACCGTCATCGCCCATTGGCAATATATTCGTTCAATATTATGGTAAAAGAATCAAATGAATCAATATTATCAATAATAAACTATCTATATTTCTTTTTTATCACAGTAAAAATACAGTGTCACAATTTCAAATAATTGTCAACGAAAGATAGTGGTCAAATGAGTGACGGATCAAAGTTCCACAAACAAATAACAAGTTCCAGCAACAAAAAATTCCTCAACAATGTCTCTGGTAGTAGATGATTAACGTTAAAAACATCGAAAACAATGAAAAATAAGCAATATAAAATAGCAATTAAATAACAAACATTCACGATAGAGAAAAATGATAAAAAAAATAACAAAGTAAAAAAATTAAATTGACACAAAAATTAGCGAAAAAATTGTAAAAGAAAACAATAACAATATAATGAAAATGTAGATATGCTATAAAAAAAATATAACCGAGGTAAATAAAAAACACATCTACCATACAAGACATGAATTACCAATAAAATATAAAAGGTGAAACAAATCAGAGATACTAACAAAATTGTGTTGGAGAAAAAATTTGTAGGTAAAATTAATTTTTCATTTAATCGCCAAATCTTTGACTCTCTATCAAAATTTCACAAGTGTACATCACCCCGATTTTGACCTGTAACAAAAAAAACACTTTTGTTGGGGGATAGGGGAAGAGGATGTTAGTTGGGTCTCTGGAGTTGTGGTTGTTTGATGTCGTTAGTGATTTTGTTGACAAAGTTAATCAGACATTTTTTGTTGTCATTTTAATATGAAATTTGTATCAATCAATAGATCTTGAAGATATCTACATACCTATGTTAGTTGTGTGGGATAAAGATAACTTAAACTTTTGAATTTTAGAAAGAAAGTAGTAGATCTATGGAGTTTGGTTAAGAATAAGAGGAATTATTTGTGGGTTCATGTAGAGGATGGTGAGAGGAAGAACGGTAAATTTGGGGGTCATTTTGAGGTAGACGTATGGATGACTAGTGGCAATGAGCGGCGATAGGTTTGCTGTAAAACTTCTCACCATAAATTTGGCATGCAATTTATATCAATAATAGATATTGAAGAGATCTACATGCCTATGCAAGTTGTGTTGTATCAAGATGACCTGAACCTTACGATTTTTGTTAAAAAAAAAAACTGATTTTGGTGTTTGATTTTTCTTAGATCTATGGAACATATCTAAGAATCAGAGGAAATAATAATTTTTGAATTCATCTAGAGTGTGAGAGGGACAAGTGGTGAAACTTTAGATCAATTGTTAGATGACATATGTAGTAGTGGTGGTGGGCAGCAGTCCAACGACAACAGAAAGGAAGGAGAAAAAGATGAAAACCTGAAATTCATCCGCCTCTTTAATTTGGAGAGAAGAAGAGTGTTATAAAGGCAACAAAGTCACCCTACTTACAAACCATGGGCTCCCAAAATTAATTTTAGAGATGTCAACTTGGGCTTGTCCACCCCATTCGTCTAATCCATATATACTTTGAAATTTTAAGGGCCAGGTCGAGCTAGCGCATTTTTAAGTGGGTCAGAAAATGGTCGGCCCAACCCACAGATACGTGCGCTACAACTTTGTCGTATAGGCCCTCTTTTAAAAAAATATATTTTTTACAATTTTTTATTTAAAATATTATCATATATAATTGAATATTGACAAAAGAATATTATATGGTGTTAGTGTTACTACTTATTAATCAAATTCGTAAATAAAATTATCTTTATATTATTTATTAAGTTTGATTTTATGTAAAAGCATAAATAGCTAAATAGATATAGTAACCTAATTTTTTCCAATGATCTACTAAAATACAATATTTATGAGGATATTTCGTAGGCTACGACCTATGTTATGATTCCCTAGATAAATTAGGAATGTTTTTAATTTATGTAATACAAATTTTATAAATATAATTTATATTTAAATTGTACTATTTCAAACATTAAACAAATTTGTAGTTTAGGCTCAAGTTATTTTAAATTTTTATTTATTTTATCTGTCCCATGAGCCCCTATTTGTATTTCTCAAGTCCCACAAATCGACATACTTATTCAGGCAGTGCTAATTAAATCCTTTTCTTAAAGGGGCTCCATAAATCATATTAGCCCTATCAAATCACGGGATAGGCCAGGCCGGCCCAACGGACCTAGACAATATTGACAAATCTAGTTAATTTCTCTTTCTTTGCTTTATTTTATGTCCATTTGAATGTACGAGAGACCTCGCTAAAAATAATAAATATAAATACGTTATACAGAATATTATTAATGTCATGTAAAAAAAAAGATAATTTAATGACACTAACATTTTATTTTATACTACACACTGTGAAAAGCGTAGTGGTAATAAATTAATCAAAACGAATATATAAAATTCCTAATATTTTTAGAAATAAGGATATTTATCTATAAATTGTAACATATATATATATATATATATAACTATTTGATGAATTAAAAACGTAGAATTATTAACTTTGAAATTATCAAGTTAAAACTAGGTGTCCACAATTATCTCCAAGCAATAGTAGTTCGGCATTTAGTGATGCTCGATGGAATTTCAACAAGTGTTATAACTATAGGTTTTAACTTCTAAGAATTAAACTTTTCTCTTCTTATAAAGTGGTTTTATTTCTTCGTATATAATATTCTGTTTCATGTTCTTCCTTCGTTGATTGTCCTGACATTTATTGATGATGGTGGGTTTAAAGTTCACAATATAATTAACGGTACATCTTTACGAACCAAAGTACAATCAACTTCAATATGTCAATGAATCACAGTTACATCCTCTCAAGTTGCATGTGCTGAAACGAAAGGGTATCACAAAATGAACTATAATCATGTAACTTGAAAAGAATTGATGTTGCCTTTAATACTTGCATCAGTAATGCTTGTATAAGTTGTACATAGATTATTTCTCATGCACTATCTAGTTTGGTATATTAAAAATAACATTTATTGCATTAAAATATTCATTTACAAAAATATCTTCCACAATTATGATGAAAATATAACATCTTGCAACTAGAAACGACTAGAAAGGAGGTTAAAAATCTAGAAATATCTTTTTTTTTTAGAAAGAATAAGAAAAATCTGGGAAATTTTCTCAGTTAGGAAAGGGATTTTTCGTCATTTTCAAATGACCATAACTCCTAAATCAGGATGAGTTAAGGGTAGTTCCACATATGGTGGGAAATCCCTTAGAATAATCTTGCCAACACCGTTAAGTTTGCGCGATTTCGATATCGTACGAATAAGTTATGCCTTTCAGAAGTCGGGTTGTTAGAGTAAGAGAAGTACGATCCGGATTTGGGAAGGGCAAAGTTGTCTTTTGCTTACCTAATTTAAGTAATTCATTATTAGGGATTTATTGGGGTAAAAAAAAAGTTATTGAAAAGATAAGAATTACGCTTAGGAATTGGAGAAGAGATAAAAGAAGTGAAAGATAGAAAGAAGTCAAGAATTCACCAAGAACGTTAGGATTTGCGAGTGAAATTCGTCCGAGGTGATCCCTATAAAGGTATGTGAGATATTTTAGTATTGGGTCAGTTCACCCAGACACAAAAATTGTTTCAATTCAGTGGTTGGTGAGTTGTTCACGTGTTAATATGTGAAGTTCTGGAAGAACATTGTCGAATTCCTGTTGCTTAAGTTATTGAATGCCTAGTGTTGATTTGATTCGTGCTTGTGGGTTATTTTTCGAGTTAAATATATTGGGCATTGAGGGTACCAATGATCACAAGTGTTTGGGGAAGGACCATGAAAGTTTAGAGGGTTTAGAGATGAAAAACGAAGGAGAAAAGTTGAGAAAACCTGGGTACAGTTGTTGGGGCGCCGCGCCTCCCATAGCCCCAAAGGAAAATCTCTATCCATAGGGCCTTGAGGCGCTGCGCCAGCCTGAGCACTCTAACTTGTCCTCTAATTTTGAGGCCTGGCGTCCCACGCCTTTGAGAACGCCAAGTACGCCACTTCACCCCATTCTTTTACCACATTTTCGTTCTAGTTCCTAAGTGATGTACCCATGTTTATTTGTTGATTCCAACACTCTAAGGTACATTTAAACATAATGAAATCATCCATACACATGTGGTCATGAACCTTGAATCTATACATTCAAGAAAAGTTGAGATCAAAGTCAAAGAAGTTAAGAGTCTAGTCTAACAGTCAAGAAGCAAGTCAAAGCAAAGTTGTTAAAAGTTTTCAAGAGTCTTTAGCAATGTTTAACATTGAATTAAGACTCAATTTTCAATCTAAATAAAGAGTAAAGAGTTGAAGTTCTTCCTTCAAAAAAATATATGGAGACTACGTATTCCCAAAGAAGTTTAAAAGAAATATTTTTCACATTTGAACAAGAACGGAAAGTGTGTTCTCGAAAGATCTTTCTAGCTAGTTTTCAGAAAAGAGTTATAGCTTTATTAAATAAAACAAGCAAGGAAACTGAGATTTCCAAGATAGACTTTGAGCTATATTTTTGAACCCTAATCTCAAATAAAAGAAGAAGTATGTTTTAATAAAATTAGAGCCAGTATATTTTGGGAGTAGTATGAGCACTAAATAGGGGAAAAGCATGAGTTCAGATAACTCACATCTCCATAAAACTATGTAGCCACCATGGGTAGTAAAGGGTCATATTTTTTAGATAAATCATTCACACAGTAGACTAGTGGATCCATTACACAGTTTATGTCTTATACCTTTTTCCAAGTATGGGATGTTCTAGCAACATGAGGTAGATCGTTGTATGATCACTATAACTCTTAAGTGATGGATGTCGGTTAGAGAAACTCCCCAGAAGTTAAATGTATTTATATATAGACATATACACATCGGTTTATTTGTATTTTTACATATATCGCGGAGTTAATTATATCCTTGTATACATTTATAATTTACAATATATTTTCAAACATCTTTTCTTTATATTGCACTTGATTTTAAATTGATTAATATTGAAATGAGTTAGTTATATTGACTTATGTTATTTATGAGTTGAGCAGAGTCAAGGTAAGTGTTCCTTATTATTCTTTTCAAACATAAGTTGTTTTCGCATGCCCACTCTCATACTCGTACATTCAATGTACTGATACCAGTTGTCCTGCATCATCATATGTAACTAGGATCAGCATTCGGCGTATCGTTGATCCACGTAGCAGCTCAGAGTCAGTTGGTGAGCCTCCATTCATTCTGGAGGACATCTTTATCTTTCAGTTACTGTTTTTAGTTTTCAGTTTTTAGGATGTTTCGGATCATTGTCCCAACATCCCTCTTTCTTTTAGACGCTTCATAGACAAATAGTATTAGTTTTTTTAGTCTTTCCCTTTCACTTGTAAACGATTTAGACTTGAGTTGCTATTTTTGTTAATTATTACTTTTAGTTATTAATTCAGTTATTTCTTTGGTCTTTAAGGCTTCCGCTGAGTAAGTAAGTCAGGTCAAGGATTCGCTCAAGCCCAACAATAGTCTTTGAATGTCGGTCATGTCTATGATGTAGACTTGTGGGGTGACGAAAAAGAATTAAAAGGACTTTTTAGGGGTTATTATATATGCAATCATGCTAGTGCATGAATTACATTCCTTTGCCTTACTAATACTTATAAATCAACGGTATCAGTAATACAATAATCAATACACAATAGAATGTATAATTAATCCGAACAGTAGTTACATGGACCATTAAAAAGTGCACCAACCAAGGTGCTACTTATACAAAATGTTAATGCTTGTATTATTTTTTGCTAAAGAGAATATGGTTTTCTAATTGATGCATCCAACTTATATTGCAGCTTATCCTGATTATCATTTACACCCAACTAATGATATTAATGTTTCTCAGTCTTAAGATGGAATGCCTAGCATGTGTGGTGTTCACCAAACCTGCATGTTTCAAGAATTTTGTATTGGTCCTCTCTTTCTATGTGTCATAGATTATCATTTTTTTGCTTACCTCACATTTAATCACAGTTGTTTATGTTTCTAATATCTAGATTTTGATTTTGCAACTCATTGTTAACTGAAAAACACATGGTATATAAAACCTTTAAAATCCTCAAATCCAATCTTCACTAAAGAAGATATCAACTCTAAGATTTTCAATCAATGACACTATTGATGGTACTTCAGGAAATAATATTTCTAGCATCATCGCGGCTTCGGGATAAGATGGATGTAGAACATTCTACTGTAATATAGGAGAGAAAATGGTCAAATTCTCCTAATCTATACTCGAATTCTCAACTATATTCAACTACACACTTATACTTTATGACTGTCCTATTATACACTAAGACTATTTTAAAGTAGAATAAATGTACCTTAAGTGTTAATATTTCACAGAGAGTGTACTCACACTCTCAAAGGGTTGTGAGAGACAAAGAACTACTAAAAGAGTATTTAAAATATTTTAAACTTATTGTTAAATATATGTTTTCAACTTTTGCCTTTGATTCTATCTTCTATACCATCTTAAATTTCTTTTTCCTTTATCATCCCCCCTCCCCCCTCTCTCTCTCATCAACCCCCACCCTACCTATAAATCTCCATTACCATTGTTGAACCACTGTCATGGGCGGACTCACATGGAGTCCGCCGGGTGGTCGAAGACCCATTACTTCGTTACGGAATATATATATTTATCTATGTAGAAATTAAATGGCATTTGAGTAAAATTATAATAGAGCACCCAATGAATAAATGATCTAATAGACCCAATGGTTCTTGGGGGGGTGCTTAAGACTATTTTATTGTTATTGAACCAGGGTTTGAATCTCATTGTTAACATTTATTTTTTAAAATTTCATTCCGCTACATTAAGAGCACCCACAATGTTAAAATCCTAGATCCACCACTGACTACTATCACTATAACAGTTCCATCTCGTCATACATCTCGTAATAATTTTTCATAATTTATCTCACTAAATAACTCACATCCGTTAACCATCAAAATCACCAAATCGCAATATAAACTATTATATATGCAGTAAAGAAATAAATTAATGTCCTTAATTTTCTTATTCAGGCAAAAGTTATCAACCCCCGGATCTTATCTTTAGTTTTTATGAACGTCCGAGAAGGAATCTAACCTACACATAATAAAAATTTCACTAAGTTGAGCAGAACTAATCAATTGGTTCTACTCAATCCCAATGATTCAGTGATTTCCTTACATGTAGAAGGCATAAATCCTCCATTATTTAAAAAATAAATAAAAGGGTGTACTTATCCTCAATACTAAGACGATTAGCGAGAACTTCAAGCATGAAATTGGAGTTACAATTGTGGAATTTGAATGGGAGAGGTGAAAATGGAGGTTTAAATAATGGGATAATGCACAAGTACATCCTCAACCTATGCCCGAAATATCAGAGACACACTTATACAATATTAAGGTCCTATTACCCTCCAGAACTTATTTTATTAATAATTTTCTACCCCTTTTAAGCCTACGTGGCACTATCTTGTGGGCCCAACGATGGTTGAATTTTTTTCCAAGCTAGTGTCATGTAGGCCGAAAAAGGGGTAGAAAATTAGTTATAAAATAAGTTCAGGGGGTAATAGGACCTTAGTATAGTATAAGTGTGTCTCTGAAATTTTGGGCATAGGTTGAGGTGGTACTTATACATTTTCTCTTAAATAATTAATAAAGTAGTTGTGGTATTGCTGATGAATATTGATACTTATTTGTAAGTTATAGACGGTTGGGGTGGAGGTGGGGGTG